>NC_059179.1:32450186-32757269 GCF_019923935.1 Bubalus bubalis | reverse complement strand
TTTTTTACACATGTATGGAACTGTGAAAGTCCCTGGATATTATCAGAGCTCAGGTACTTTGGGTCCTTGGAGAAGCAGATGCTAAAGGAGTAGATATGTCAGAGATTTATTAGGGGGATGCTTCTGAAGGATAAAGGGGAAGGAGCAGACATAGGCAAGCCTTGGACCAGGATGCAGGTCTAAGCCCTGTGGCAGGAGACGGGGAAGGTGGTATTAGGTAGGAAGAGCCTCAGACCGCAGAGCAGCTCTGGAACATCTCTGCTGAGCTGGTGAAAGAATGTCACAGCGGGCAGGAAGGGACTGGCTCCAGGGCCCTGCCATGCCCAGCCACTGGCCAGCAGCAGCCCCCGGAAGTGTGGCATTGGTGGGAACATGCCGTGGTCCAAAGGGGCGGCACCTAGCGGCTGTCAGTCAACCACGCTGCTGCAGCAGGGTCCCTTGACGGTGCAGCTGAGCCGTGCACCTCCGCGGCTACATGATGTGCAATATTTGCCTGCACTCCTCTGTCAGGGTCCGTGCTCAGCCTGGAGGCTACAGGGACCTGAGGAACATGGTTCCCATCCCTCGGAGCTCATTGTCTAGCTCGGAGGACCAAACATGCGCACCTCAGCGAGGGAATGTGCATTAAAGAGTGGCCAAGGCACTAGTAACAGGAGAGTAACGGAGCAGTGTGAGACTGTGGGGGGTGATGTGTGCTGGTGGTTCAAAGGTGATGTGTGCTGGAGGAGAGCTTAGGATGTTCCCATTAGGCAATGTGATAGGTGTGTACAGGTACTCTGCGTCATTTCAGCCTGCCTCATGCCCACGTTTTGCCGCCATCCATTTGATATTCACCCAATACCTGTCAACTACCAGGTTCCATGCCAGGTACAGTAAATAAGGGGGATCATCAACAAGCTTACGATATTGAAGGGCCTTGTAGACTGATGAGTCATTTAAAAAAACCTATAGAGGCATGTGAGACTGTGTGGGGCTCCTAATGATTGGAATCCTGCTAATATACATGGTGGGGTGCAAACAGTGGACGAAGCTATTCATTTCATTACCATGTCTCTGTTAAGCTCTGTGAAGCATGAGGTAGTAGTGGGAAGTCTTGCCTTTCCATTTATCACACACATACACAAAATAGGAAAAAACTACATAGAAAAAACATGAAAAAAATCGATTAACAGATCATATAATAGACCATCAACACACTCATAACACAGCTTCAACAATTATCAACTCACTGCAAATTCTGTTTCACCTTTAGCCTCATCCAGCTCCGCCCTCTTGTATTATTTTGGAGCAAATCCCTGCTGCTGCTGTTGCTGCTAAGTCGCTTCAGTCGTGTCCGACTCTGTGAGACCCCATAGACGGCAGCCCATCAGGCTCCCCCATCCCTGGAATTCTCCAGGCAAGAACACTGGAGTGGGTTGCCATTTCCTTCTCCAATGCATGAAAGTGAAAAGTGAAAGTGAAGTCGCTCAGTCGTGTCTGACTCTTAGCGACCCCATGGACTGCAGCCCACCAGGCTCCTCCTACCCTAACCTCCTATAATTTCACTGGTGAAATCTCTGAAGAATAAGAATGCTGTTCTTCTTTTAAAACATATCCATGATACTATCACACATTTAAATTTCCTGAGCCTCAATTTTCTTATCTGTCAAGTGGGTATAATGATATCTATTCTGCAGGGCTCCTGGAGTTTTATAGAGTGCTTAGCCCAGTAGCTAGCTGCAATCATGTTCTATTATAATGTGGAAGATCTCCGCTAGGCAATGTGGAGGAAAATTAAAGAGCCCCAGAGCAGGATTTCTGCCCCCATACTTTCCAGTCTAACTAGAAAAATAAGAAATGTATTGGTTGTATGTGTTTTCTGCTTTCACAGAATACACAGGAAATGATATTTGGTGCGTTTGGTTTTCTGCCATGAAATGCATGACATTTTCATATGTTCAGAATCTATTAATATGTCAAAGGAGAAATGCTTGCTTAAATAACTAGGTGACAAAAGACCAAACAGAGTACCAATTCTTGAATTGCCCGATTATTCCAGAATTAAGTTATATCACCTGATTGTTTTAGCGTGTACACAATACAGTCTTTCTTTCTTGCATAATCTATACATAACATCACACAAACACACAAAATCCATCTTGCACACATGCAGACCTTGCATCTTTTTTTGCACTTTAGATTTGGAAATGGTGGTAGCTTTTATTACTTCCAATTATGGTCCTTTTGAGTTGAATTTTGTCAGTCTTTTCAGTTTATATTATTATTAATGTTCTTACGTCTCAAGATCTGTATTAATTGCCTCAGCGTATTGGCCATTTGTATAAAATTCCCTGGACATCTATTTATCAGCAGCAAGTGTTTTTTGTTTTGGTGGCAAATGCTATTTCATTATACCCTGATGTCTCAGAGTTTATACAAGTACAAAGAAGGAAAGGCACTGAATTCAATAACTTGGACTTTCTTTTCATTTTCTGTCAGTGGTTTTAAGAAGTTGTTTTGTTTCCCTGTAAACTATTTGGAAAACAAGCAGTTTTTGTTTTCTGAATGCTACCAAGCTCCAAATAATATAAATTACAGGGGTCAGTGCTTAGGAATCATGATGAGAACTAAACAGCAAATAAGCAAACAACCTGATTTAAAAATGCGTAAAGGGCTTGAATAGACATTTCTCCAAAGAATATATACAAATGGCCAGTAAGTGCATGAATGGATGCCCAGCATCACTAATCATTAGGACAGTGCCAGTCAAAACCACAATGAGATACCATCTCTCACTAATTAGAATGGATACTATAAAAACAAAACAAACAAAAAGTCCAGAAAGTAACAAGGGTTGGGGAGAAGGTAGAGAAATTGGCTCCCTTGAGCACTGTTTGTTGGGAATGTAAAATGGTACAGCTACTATGGAAAATGATATGGCGGTTTCTCATAACTATTAAACACAGAGTTATGACATGATCCAGAAATTCCACTTCTGGGTATAAACCCAAAAGAATTGAAAGCAGGGACTCAGTGAGATATTAGACACCCCTGCTCATAGTAGCATTATTCATAATAGCCAAAGAGGGAAGCAATTCAAGAATCCATGGATGGATGAGTGCATAAACACAATGTGGTCTATACATACAATATGGTTCAGCCTTAAAGTGGAAATTCTGACACATGCTACAACATAAATGAACCGTGAAGACTTTAATGCTAAGGGAAATACAGTAGCTGCAAAGGGACAAATACTGTTTGATTCCACTTCTGTGAGGTCTCTGGAATAGTCAGACTCATAGAAGCAGAAAGAGTCAATTGCACGATGAATTCTAGGGCCTGGGCGGAGGGGACATGAGGTGCTGCTGTTTAATGGGTACAGAGTTTCAGTTTTGTAAGATGAAAAATGTTTCCATGTGGAGAGGATGTGATGATGTTTGCACAATAATGTGAATATACTTAATCCTACTGAACTCTCACTTAAAAATGATGACGATGGAGGGAAGGGGGCCAAAAAAGGGTAGGAGATTAAGAAATTATTGTTCAGTCCATTGTGTCCAACTCTTTGTGAGCCCATGGACTGCAGCATGCCAGGCTTCCCAGTCCTTCACCATCTCCTGGAGCTTGCTCAAACCCATGTCCATCGAGTCGGTGATGCCATCCAACCATCTCATCCTCTGTCATCCCGTTCTCCTCCTGCCCTCAATCTTTCCCAGCATCAGGGTCTTTTCCAATGAGTCGGTTCTTCGCATCACATGGCAAAGAGGATTAAGAAGTATAAACTATTATATTTAAAGTGAGCTACAAAGATATATTATACAACATGGGGAATGTAGCCAATATTTTATAATAACAATAAATTGTGAATTACTATATTGTACACGTGTAACTTATATAATATTGTACATCAATGATATTTCAATAAATTTTTAAAAAATATAAATGATGCTAACTGATATGCAATAACTATTTTCAGTTCAGTTCAGTCACTCAGTCATGTCTGACTCTTTGTGACTCCATGAATCACAGCACGCCAGGCCTCCCTGTCCATCACCAACTCCCAGAGTTCACCCAGACTCATGTCCATAGAGTCAGTGATGCCATCCAGCCATCTCATCCTCTGTCGTCCCCTTCTCTTCCTGCTCCCAATCCCTCCCAGCATCAGGGTCTTTTCCAATGAGTCAGCTCTTCGCATGAGGTGGCCAAAGTACTGGAGTTTCAGCTTTAGCATCATTCCTTCCAAAGAAATCCCAGGGCTGATCTCCTTCAGAATGGACTGGTTGGATCTCCTTCCAGTCCAAGGGACTCTCAAGAGTCTTCTCCAACACCACAGTTCAAAAGCATCAATTCTTTGGCGCTCAGCCTTCTTCACAGTCCAATTCTCACATCCATACATGACCACAGGAAAAACCATAGCCTTGACTAGACAAACCTTTGTTGGCAAAGTAATGTCTCTGCTTTTGAATATGCTATCTAGGTTGGTCATAACTTTCCTTCCAAGGAGTAAGCGTCTTTTAATTTCATGGCTGCAGTCACCATCTGCAGTGATTTTGGAGCCCAGAAAAATAAAGTCTGACACCGTTTCCACTGTTTCCCCATCTATTTCCCATGAAGTGATAGGACCGGATGCCATGATCTTACTTTTCTGAATGTTGAGCTTTAAGCCAACTTTTTCACTCTCCACTTTCACTTTCATCAAGAGGCTTTTGAGTTCCTCTTCACTTTCTGCCATAAGGGTGGTGTCATCTGCATATCTGAGGTTATTGATATTTCTCCCGGCAATCCTGATTCCAGCTTGTGTTTCTTCCAGTCCAGCGTTTCTCATGATGTACTCTGCATGTAAGTTAAATAAGCAGGGTGACAATATACAGCCTTGACGAACTCCTTTTCCTATTTGGAACCAGTCTGTTGTTCCATGTCTGGTTCTAACTGTTGCTTTCTGACCTGTATACAAATTTCTCAAGAGGCAGGTCAGGTGGTCTGGTATTCTCATCTTTTTCAGAATTTTCCACAGTTTATTGTGTTCCACACAGTCAAGGGCTTTGGCATAGTCAATAAAGCAGAAATAGATGTTTTTCTGGAACTCTCCTGCTTCTTCCATGATCCAGCGGATGTTGGCAATTTGATCTCTGGTTCCTCTGCCTTTTCTAAAACCAGCTTGAACAGCAGGAAGTTCACGGTTCACATATTGCTGAAGCCTGGCTTGGAGAATTTTGAGCATTACTTTACTAGCATGTGAGATGAATGCAATTGTGCGGTAGTTTGAGCATTCTTTGGCATTGCCTTTCTTTGGGATTGGAATGAAAACTGACCTTTTCCAGTCCTGTGGCCACTGCTGAGTTTTCCAAATGTGCTGGCATACTGAGGGCAGCACTTTCACAGCATCATCTTTGAGGATTTGAAATAGCTCAACTGGAATTCCATCACCTCCACTAGCTTTGTTCGTAGTGATGCTTTCTAAGGCCCACTTGACTTCACATTCAAGGATGTCTGGCTCTAGGTCTGTGATCACACCATCATGATTATCTGGGTTGTGAAGATCTTTTTTGTACAGTTCTGTGTATTCTTGCCATCTCTTCTTAATATCTTCTGCTTCTGTTAAGTCCATACCATTTCTGTCCTTTATTGAGCCCATCTTTGCATGAAATGTTCCCTTGGCATCTCTAATTTTCTTGAAGAAGTCTCTAGTCTTTCCCATTCTGTTGTTTTCCTCTATTTCTTTGCATTGATCCCTGAAGAAGGCTTTCTTATCTCTTCTTGCTGTTCTTTGGAACTCTGCATTCAGATGCTTATATCTTAGCTTTTCTCCTTTGCTTTTCGCTTCTCTTCTTTTCACAGCTATTTGTAAGGCTTCCCCAGAAAGCCATTTTGCTTTTTTGCATTTCTTTTCCATGGGGATGGTCTTGATCCCTGTCTCCTGTACAATGTCACGAACCTCATTCCATAGTTCATCAGGCACTCAATCTATCAAATCTAGGCCCTTAAATCTATTTCTCACTTCCACTGTATAATCATAAGGGATTTGATTTAGGTCATACCTGAATGGTCTAGTGGTTTTCCCTACGTTCTTCAATTTCAGTCTGAATTTGGCAATAAGGAGTTCATGATCTGAGCCACAGTCAGCTTCTGGTCTTGTTTTTGCTGACTGTATAGAGCTTCTCCATCTTTGGCTGCAAATAATATAATCAATCTGATTTCCCGTGTTGATCATCTGGTGATGTCCATGTATAGGGTCTTCTCTTGTGTTGTTGGGAGAGGGTGTTTGTTATGACCAATGCATTTTCTTGGCAAAACTCTATTAGTCTTTGCCCTGCTTCATTCCATATTCCAAGGCCAAATTTGCCTGTTACTCCAGGTGTTTCTTGACTTCTTACTTTTGCCACAATTAAAATATTTTAAATTCTACAGTAAAAATAAGAGTCATGATGATAATACTAATATAGACCTTAATATATGCTAGGAGCTGTTTTTAGAACTTTTCATAAGTTAACTCATTTGATCCTCACAGTGATCCTATAAGCACCATTATTGTCCCCATTTTACAGATGAGAAAGCTGAGGCACAAAGAGGTAGAGTGGTGTGACTGTAGTAACATAAGTGGCAACACTGGGATTTGAAGACTGGCCATCTGTCTCCAGAGTCTGTGGTTTCAGGGACCCAATCCCAGTGCATGGACTCACTGCAGAGGCACTGAAAGTTCATATTCAAGGCAGGACTATTCCATCAACTGTTGAAATGAGAAGAGGCTAAAATCAGAGTGCAAACTTGCTCCTGTGAACAAAAGCTTTCAGAAGGAGTTGTCTGGCCTGACTACTACCAGATGGGTTGGCTTGAGAAGTGAAGAGCCACGACTTGAAGCTCCATGGGCAGATTTGTCAGGAGTCTCCAGTGGACCTGAGAGGGTATGTTGTCAACATTTATTGTGAGCTTGGCACATGCTGTGCTCTCTTCTAAGAAGTTACATATCTTAACGCAGCCAATGCTTACAGCAATCCTATGAAGCACCTCTGTTTTAAAGATGAGGAGATGAGGGAATTCCCTGGTGGTCTAGTGGTGAGGACTCTGCGTTTTCACTGCTGTGGGCCGGAGTTCGATTCCTGGTTGGGGAACTAAGATTCTGAAAGCTTCAGCACGCAACCAAAAAATAAAATAAATAAACAAATAAAGATAGTAGACGGGTAGAATGCTTAAGAACTTGCCCAAGATCGCATAGCTTGGTATAGAAGTTAGGAGCGCCGTATCTGAGGTTAGTAGAACCATTTCACTGTGGACCAGTGTTTGCCTTTTGCTGGTTCTAGGTTTGGGCCAGGATTCTCTGATCTTTCCTTGTTTGTTGAAAATTTTGTTTTTGAGAATCTTAAGCCTGAGTGTCAGGTTCAGAAGCCCTTAGGAAAACCCCATCCCAGAACCAGGTCTTCAGAAGATGCCTGCAGTAGGGAAATTGCCTGGTCACAGAGCCAGTTTCTCTGCTCCGTGTTGCTGTTGTTCAGTCGCTCAGTCGTGTCGGACTCTTTGTGACCCCATGGACTGCAGCATGCCAGGCTTCCCTGTCCTTCACCAACTCCCAGAGCTTGCTCAAACTCATGCCCATTGAGTCAGTGATGCCATCCAACCATCTCTTCCTCTGCCGTCCCCTTCTCCTGCCTTCAATCTTCCCCAGCATCAGGGTCTTTTCCAACAGCTGACATCCATTCAGGCATCTCAGGACAGACTTATCCACAGCCTCAAGGAAGTTAAAAGAAAAGGCACTTGTTCCCTTCTATGAAGGCAACAGGACACACATAGCTAAAAGCAGGAGGCTTACATATGAATATGTGCACACAGATATATATTCTCACAGATCCGTATGAGTATGAACTTAGATGCGTATGTTATATATCAGATGCACACACATGATTTGGGGAGTGCTAGAAAAATCACTGAAGGAAGAATGGGAATAAGTGGCAACTTGTCAGAGACAGAAAAAAAAAAATGAATCTAAGAAAAGAGTGGTAACAAAAAATAGAAAGATTATAGGCTTTGGAATCAGATGGCCTTAGGCTCAAGTTCCTGCTCTGCCACCCATTAAGTGTGTGACCTCAAGTGAACTAATTAATCTCTCTGAGCTCTACTTTTTAATCCTATGAAAGTGTTTGTCCCTCAGTTGTGTCTGACCCTTTGTGACTGCATGGATTGTCCATAGAATTCTCCAGGCAAAAATACTGGAGTGGGTCACCATTCCATTCTCCAGCGGATCTTCCCGACTCAGGGATTGAACCCAGGTTTCCTTCATTGCAGGCAGATTCTTTACCATCTGAACCACCAGGGCACCCCTTTATTCTGGTATAATATTATAATAATTCTGGGTATAAATATTCCTACTTTATGCATGCATGTATGCTGAGTCATTAAGTTGTGTCTGACTCTTTGCAACCCCATGGACTGTAGCCTGCCAGGTCTCTCTGTCTGTGAGATTTTCCAGGCAAGAATACTGGAGGGGGTTGCCATTTCCTTCTCCAGGGGAATCTTCCTAACCCCAGGAATGCATTGCCTGCTTTGGCAGGTGGATTCTTTACCACTAGTCACCTGGGCAGCCCATTTCTACCCTATAGGTTTTTGTAAAGAGAAAATGTGACAGGGAAAGCGTCTATTGGGACCTGGCCAATGATGCAGACTTTCCAAAGATGGCCCATCATTTTCCAGAAGTGCATCTTGTAGATGGCTCAGAGATTTGAGGGACCTGGGACTAGTTTAGGTCTGCTTCCTAACCTTAAAGAGATTTTCTAACCCACTTTTCCTGACAGTGGTTTGCCCGCTGTGTACTGAATTCTGCAGATAATGGGCCCAAGGAAACCCAGTACAGTTGGCATGGTCTTGGTGCAGTGAGTCTAGAGCCAGAGCCATGAGAAGCCTGGTTGGTTCCAGACTTCTGGCATGCTCACACCCCTGCTGTTCATGCTGACATCCCTACTCCCAGGTGAGAAGCACTTTGCACTGGAATCCCCACCTCACAGGGAGGTAAGCTGTGTCCAGCCATCACCTGTGCTCACTCGGTCTGTTTGACCTCATCTCTCCCCCACAGAGATCTTTGCCCACCTGCTTCTGGGAGAATCCCTCTTGGGTGGTGCAGGGCTGGGCTCTTCAATTGGGACTGGACAGGGGACGAGAAGCTGGATGGATTCTCTAGCTCTGTCCCTGGTTGATATTTTTCCCACACTATTGCACCCAGAACATCTGTTCATATTGTTTATCAAGTGACCACAAGGGTTTGGATGAAACATTCCTGGCCACGGGACAAGCTGGGAACTCAGCCAGCCTTTCAACTGGACTCGCTCCACATTCTTTCTGTTTTGCTTTTCTGCTCTTCCCTCCATAGTTGTCTTTTCTCTGCATCTTCAGACTCTCATGTTGTTTTATCCCCTTCTGCACTCCCTACTGTGTATGGCCTCTTTATCACCCAGGCCCACCCTTACCTGCAGCGCTCTCTGCAAAGTTAATCCTTCCACCTGAATAACCAAGAGCTCTGTGTTTGGAAATCACGTAGTTGCCTTTAAATCCGCAATGGCTGGCTCACTAGTTCTGCGCCTTTAGATAAGATATTTAATCTTCCTGAGCCTTAAGTACAAATTTTTTAAATGCAGACAATGACAACTATTTGTTGGCCTAATTTCCACTTTCTCCATAAATAATGCCAAATCTCTTTTTCTTTCATTTCTCTTCTTCTTCCTCTGCACCCCTACGCCCTTGAGCTATGCATCTTGGAAGCCAAGTCTGAGTGTATAACAGAAGAATAAAGCCTGTTTAGTGTGTGAAGAGCTGGAGTAAAAGAACAGAGAACTCATTTCTGGCTCAGTTCTTTACTGGGTGACTTTTGGCAAGTTACTCAATTTTCTTATTCTTTATGATCTTATCTTTAAAATGGCAATAGAAATGAAACCTCCCTCATCCCTAGGGCTGAAGAGAGACTATATGCCAAGAGAGAATATACGACAGTGCTTTACGAATTGTGAAAATGTACACGGATAGGAGGCCCAGCCACTTTCCAGTTAGAGAGATGTCTTTCAAAAGCTAGTTCTCTCACTTGCTTTGTTCCCTTCTTATTCCCCTGCTATAAGATTGTGAATTTGAGGGGAAAAAAAGGAGTGGAGATGTGAGCATGAATGTCCATACCAGCATTATTTGTAACAGCAAAAAAAGTGGAAACAATCCAAGTGTCCATCAATGGATGAATAGAAAGACAAATTGTCATATATTCTTACAATGGAATATTAATTAGTAATAAAAAGCAATGAAGTGAACCTTGAAAACATCGTGGCAATTGAAACAAGCCAGTCACAAAAGCCACATAGTGTATGATTCCATTTATGTGAAATGTCCAGAAGAGGCAAATCCGCGGGAGACAAAGTGGATTGGTGGTTGCCAAGAGCTGGCGGAGGTGGGAATGGAGGGCTGGAATGGGGAATGACTGCTAATGAGAAAAAATTTCTTTGGTGGGGGGGTGGTGTGTGATGAAATGTTCTAAAACTGATTCTGTACAGCTGTGTGAATATACTAGAAATTGTTGAATGATATACTTTAAATGGGAGAATTGCATCGTATGGGAATTATTCTTCATAAGACTGTATATATATATGCTGTGCTTAGTCACTTCAGTTGTGTCCGACTCTTTGTGACCCAATGGACAGTAGCCCGCCGGCTCCTCTCTCCATGGGGCTTCTCCAGGCAAAAACACTGGCATGGGTTGCTATGTCCTCCTCCAGGGGATCGTCCCAACCCAGGGACTGAACCCAGGTCTCTTGCATTGCAGGTGAATTCTTTCCTTTCTGAGCCACCAGGGAAGCCCAATATATATAGAACAGTCTTTTTTTTTTTTTTTTTTTTAAAGGAGAGAAGATACAATTTTGCTTTTCCTCTCCGCCCCCCAGTCTTTTCCCTTCTTTTCCCTCTATTCCCTTCCTAGATATCTGCAGTAAGTTCCCCTGGGGAAGATTTGGCCACAAAGAGCCCTCTGACTTGAGTCCGTTTCCCTTGCACTGTTGCTGGTTTCTCCCTTGTTGCCTGGGAGGGGAGCAGATCCTCTGTGACAAGCCCCCTTTATTGCCCTGCCTTTGGCTCCATGCACTGAGGACTCTATTAAACTGCTGCCTCCTGTGCTATAACATTGTTTCATGAGGGTGGAGAACTCACCCCTGCCGCTCCTCCAGTGATGGATGCTGAATAAATATCGTTGAGTGATGGCTGATGGGGAGGCTGGGGGAGGGGGAATGACTGCTAGTGGAAAGGAGTTCCTACTAGGGGTGATGAAATGCCCTAAAATCGATGCTAAGTGTTCAGTTCAGTTCAGTTGCTCAGTTGTGTCCGACTATTTGTGATCCCATGAATCTCAGCACGCCAGGCCTCCCTGTCCATCACCAACTCCCAGAGTTCACTCAGACTCATGTCCATCGAGTCAGTGATGCCATCCAGCCATCTCATCCTCTGTCGTCCCCTTCTCCTCCTGCCCCCAATCCCTCCCAGCATCAGAGTCTTTTCCAATGAGTCAACTCTTTGCATAAGGTAGCCAAAGTACTGGAGTTTCAGCTTTAGCATCATTCCTTCCAAAGAAATCCCAGGGCTGATCTCCTTCAGAATGGACTGGTTGGATCTCCTTGCAGTCCAAAGGACCCTCAAGAGTCTTCTCCAACACCACAGTTCAAAAGCATCAATTCTTCAGCACTCAGCCTTCTTCACAGTCCAATTCTCACATCCATACGTGACCACAGGAAAAACCATAGCCTTGACTAGACGAACCTTTGTTGGCAAAGTAATGTCTTTGCTTTTGAATATGCTATCTAGGTTGGTCATAACTTTCCTTCCAAGGAGTAAGCGTCTTTTAATTTCATGGCTGCAGTCATCATCTGCAGTGATTTTGGAGCCCAAAAAAATAAAGTCTGACACTGTTTCCACTGTTTCCCCATCTATTTCCCATGAAGTGATGGGACCGGATGCCATGATCTTACTTTTCTGAATGTTGAGCTTTAAGCCAACTTTTTCACTCTCCTCTTTCACTTTCATCAAGAGGCTTTTGAGTTCCTCTTCACTTTCTGCCATAAGGGTGGTGTCATCTGCATATCTGAGGTTGTTGATATTTCTCCCGGAAATCTTGATTCCAGCTTGTGTTTCTTCCAGTCCAGCGTTTCTCATGATATACTCTGCATAGAAGTTAAATAAGCCCAGTGACAATATACAGCCTTGACGTACTCCTTTTCCAATTTGGAACCAGTCTGTTGTTCCATGTCCAGTTCTAACTGTTGCTTCCTGACCTGCATACAGGTTTCTCAGGAGGCAGGTCAGGTGGTCTGGTATTCCCATCTCTTTTAGAATTTTCCACAGTTTATTGTGATCCACACAGTCAAGGGCTTTGGCATAGTCAATAAAGCAGAAATAGATGTTTTTCTGGAACTCTCTTGCTTTTTCCATGATCCAGCGGATGTTGGCAATTTGATCTCTGGTTCCTCTGCCTTTTCTAAAACCAGCTTGAACATCTGGAAGTTCACGGTTCACATATTGCTGAAGCCTGGCTTGGAGAATGCTGAGCATTACTTTACTAGCATGTGAGATGAATGCAATTGTGCGGTAGTTTGAGCATTCTTTGGCATTGCCTTTCTTTAGGATTGGAATGAAAACTGACCTTTTCCAGTCCTGTGGCCACTGCCGAGTTTTCCAAATTTGCTGGCATATTGAGAGCAGCACTTTCACAGCATCATCTTTCAGGATTTGAAAGAGCTCAACTGGAATTCCATCACCTCTACTAGCTTTGTTTGTAGTGATGCTAAGTGTTACCTACCAACAAAAGGGTTCTTGGGACGTCCCTGATGGTCCAGTGGTTAGGACTTTGCCTTCCAATGCAGGAGGTACGAGTTCAATCCCTGGTGGAGGAGCTAAGATCCAACATCCCTTGATGTCAAAAAACCAAAACATACAACAGAAACAATACTGTAACAAATTCAATAAAAACTTTAAAAAACTCGTCCACATCAAAAAATAAAAACACAAAAAAGCCAAAGAGGGTGCTCCTTGGGTTCCTTTAGATATTAATCTCTAATATAACAGTACTACTGAAGGGTTTGTTACAACTCCTCAGGGCCTGTAAGAACCTTATAGTGACCTGGAAAAGAGCTGGAGGGCCATTATTCACTCCAAGGCCTGTTAAGTTTCCAGAACCCACCCTCTCTCTATCTATACGTCTGTGGCCTAAGGGAGCAATGATAGTATTGGAAGGGGAGGGTGACTGGGAAGGCTGGAGGATGGAGAAAAGCTCAAAGTCACTGCTAACAAAGGACCCCTAAGAAATGCCCGTGAAGCATCTCCAACACATGAGGGTGAGTCACAGGGGTCTCCACCACCTTTTTGGGTCACAGTCAACGAGTCAAATATGCTCACCCCCTGCTGACCTCAGCTGCAGCGAGGACTCTCTCGGGCGAGGTGGGAGCATCAGTGTGGGAAGCCGGGTGTCACGTGATCACGCGGGGTCCTCAGCTGCAGCCCCTTGGCTGGGTGCCTCCACTGAGAGTGAGGTTCCTGAGTTGCGAGCTTCACTTCCTAGTCAGAAAGCCCTGCCAGGCAAAGTCAAGAAGACACCAGTGGCAGCATCATTAAATTATAACAAGCCCTGAAACTCACTCCTGGGTGAGTGAGAAGCCTGGGTCTGTTTGTCCTTGCAGTGGGAAGGAAGTATGTGATTGGCCGGCTGGGCTCGGCCTAGCGGGCCTTATCTCTGGCTGGTTATTATTTGATCAAAGAGGGCTTCCTCCTCCTGTGGTGTTTCAAAACTGTGTCGGGAGAATTTGTTGCTGCCTGGGGATTTTTTTTTTCCAAGGTTACTACCGAGCACCCAAAGTCCTTCCATTTCTAGCCATACAAACAAGCACCCAGAGGAGATTTTCTTTCATTCCCCACTCAGACTGGGGCAGTCTTCTTCAGAGTCTCCATCGGCTTTGCTCATCAGCTGTTTGGAAGTAATTCCTCAATCAGCACAGAGTCAAGGATACAGGTATTTAAACAAAAAAAATTGGGGGTAGGGTGGGGAAGGGATTCTGATTTCTTAGGAAATGGGGCTGGGGTGGGAGGGCTGGGGTGGGGCTGGGGTGGAGAACTGCCTGGGAAAGGCAGAGGACGTGGAGGAAGGAAGTAGAAGGAAAGAGATGTCAGAATCTTGGAATTCTATGGAAAGGCAGAGCCAAGGCATGAGATGTTTGCACCTGGAGAGGTGTGAGTGCGATGGCAGGTAATGTGCCATTAGGGCTTCGTGTTGCTGTCCCCATGAAATCCTTCCAGGTCCAGCTGCTCCCTTGGCCTCTTTGTCATCCCTGGCTCACTACTGAGAGGGTTTTGCACACTTGCTGAGAAATCCATTTGCTTCAGCTTGAAACATTGTCACATCTGATCTTCAAAAGTGTTTCTTGGTGGTACCGATCCTTGTGATGTTGGCATCAGAGAAGGAAGAGTGGGCTGAGTTCCTTGTTTAGGAGAATTTGTTTCCCACTTTGTCTGGGATCTGTGTTTGATGTGCTTTGTCCATTCTTGCCCTCATCATAGTCCCACCTCAGTGGTGTGTTTCGAGCTTGAGATAGCAGACAGAGCTTGATGTCAAAGAACTTCCTTGCTACAGATGAAAGCAGGGACTTAACCAACCATTCTTGGAGTGAAGATGAAAGAGAGATGAAAGGATGGATTCTGTCTCATCTAATTGTTAGGTTTATCTGGAGGTGGCTGAGGAGGGGGGATATGATGCAAAAACAAAAAACAAAAAACACCTTATTTTGGCATTAAGTGGAAAAGAAGCCTTTTATGGTAGGTGGGTCAGTGGTAATGAATCCGCCTGCAATGCAGGCGATATGGGTTCGATCCTGATATGGGATCAGGAAGACCTCCTGGGGAAGGAAATGGCAACCCTTTCCAGTATTCTTGCCTGGGAAATCCCATGAACAGAGGAGCCTGGCTGGCTATAGTCTGTGGGGTCACAAAAGAGTCTTAGATATGTCTTAGCAACTAAACGACAAATGGTAAATGGTTATTCTTAAAACTGATTTTTCCCTATGCACTTTAGATGAAGAAATAGCCATGCCGAGTACATTGCCCTTCTCCTGTCTCGGTGGCTGTCTTAATCTCCAAATGTTTCCATCTGTGTTGTCTTAATTCTCAGGCATTGGTATCCAGGTTGTCCCTGCTGTTAGTTGCTGTGGGAGGGTATCAGGGCTTAGTCCCACAAAGCTGCCCCACAGGATGGGAGTTTGTTCTTCCTGCTGACATTGGGTGGTTCCCAGGGAGTTTTCTCTACTGAGCCCGCTGGATTTCTTGAGACTCTTCAGAGTCATTGGTCTGAGAAGTTCATCAAAGTGAATCCTGCTTCCACTTCATAATTTTCAGGGAAATGTGAAGAGGTACAGGGTGAGCCCAGTGCACAAACTTATGGCTCCTGATCCTGATCTAGCACCTGACGTGGCGAGACCAGGCACCTACCTGGGGACACTGGCTTTGAGCTGCTCTCTGTTCTCACTGACCCCTCTCCCTCCTCCCGCCTCCTCTTTTCCAGCCATATTGGGTGTCTGGTCCTACAGCATCACAGCCCGAAAAGCCTAAGCCAATGCCCACAGCTTAAGGCTATCTCCCTTGTCTGGTCATCTGGTAATTTTTGTTACAAAGGTAGTAGAGCATGGGGGAAGGGCCATTCAGATTCACGGCTGACGTTTGCCTTTTCCACTTACTATTTAAATTGTCTAAGCCCCTGTTTCCTCATCTGTAAAAGGGTTCTAAGACTTCATTCATGGGGTTACCTTGGTAATAAAGACTCTGCTTTCAATAAATAGCAGTGTGTGCCTACTGTGTGAGGGGCATTGGGATGTAGTGGAGAATGAGGCAGAGAAAGCTCCCTGCCCTCAGGGAGGTTACAGTTCAACAGGGTGGGGGATGAGAGGTGGTAAACAAATGAACAAAACAATCACATAAATAAATAGGTCATCCCCATTTGTGATGAGAAACAAGAACAAAGGACTTGATTCGGACAGGGGTGGAGAGCTAGTTGAGAAAGTCCTCTTTGATGAGCTGAATGATTCCTAAGACTGAGTTACTGCTCTCTGGTGTTTGACGATTCCTTGACCTGCAGCAGGATTGAGGCAGATGAAACAGGGGCCTCCTGACTCCCTGTCCAGTGCTCTGCTACCTGGCTGCCTCCTCTGCTGGAGGGAGGCGGGGTGCAAACTCCAGGAGGACAGAGGAAGAGCCAGCCGATCACTGGAGTCCAGTATCCTCTCTCCCCTGGGGTTGTTTCTATCAGCTGAAAATCCCTAACCCCTTCCCAGGGATGGCAGGGGTGACCGGGGGTGCAGAAAACAGGTTCTCTGTGTCTTCCTCCCCCAGGTTCCTACACCTCCATCCTGGATGATTAACCCACCCGGGGCGGTCATCTCTGGAGGTGAAATTCCAAGCATGGACAGGCTGGGAGGAGAGCGGCGGGGGAGGGCCGAGTATTTCCAGGCGGGCACATCATCATCTCTGGCTGCCCAGCAGTGCGCTCAGACTGCCCCCCTTCCCCACCCACTCAGCCTCCCAGGAGCACCACGTTCCCTTCCCACTGCACACAGTGTCTTTTGTGAGCCCTCTGGCCGGGGCTTCAGCGACAGCTCTTATAAAGGAGCTGGTTAGCATTTTTTCCAGACAAAGCCAGAAGTTCCGGGAGGTGACGGGAAGCCTGAGCCTGCAAAGAGTGATGAAAGGAAATGGTCAGTCTCAGGTTCCTGAAAGAACAGTGTCAACATCTTCAGTTCTTCTCCACCTTCCCACTGGGGACCTTGTGACCATGACCTTCAGAAACAAATCAATTCTCCCCCCATCCCCTCTTCCTTAGCTGGGGCTTCATTCTTCTGCTTTCATGTCTGCTAGCCAACTCCCACCTGTTGCTTGCTGGTCACAACAAGGCTTCATAGGACCTCCCAGGGCCGGTGATGGCTGAAGCAAGCAGGCATGACAGTAGGTAGCAGGCAGCAGGATTGATATCTTAAGGCACGTAACTGTCTTCACCTGGATTCAGAATTTCAGACCCTGTTTGGTGGGAGAGTCACAGAAGACTGGATGTTGAGAAAGGAAAAGAGATGCCATCCCATAAATAATACACTAGACAAGACCATTTCCAATAAGACTTTAAATAGCGAGTGGTACCCTGAGGTCAATTCTCCCCAACAGGTCAAAAGAGGAAAATGGCAGGATGTTTGCAATGGGAAATTCGGCTTCAGCAGTCAGTTCCCAGAACCCACACCCTCGCTAATCCCATCAACGTGGAACCTAGTTCTTCAGCCACTGAGCAATATTTCAGATGTTTAACGGGGCTCCTGGTGTCACACTGAGTCAGCTAATGAAAACGCTCAATCATCACTCCTGGGCTCCTGTGTTGTCTCCCCATCCTATCCTCCCCTTCTCTCAGCTCATTTGCTGGGTGAGCTTTGCATCTGGCTTCCATCCAGTGGCCAGTGGGGCTGGCAGGAAGTTCAGCTGAGGTTGGCTCTGTCTATTGGGCTTCAACGTCCTGCCAGAAATCAGGTTGACCAAACAAAACAAAACAAAACAAAACACCCAAAATGAGTCTTGAAAGAAAGCAACATCCATTTCCCTGTGGGCTGGACTTTCTCTGCAGGGAAGGGGAGCTTGTTGTCAAGTTTAACCCTGGGAGCTCCTGGTAACAGTGTCAATGGCGTTTTCCTTTGAGTCAATTCCAGAATGTGACTATGAGGAACAAGGGCCTGGGAAAAGTGTAAACCTTGGAACTGAGAACGCTTCTCAGTCTTGGCAGTAGGGCAACAGGAGGATCGAGCAGCAAGTGGGCAGGAGGCTGGCTGCTCCCACTTGTAGCCCCGCTCCTGCCCAAACAGCTTCAGGGATCAAGGGATCCGACCTGAGCCATTGCTCAGTGGTCCCCTGGCACCTGCCCCGAGCAGCAGCAATCCTGACCCCCACCAAGCTCCTCTGGGCATATTTTAATTATCTTGTGGGCTGATACTCAGGATGAGTCTGCCAGGTAGGATGGAGGCGGAGCCCCTTTCACTCCACCAGGCAGAAACTGCATGCATGATTAGATAATAGAAAATGTGCCCTCCAAATCCTCAGATCATATGGGTCCTTGGAGCAGCACGGTGTGTTCCTTGTGCTTTGCCATTGCTCCTTCCAGTGCCCCCTTGCCGCACAACCACATCTAATTAGCTCTGTGACTCGGGGCAACAAGGCACAGACACTGCTCTCAAGGAACTCAAAGCCCAATGGGAGAGATGGGTAATTAAGCAAGCACCGTACTGTGGCCTTGCAGTGTGCAGAGTGCCTCCACAGAGCAGAGCAGCTTATTCTCAGGGAAACTGCTGTCCCCCCATTTTCACCCCCTCACTCCTCCCTATCCTTGCCCTGGAATATCTTCTCTGTTTAAGCTGAGTCTCAAGCCTAATTCTTCACACAACTCCAGTGGCTGTTCACAATACCCAGACTCCAGACTGCAGATAGGTGCTGGTCTTTGAGGTTTTTCTAGTCTATGGTGACATAAGAACTGAGGACAAAGTAGCGGCTCTTTAAGATGGCCATGGATATTCAATTTGAGAAATTTCCCATTGTTCTGAGAAGCTGTCGGTCCTGCTTGTTGGGCTGTTAAAACATTCTTTTCTTTTATTACATAATGATGTTTGTAGACTGTCAATTTCTGCTGAGTTGAATTTGAATGTTTTGACTGGGCTGAATAAAAAAGCAATAGTTCAAGGCTTGGGAATCATTGCCCAAAAAGCTCCTCATCACTGAAATTAGCACCTATGTCCAAACCCAAGCAGGAACGCCTGGGGCATCTGTCTTAGTATCTGATTTTCCAGTCTGCAGCAGAGTGGCAGAGCTGCTGTATTCAAATTCCACTCACTTCCCCAAGACACTTAGCTGCCTGTGGCAGCCCAATCCTTAAATAGACTCTACTGTTTTCTTGGCGGCCCAGGCTCCTGTATGTTTAATGCCTTGAATATCCAATTTCTGGGTCAAACTCATGAAAATCTAAAAGGGAATTATCCATCTCAGAAAGCAGTTGCAATGGAAATAAAAGCCATTAGTACTCACTGTTATCAGGATGTTTAATTTTTCATTAAAATTTCAAGATAAAAGTTGATCTTGCAGAATTGTGTTAACTGAGATCCCCATCTTCCACTGAGATGCAGCTTAGAGACTTACTGGAAAAGATGCTGGTACTCTAGCTCACAGTTGCCTCTTGGGGGGCCCTCTGTCTACATTCTTAGGTTAGAGGGCCTTGGGGTGCAAGCATCTGCTCTGGTTAGATGAAGTCTCATATTGCACTTGCTTCCCCTGCCATTCCAGGTATTACTAGGGCATTGAAAATCCCCCCTGAAGCTTGATGGATAGAAGAAAATATCCACCAGGCAAACCAAATCCCAGTAATATTATACAAGGTGGTAAAGTCCAAATTCTTGGGCTAAAGTTGAATGTTTGTGTTAAAAGGTGTTTAAAATGAGTGACTCATACAAGGTTTAGCTAGTTAGCTGTAAGAAGTGCTTTGTCTGACCCGTTTTGCAATGTGGGCTTTGCTCTATGCTGGCAATTGCAAAGGAGACCCTCACATTTTGACTTAGTGCGTTTTGGGGTCAAGGATATAACTTCTGTGTGTTTCTGGTGGAGACCCTCCTCTCCTTGTGCCCATCTCTGCCCTGGGTCCCAGCATGTCTCTTGACACATAAGAGGTCAAAAATTGTTGACGGTGACAATGACAATGCAAATGACTAATATGTTTTAGAGAGACTCAGTTTTTGGCAATTTCTACTTGACCTAATATGACCATTTAATCATTAATATTTTTAACTTGCCTATTTAATTATTAAAAGAAAAAAAGCAATTTTTTTTTTGACTTGATGGTTGTGTTTGGTTTGGAACCGTAAGGAAAGGAAGGAGTGGGAAGATGAAGCTGGTGGGCAGTAAAGGCTTCCAGGTGAATACTCTGAGTTCTGGTCTCCTAGTTCCAGAACCTTCCTTGCTGCTTATTCAGGAGATGGCCCAGACTGAAGAGTTGTGGTCCTTTTGAACTGGTGTGATTATGTTTGGTCTACCTGGGCCATTATGCCAACATGACCTTTCCTTCCCACTGAACCCGTCTCTCTTACCATAGGCAGCCTTCTGGCTAGTTAGCCTTGAGGTCTGGCAAGAAACCATTGTAGAAGGTTTCAGGGGATTGTCATCAACCAGCTGTTGATGTATGGCCCTGGACAAGTCTCTTCATCTCTCTGGGTCATGGTTTCCTAGTGAAACACGTTTGGTTGGATTAGAATGTCTCAACCTCAGCACTATTGATGTTAAAGGTCATAATTTTTTTGTGGACCTCCTGTGCATTGCCTCCTAGTCACTGGATACCTGTAGTACACCTCCACTCTTTTGTGTCAACAAGAAGTGTCTCCAGATATTTCCAAATGTCCTTGGTGGGGAACTATTGGATCAGATGACATCTAAGTTTGAGAAACCACATTAGGAGTTGTTAATTCATCCTATTTTATTGAGCTCTGACTGTATGTTCTGTACTGTATTAGTTTTTACAGCCTAAATATACTGATATTCTACTGCCATTTGCTTCATGAAAATCTGAATTAGAGTAGGAAGGTGTCTACGCAGGCACTGAGGTAAAGATTGAAAAAAAAAAAAAAGAGCTAGAAGTCCTATTTGGGTTTTTTTTTGTTGTTGTTAGTTTTTATTGAAACAATGTTCTTTTTAAAAAATGTATTTATTTTTTAAGTGAAAGATAATTGCTTTATAGAATTTTGTTGGTTTCTGCCAAACATCAATATGAATCAGCCATAGATATACATATGTCCCCTCCCTCTTGAACCTCCCCTCCCATCTCCCTCCGCATGCCACCCCTCTAGGTTGTTATAGAGCCCCTGTTTGAGTTCCCTGAGTCATATAGCAAATTCCCATTGTCTATCTTGCTAGCCTCATCTGTAAAATAGAAACGTTATAAATTATTGTGAGGACCTAATGCTTAGTGTATATAAAAGCACGTAGATCATAGTAGACATTCAATAATTAAAACCATTCCTCTGTTCTCTCCCCCGCCCCAAGCACCAGCTCTGCACAAGCAGTAACTTTGCCAGCCTTGCTCTTCTGTTTCTGGGAATCTGCTCTTATCCTACCACATGCCTGCGACTCGTCCCTGTCAAGCCAATATGGATATGCCATTTCAAAAAATAAATCTCTAACTGTTTGTTTCAAGGAGGACTTGTATCACTAGACTGTTGACTTGGTCCATCCATAAAGGGACTGCCTCTCCTTAGCAGAGAGAAAAGATTCTCCAGTAACCGGAGATTTGCAGATGCCATTGTTTGCTGTTGGTTTAGCACAAAAATGACTATAAGGAATTGAGGATGAGAGAACCCTCACTTTGTGGGTTATCAGGACTCCTGGGGCATGGATAAAGTCATGGGTTTTATCATCTCTCCTGGGTTTTAACTGTCTCAAAGGGCAAAGACCTTGCACTGAACATCCCTGGCAGGTCCAGCACTATCTCCTCCAGGAAAAACACCCTGGGCTTTTGTAGACTGACCCAGTGAGAGAAATTGTGGTGCAGTAATAAAAAGTTAGGTAAGAGAGTTTGAATCTGCATTTTTCTTCTCCATTTAGACCCTGACCAGGGGCGCCAGGGCTCATGAAGACAGTGCAATTCCCAAAGAAAAAAGGTTCACGCTCAAATTCCAACTCTGCCACTTACTCTCCAGTTGATCTTGGGCGATTTATGTTACCGTCCTGAACCTGAGCTGTCATACTGGTGAGTCTGCAATCAGAAGGGTTCCTCCTCATAGGGATGTTGTGAGAATTAACTATAAGAACATATGGAAAGCATATGGCACAATTCTGGTAAATACCAAGTATTCGATAGAAATCAATTTTTATAATAGTAGAAAGGAAATTAAATATGACTATTAATAACAATACATATAGTAGATGTTAAACAGACAACAAAAAGGTGGATGAAAAGGTATGAAATTGACTTGCTATGTTACTGATAAGAAAATAGGCTCAGAAAAAGAAAGAGAGTGGGAAGAGGTACCCAGGACATCATTGCTTATTAATGCAGATCTTGCATCTCTAGATTCCCCTTCAGATGCTGTTTCTATCATGCTGGAGCTGCCTTTCTGTGTTAGAAGAAAAAAAAATGTACTCAACAGCACTTGTTCAAGATGATGAGGCAGGCTTTACTCAAGACCACTGTGATAAATATAGGGACCACTGTAATGGGATTTTGCAGTAGGGGAGAGAGACTGGGCTTACTTCCAAGTACAGCCTGGGCAAGTGGGGATTTATAGCTAAGGAGCAGGTTGGGGATCAGTGGGTAGAAAATTGCCAAGAGGAAACATCATGGATGGGGGGGGTTCTGGGTGGACTGACCTCATAGGATTCTTTGCTGAAAGTCTAAGGTGTCAGATGTCACCTGGGGGTGATGGCAGAGGATAAGGAACCTAATCAGAGGTCAAAGGTGGGGACTCTGGTTAAACTAACTCAGCAGCATTCTTATGACAATTGGATTTTATAAGAAAGCACACATGCAGGCCTTGGAGAAGAGGAGGTTCAGAACCCTGACTAAGGTTTGAATCTTTGTCATTCTTCAAACATTTAAAGCCTATATTTAGAAAATTGCATACAGACTGAGGAAAATTCACCTACTGGTCTAAGATAAGAATCATATGTTGTTTCCAGAGGGATTCTTTCTTCAGTGTAAGAGAGAAATAAGAATTTTTATCTACCATGTTTCTAATGCCTTAGGGCTGCCTGAGAGAAAAGCTGGGCAGTGAGGAGGCCTTGTCCTCCACGGCTCCAGCCCACACCAGCCTTTGCTCACGCACCAGCTAAGCACTACAGAAACCACCTTTGTTCCTGCCTCCCACCTTCCCAAAGTTCAGCTCTTAACTTTCAACCCAGGCTCAAGGTTCTGGAGAGTTGATCTTTTGCTTTAATGCTGATATTCAGTCTCCAGAGCCACTCTGATTAAACAGTTGGGCACCCCGTATATTCACTTCCTCAACGAGGCTTCAAGAGGTGTCTCTGGGTTGGCTCCGACCTGTGAGTCACGTCTTTCACCTCTTACCAGTGAACTCAGACATTCGCTTGGGAAGAAAAGACTGAAGTTTTCAGGCTTGGTGGTGGAGAGAGGAAGAGTTTTAGCAATCAGAATGCCTTGGCTTACTTTGTCCTTCAATCTTGCCTACCTTGGGCCTGCTGGGATGGAGGTTATGTGGGTCTGTTCGCATGTTGGCAGGTGAGATAACCTGTCATTACAGTAAAATGGGACCGTGGTTCAAACAGAATACCTTGTTGTGGTTCAGTTGCTCAGTCACGTCTGAGTCTGCGACCCCATGGACTGCAGCACACCAGGCTTCCCTGTCTGCATCAAACTCTCCTGTTATCTTCAGTGATGGTTATAATTCAGTTGAAAAGTTGAATCAGGAGAGTCATAACTCCCACCAGAATTTCATTGTCTATTTTGCCTTTTTAAACTTAGTTAATTCACTTGCTGTCTTTCTTATTTGATGAGCACACATTGTGATGTTTTTCTTGTACTCCCCTCCTCCTCTTTTGTTTAATCCCCTTCTAGGAAAGCATAGCTAGAATTATGACTTAAAGGAGGGGTCTGTAAATTAGAGGCCAAACCCTTCCCCCGCTTGTAAACAGAGTTGTGCTGGCACGCTGCCACATCCTTTTGTTTCTGTCTTGTCATGCTTGTTTTCTACAACAGAGTCAAGTAGTTGTGACAGAGACCCTGCAAAGCCTTAAATATTTATGATCTGACCCTTTACAGAAAAAAAAAAAAAAAGCCTACTGATTCCTAATTTAGAGTGTCTGCGTTGGAGTTAAATACACCTTGGTTCAACTCAGGTCTTAGTTACTCACTCGCTTTGACATTGGAAAAGCCTCATCAACTCTCTGATACCTAATCTGTACCATGGGGATAAGAAAGACTCACCTTGGAGAGTAGCTGTGAGAATTCAGTGAGATAGTACTTATAAAAAGTTGCAGCTCTGTGCCTGGCACAGAGAAAGAGCTCAATAAATGTCGCTATTATGATGATCATTCATTCCTTTGGCCAGCAAATACATGTCTAGTGCTTTCTCTGCACTAAGCCTCGGGTGCTGCAGCTGTGACCAAGGCATAGATGATCCCCACTCTCATGGGGCTTCCATTCTAATGGGGAAGACAGACAATATGAAGAAAACAAATCAAGAGGTTATTTCCAGCTAGTGACGAGTGCTTTAAATAAAACAGGATAGTATGAAGGCAGGGGACAGAGTCAGCTCAGTTGCTACCTCAGCTGAGACCTAAATGTAAGAATGAGTCAGCCATGCAAACATCTAAAGAAGGAATGTTCCTGGCTGAGACAATAAATACAGAAGCCCTGAGCCAGAGGTGAGCTTGGGATGGTCCAAGAACAAAGTGATGGCCTTGGGGACTGGGGCACAGTAAGCAGGGGGTGATGATGGTAGAAGACGAAGGAGCAGAAGTCAGCACAGGTAAGAATATGTCATTGCTTGGAGACCCTGGGAAGATGGCTTTTAGAGGAATGGATGCAATCTAAGATTGTAATGGGGCAGAAATGTAACCGAGTCCTTGGCCTTGTTATGTGACCTTTGTTGTCAATATATTATTCTTCCTTTTTTGGTTTCTGGCATTCATCACTGTTAGAAACAGGAGAAGAGTAGGGAGCCTAAGTGAGCTGGAGTCAGAGTGGCAAACACATCACACCACCCCAGCTGGGCACACCTGCCTTGCTTGGGCTTTTCTCCTTACAGTGCCTTTGACTCACCCCACAGGTCTTCTGGCCGATGCTATTACCTCTTTGAAATCATTCTTTATCAGGAGACTTGAATGCTTCTCCAGGTGGAGCACTTAAGGTAAAAAACAGTTAATGTAATTTTAAAACCCCCTAACAAATTTCCCACAACTTAAGACAACCAGATAATCATTTGGTCCCTAGGGTCACTCAAAATTCATAGCTCAGTTCCCATAATTAGCATTTCTTTTGTATGTGAGCCAAGGAACAGGGGTGAAGAACCCTAGTGATAATATTGTACCTGTTTGGGGTTGAAAAGAAAGCTGTGATACAATCAGATAACCTGCCTTGAGTTGCCAATAATAACAGTCATACAGTATTTGCCAGTTCAAAGCCCTGCTGCTTATGTGGCTCACTTACACGTAAAAATGTGCATTTAGTTTACCAACCTTGATTCACTTGGGGTGACTCCTCCTCCCTCTCGTGTTCTCTTCTTCATTCTCCTCCTCCTCTGTCATCTTTATCCTCATCAAAACCCTTTATTTATTGACCCTCTTTGCTCCTGGCTAACAGTAATTAATACTTCCTTTACAATGTGCGAGTATGTGTTTCTGTCTCATTTTGTTTCAGACATTGTTAAAATAGCAAGATACGAAGGTGGCTCTCTTCCACGCCATTCTTTCAAACACTGATTCTTAAAATCTGGGGTCCATAAATGATCATGGATGGGTGTCACGAACCGCCTGAAATGGAATAGAAACTTTTTACATATACATTTTTTTAAAAGGAGAAAGTCTAGAGTTTCATTAGACTCTCAAAGGTTTCCCTGATTCCAAGAAGTTACAAACTACTGCTTTAAAGACTTTACTGACTCAATCTATAGTGTGAGTTTCAAAGGAAAATTCTAGAACTTTTGTAAGTGGAAAAGGAAAATTTGTTGAGTTGGAGCTGGGGAAGCCGGTGATTCTCAAAGATCACATTTATCAAGCATGATCTGTGAAAGCAAGTGGGATTGATAATTGGATCAAATGCAGCCTTCCTTTTAGAGGACCTGCACATTTTCCTGGGAATTTTTATCATGACTGCAAACATTATATAGTTCTCACAGACATTGTCCTAGAGCTGTATGGATTTTAACTTTTATTCCTCAGAGTAACTCTATAAAGCCTGCACAATTATTGGTCTCATTTTACAGATGAGGGAAATGAAGCATGCAGAGATTAAAACCATACATTAAGTTTTATATTCAGCATCCCAAGACCCTTCATTGTTCTGGATAATATGGTTTGTCCAGCTGTAATTAATAGTTCAGAATAAGTATCATTTTGGATGAGTCTGAATAGTGGCCATGTTGTAACCATGAAGCCCAGAATTCATTAATGACAGGATTTTTAAAGGTAGCAGCTCTGGTTTCATAAATAAAAACAGATTGCAGGTCATGTGAAGAGGAGAGCCAGCTGACTACTTAGTTTGAATTTAGCTGAATCACAATGGTTTATAAAGTGTGGTGACTGAGCAAGTAGATAATTTTATTATTGTAGCTATTATTATCACTAAGACATTTCTGCTGTGTACGTAAGGCATACTATTGCCCTGTAGAGCTTAAAGATAGCTAAGCCTTATCTTTGGGAGGCTAAAGTTCTTTCATTCCAGGAGTTGATCAGTTGATGGGACTTTAGACATAATTTACCCTTTGCCTAGATTATATTTATTCAACAATTAATGAGAAGGTGACTTAGAAATTTAGATGGCCTGTTCGCTAAGAAAATCACTTATAAATAATCTATAGGAAAACCAACATTGTGGATATTAAGGTTTGTTTAATCCCACCCGTATCCTCTAGTGGCTACTAGGAATTCTACAATTCATGTATGTGGGCTAAATTTACATACAGAGGTAAGATACGAACACAGGGCTAGAACAGAGACCCTGAGAAAAAACCACTTGACATAATTTCATAAAGGGGGAAATGTTTTGCCATCTTCTAAGCAAAATTGAATATGCAGTGGGAACAGGTGATTATAATCATCTTAATTGAGTGAAGGGTCAGACTTAATCCCACACCAAACCAGCAGAATGACAAAGTGGACCTAGGAGAGAGGATTTCAACCCATGACCCTCAATTACGGAAAGCCTGTTATTTAATTCCTTACTTCATGTTGAAGGTCATCCTTGCAACAAATTTCAAATATTTTATGGAGTAATATGATGATGACCAGCAGAATATATTAGGTTAAAGCCACAGTCAACTGTATTATGCTTATTGGGGTTTCACTTTATATCAGGTAATTTAGATCACTGGAAACTGGGTTGATAACACTTTTTACTTTGAACAGATTTTCTTTTGGGAAAACTGTAAGTTAAAAGAGATAGTTTTAAGGAGTATGTTTAGAATACACAGGAGAATAACTTTCCCAAAAGAAAATCTTAGAACATCTATGTCCCCAAAAGTAATGAAAATAAATTTATTTAAAAATGTTCTAAAAATGAGCCTTAGTTGAACTGCAATTGATCCTTCCTCTAATTAGACTTAATAAGTAAGTTGCTAGCTGACTTTGAACTCATTAGAAAAAAAGAATAAATGCAGAGTAGTTTTGTTTCCGGAGAAGGCAATGGCACCCCACTCCAGTACTCTTGCCTGGAGAATCCCACGGAGGGAGGAGCCTGGTAGGTTGCAGTCCATGGGGTCGTTAGGAGTCGGACACGACTGAGCGACTTCACTTTCACTTTTCCCTTTCATGCATTGGAGACAGAAATGGCAACCCACTTCTTGCCTGGAGAATCCCAGGGATGGGGGAGCCTGGTGGGCTGCCGTCTATGGGGTCGCACAGAGTCGGACATGACTGACGCGACTTAGCAGCAGCAGCAGCAGCAGCAGTTTTGTTTCTCCTTGTTCTCTTCATGATTTTTTTTTTCCTTTTTGACAAAGACTGATTCTAGGAGAAGAAAAATAAAAATAAGTCTGTCTCCGGCCATGTCTAGCTTTCCCTTTCAAGTGTTTTCCAATTCCTTCCTTTAAGTTTATAGGGCACTTGTGTGCTTTGCCTCGCTCTCGGTTGCGGCATTCTTATCCATGGTGGACCACCTCCCACTGTGTTGCTGGTTACCACTGAGGAGCTGGGCCCCTGTTCTCCCTTGCATTATGTTGTTCCCACTACTATGGCTCAGGAAGTGGGTGTGGGAGAGGAATGGGAAATCTGCTTCCTACCTTCCTATCAGATTGGGTACATGCCTTCCCCAAGACATGTGAGTCCTGAGCCCCCAAAACTCTAGGTTCATATATCTCTCCTTGAATACTTCTGTCCCTGGAGCTATCTGTCCAGGACTCTTGACAGGTGTAATAGCCATTCACACCTCCTTTATTAATTGTTAATTAATTGTGTCTTGTATTTAGACATTTAACAAATAGATTCTTAAGCATCTGTTTTGCACAAGGCACTATTAGGTGCTAGGGATACAAAGGAAGGGGATGGGAGATGTTAAGATAGACATTTAAGAGGGAGAGACGATGGCTAATTATATATGGCTAATTCTACAATTAATTAAAGTTCATTATAATTGTGATACATTCCCTGGAGAAGAAGTGTATGACAGGGGACCTGCCTTAGTCTGAGGGTCAAAAAGCTTTTCATGAGGAGGTGAGATTTGAACTATGTTATGAAGCATGAGTGGGAGGAAAAGAGAGTTACGGGGGAGACCACTGCTGGCAGAGAAGGTAGTTTGTGCAAAGGGAGAGCAGAGTCCCTTTTTCTTAGGAACTGAAAGAAAGCCACGGTGACTGAAGTCAGAGAAAAAGAGGGCAAGTGGAGGGAGATGAGGGTGGTGAGATTAACAAGGATGGAATGTGCCAGGCACTGGCAGTTCTAAAGGAATAATTGAAAAGATTTTCATCAGTTGGAGTGGGGATCAGGCAGAGAAATGGAGGTGTTTGACACTGTCTGTGCTGTACTTTCAAATGTTCATCCTGGCTGATGTGTGGCATGTTTGGGAGGGTGATGGGTAGAAAGCAGACATGAGGCATCCTAGTTGTTAGCTGTTATGCTTCCAGGGAAGATGGTGAGGTCCTCAAACAACACAGTTCAGGTAGAGAGGAAGATAAAAGGAGATGAGTTTGAAAGCTGAGGTAAAATTGTCAGATGTTAGTATTGGATTGAATGTGGGAAGAAGTTAACAACTCCTAGGTTCCTGGTCTGCTAGGGACAGAATGTGAAATGAGAATGAAGGAGGGCCTTGAGCTAGCAAAAGATGCCAAGAAAAAATACTCAGGTAGGTAGAAAGCAATCCAGCAGGACATGGGGCTGGTTGTGAAAGCTGAGAAAAGCTTACACCCATAGCTTGAGCTTGCTCAACACTATTCAGCAGGTTATGCAAAAGTAGAAAGGTCCTCGTAAGTCTGGGCAAGCACAATCTAGCCCTCTTTCAGAAGACAAGATGCTTTGTTTTCAGTCAGCAACTCAGCTCCACAAACCATCTTGGATCATATGTTCCAACAACCGACAGTGATTTTCAGAGAAGTGATCTTAAGCAATATTTAGGAAGAAAAGGTTTTCCTAAAAGACATAATGTCTTCAGAGGTGCAATTCTAGGCACAACGAAGACAAACTTTTAGAAAAAATAGCAGAGGTGAACTTATTTGCAAAGCAGAAATAGAGACACAGATGTAGAGAAAGAATGTATGGACACCAACAGGGAAAAGAAGAGGGATAAATTGGGAGACTGGGATAAACATATACACATGGCTATGCATAAAATAGATTTCTAATGAACCTACTGTGGAGCAGAGGGGGGAAGAAGAAACCTAATTGTAGGGCATACATTAAGTCAACCTAAAAACCGCATTCTAATACACAGTAGGTACAGACAAATATTGTTTGATTCCACTTATATGAGGTACCTAGAATAGCCAAATTCATAAAGTCAGAAAGTACATTGGTAGATGCCAGGGACTGGCATGGGGGAGTGGGGGATGGGACGGGGGAAGGGTCTCTTTGTGTTTAATGGGGACAGAGTTTCAGTTTAGGAAACTCTTCAGTTTAGTGAAAAATTTGGGAGATGGATGATGGTGAGAGTTGTACAACATTGTGAATGTACTTAGTGCCACTGAAATGTAGTGTTAAATATGGTTAAAATAGTTCTATGTTGTGTGACTTTTACCACAACAAAAACATTTCTCAAAGGAGACAGACTTTTATAATGTCATATAGGGTAGTTCTGGCCTGTTAGAGGCTCCTGAATCTTTTCATTCCAGACTGGGGCCTTTGCTTTATCCAGCCCAATCAAAAGATTCACTGAGGTTGTTCTGATAGTCACTAGGGTTGTTCATAAATGTTTAGTTACCTTGTTTTGGGCACATGGTGGGATTACACTTCTTCACTCTCTTGCTTACATATAATGCTTTATCTAATGAAATGGGAACAGAAATGATGTGAATTAAGACCTACTGCATGGCTCACTAGTCTCTCTGGTCCCAGCCTCAGCAATCCAGGAAGCACATGTCAAGTTGGAGCCTCCCTCAGTGACCTTATAAGCCCCTGTAATAACCCACAGTTTCCATGTAGCATAAGTAGATAATCTTTGTTGCAAGACTCTGAGACATTTGTTACTGAATTGCAACCTAGCCCATCCTGACCAATACCATGACATTCTCTCCAGAACAAAGTAACCTTAATGGCTCAAATGAGTTTGGAAGGTTTCAGGACAAATACTTTGCCAGGATTTCAGCTCAAAGGAATAGGATATCTCTTTTGTCTCTCGAGTCTGTGCAAGAGGAGACCAACAACAACCATAATAATAGCTGCTGCTGCTGCTGCTAAGTCGCTTCAGTAGTGTCCAACTCTGTGCGACCCCATAGACAGCAGCCCATCAGGCTCCACCGTCCCCGGGATTCTCCAAGCAAGAACACTGGAGTGGGTTGCCATTTCTTTCTCCAATGCATGAAAGTGAAAAGTGAAAGTGAAGTTGCTCAGCTGTGTCAGACTCTTAGTGACCCCATGGACTGCAGCCTACCAGGCTCCTCCGTCCATGGGATTTTCCAGGCAAGAGTACTGGAGTGGGGTGCCATTGCCCTCTCTCTAGTAAATCTCACCACTTGGCAGGCAATATGCTAATTATCTGTATACATTATTTCATTTTACCTCAAAGTAACACAGTAAGTAAGGGAATGTTAGCAAATCCACCTTTAAAAATTTTTTTTTATTTATTTCGAATTGAAGGATAATTGCTTTACAATATTGGTTTCATTTCTGCCATGCATCAACATGAATTAGCCATAGGTGTACATATGTAGCAAATCCACTTTTTAAATGAGAGAATAGGGACTCAGAGCGGTTAAATAATTTTCCCAGGGTCACACAGCTGGTAAATGGCAGAACTCTGATTGGAACCTAGTAGCTCAGTTGGTAAAGAATCCGCCTGCAATGCAGGAGACCCCGGTTTGATTCCTGGGTCAGGAAGATCCACGGGAGAAGGGATAGGCTACCCATTCCAGTATTCTTGGGCTTCCCTTGTGGCTCAGCTGGTAAAGAATCAGCCTGCAGTGTGGGAGACCTGGGTTTAATTCCTGGGTTGGGAAGATCCCCTGGAGAAGGGAAAGGCTACCCACTCCAGTATTCTGGCCTGGAGAATTCCAGGGACTGTATAGTCCATGGGGGTCACAAACAGTTGGACATGACTGAGTGACTTTCACTTCACTTTCATGACTGGAACCTAGGTGGCCTGTCTTCAAAGTCCTGGCATAACTCTCAGACATTCTGCTGGAAGGACTCGGGGTTAGTCCACTGATATCCCGACTGGCAGCAGCTCAGTTTTTACTCAGCTGAGTGATACTCAACCCCCTCTGAGTATCACTATCCTCAGCTCCTTCATGGAGTGGGGTTTAACATGAAGATATGCTTTTCACACCTGGGATCTGGTGGCCCAGTCCTAACTCTCAAGCTCTCATCTACACTGACTAAATAACATATCAGTCATACATTTGCGCTCTAGAATTGGAGGCAACTGATTTCAAATTGGGGTTCTTCCACATACCACATCTACCTCTCCCCGTGCCTCAGTTTTCCCATATGGAAAATGGGGATTTATAGTTCCTGGCTCATGGGGCTGCCGGGAGGACAGGCACCTTATTTGCCTGTTTGCTTTCAGATCCAGTTGCCACCCTCCTCGACTCTACTGCTTGTCTGGGGAGGGGCTGGGGAGCGAGTTGGGGAGGTAGCCCCTGCACCTTCATTCCTTAGACTCCCTTGATGTTTACTTCAGCCAATAGGAGGACTGGCAGGTGATGGGAGGCCAGAAAGGGGTAAAAGCCAGGGAGGGTGGCCCCCTCTTTCTCTAGGGACATCTCCAGTGTGATTTCGGCTCCTCGTGGGCGGCCTGTCTCTCCTTGGTCCCAGCTGTTGCCTAGTTGGTTCTGGTTCCTGGCTCTGTTAGCACCTGGCTTTGTCCCTCCAGCCCCAGGGCAGGTAGTGATCTTCTATTGCTAAGGGCTGCCTCACTGTCCCCTTTGGTCCTTTCTGTTCTTCTAAGAACTTTCTGAGTAGAACTCTTCTCAAGTTCTCTAGTGGCTGTCTGGCACAGGCTCTTTTCCATACTGCACTGTGACTAATACAAAGAATTGCTTGTGATCATGCCTATGAAGTACTAAGAACTGTGCTTGGCATGTAATTGCCTAGTGAGTGGCAGCTTACAAAATGTACTGACTTACCTCTTACCTAGATGCTCTGAGGCCAATTTGCACCAGGCAGGCCTCTGCTTACCCCAAAGCTCCTGAATCAAGGCTCATTTCTCTCTCCAGGCTGTCTGAGTCCTGAGACCTGGGTTTGTTTTGATGCATTCTTCTCTAATCTTTATAGGGTAAAGGGCATGTGGATTTCTCCTCAACATTTGTGACACGTTATCACTTTCTTTCTAATTTTCCAAACTTCTTACAATGGCTTAAAAAGCCCTGCTCTATCTGGCCCCTTCCGTCTTCCCAACCCCTCCCTCCACCACCTTCTCCCTCACTCCCTCCAACCCGCACTTGCTTTTGTCCAGTTCTCTCTGCCAAGCTCTGTCTTCCTTTGGGGCTTTGGCAGGTATAGTCCCTTCTTCTTGGAAAGATCTTTTCTGGTCTTCTTTCCCATGCTTCTCACATCCTCGCCTCAACGTAGCTGCTCCTCACTTGGAGAAGCCCTTCCCATTACTTTATCTAATATTGGTCACAGGTGACCAGGTGCTCTTGGAGTTTCATTGCAGCGTCCATGCCTCGTGGACTCTCCCCACCCCACCCCTTCCTACTCAAGACAACCTCTCCCTCTCACCCAATCTAGCTTGATTGCACAGGGAAAGCAAAGGTCCCTTCAGATTTTGTCTTCTTTCAGGAACAAAAAGACTGCTAATGGCACTGACTTAGGCTCCTTCAATAGAACCTTGGGACTTAAACCACAGAGCCTGGCTACACCCCTAGAAGAAGGAGAAATAATTTTCCTTTCTTAAGAATGAGCTAACAGTTATAAACTGAAAAAAAAAAAAAAAAAAAAAAACCACACACACACAAACACACACAAATAACTGGGAAGCTAATTCCTTAATTACCCAGCTCTAGCAGTTACTGATCCAGTGTCCCACTTTTAACTCTAGAACCGGTGTCCTGCCCTGAGGCCCTAATATCCATAGTCACTCAGTCATGTCTGACTCTTTGCGACCCTTTGGACTGTAGCCCACTGGTCTCCTCTGTCCATAGGATTTTTCAGGCAAGAATACTGGAGTGGGTAGCCATTTCCTACTCCAGGAGATCTTCCCAACCCAGGGATCCCACCCGCATCTCCTGTGTCTCCTGTAGTGCAGGAGATCTTCCCAACCCAAAGATCCAACCTGTATCTCCTGTGTCTCCTGCATTGCAGGAGGATTCTTTACCTGCTGGGCCATCAGGGCCTGAGGCCTTGCTAGTGATCAAAAGCCTGGAACCCTACCTAGTTTCTGCCCACCTTCCTTCCTGGGGTCGGAGTGGGCCTTCAAGCTTGAAGGCTTCTGCCAAGCTTGAAGGAAGTTGCCAAGGCAACTTTCCCAGAAGCTAGATTGCTTCCTGCCTGGCTTATTTGAAGTTTTTAACTTAGTCTATTGTGAAGCCATTTTCAGTCAAATTGAAGTACCGGTTCTGTCATAAATGTAAATGTGAATCAGGGAAGGGGGGCGGGGTCCCATTCTCTCCTGGCCTAAGGTACTTTCTAAATGGCAGGCTCCAAGGTCACATCCATTGCCATTCCCCAGGGTGATACACTAGCAGGGACTATTTCTCAACACTCTTTCCCCTCCATATACCTGAGTTATTCTAGCAGCCAGGACTGTGCTTAAAAATTAAAGATGAGTCAGGAATGCAATTTGTTGGGAAGATACCCTCGAGTGGGAAATGGCAACCCACTCTGGTATTCTTGCCTGGAAAATCCCATGGACAGAGGAGCCTGGTGGGTGACAATCCATGGGGTCACAAAGAGTAAGACATGACTGAGCGACAGAACATGCAACAGAAAGCAAGATTTAAGTGGCTTAAAAACCAGTCTTGTGTGATTAGTAGTGTGGGGTTTGGATAATAAGCTGCAGAGCAAATACGGAAAAGATTGAAAAAGAAACATGCCAAATGTATCGGTTATCTTTTACCAGGAAAGAAAGGCTTTTCCAGAAATCCTCAAGTTTGATTTTTTTTTAGGTGTCATTGCCCAGAACTGGATCATAAGACCATCTTGGCTGCAGGAACAGTTAGAATAGTAGAAAGCAAGATTATCATCATTAACTCAGATACTTTGATTCACTATTATCTCAGGGCTGGACAAAAGATCACCCTGAATAAAATCAGGCTTCACATAGCCAGGAACCTGCAAGGAATGGATAGCAGACTGAGGGGTCTCAGTGTTTGCTCCAAATCAACAGAGTTCTAGAGGCCACAGTCTACTGAACTTGATGCTGCTTTTAGAATCTTTTGGGACACAATAATCAAACAGGAGTTTGTTTTCTAGACGGTCTCATTCTATGCTGCCTGGCAGGCAGTAGGAGTTCTATACATATTTATAAAAAAAGGAAATGAATCTAGAGGAAAGCAGATGATGAGAACAGCATGGATTCAGTAACAGTAAGATAGGACAAACTTTATTTCCTATAAAAGTTTCTGATAGTGTAATTGTTATATCTGAGATCATGGAATGTCATAGATATCTTATCACTGAATTTTGGCAAGTCAGTTGACATTGTTGCTCATAATACTCTCGCAGAGGGAAAAAAAAGCACGTGTCATAATTTGACAGATGTAGCTGAAGCCATACTTAGCGAGATGTTTATAGCAGTAAAATATCTGTATTAGAAGAAAAGACAGTTCTCAACTCCAATCACTGATTTCAAGGTGGTATTTCAAGGTGTTAAGAGTCCCAGCCTTTATAAGGGGTGTTCTCACCACCATTCAGTTCAGACTAGTTTCTAATTTTCATTCTTATTTGTTCAAACCATGGGTATTTTTTGGTCTGTTTTTGTTTTTTTTAAAACATGTTAGTTTCCAAATATTTGGAAATTTTCCAGGTACGTCTAAATTAATGATTTCTAATTTCCATTGTGGTCAGAGTATGTTTCATGTGATTTGAAACCTTAGATCTATTGAGTCTTGTTTTATGGCAAGTTTTACTAAAACACGTTCTGTATTCACTTGAAAAAATGATATTCTGTTGATGGATGTAGTGTTCTATAAATGTCAATTAGGCCAAGTCGGTCGATGGTATTGTACAAGGTTTAAATATCTTTACTGATTTTCTGCCTACTTGCTCGGTCATGGAGAGAGAGATTGAACTGCTGTTTATAGTCATGGATTTTTCTATTTCTCCTTGCAAGATTGTCAGTTTTTGATTCATATATTTGGAAGCTCTGTATTAGACATAAATATTTAAAATCATTTTCCCCCTTGTTGGATTGATTCCTTTATCATTATGAAATGATCTTCTTTATTTCTGGTAATATTCTTTGTATTGAAATGTATTTTTTATGACAGTAATATAGCTACCCATATTTCTTTTGATTAGCATTAGCATGGTACATTATTTTTCTTTTTTTAATATAATTTTATTTATTTTAATTGGAGGCTTATTTTTCAACTGTTTAACCAATTTGTCTTTACATCTAAAGTGATTTTAATAGCTGACATACAGCTGGTTCTTTTTTTCTTCTCCAGTCTGACAGTCTTTGCCTTTTGACTGAGATGATTACTTACATGCATGAATTTAAATCTGCCATCTTGCTATGTGTTTTCTCTTCATCAATCCATTTTCCCCCCCTTTCTACTCACTTACTGCCTTCTTTTGGATTCATTGAGTGACTTGTTAAAAATGATTCTGCTTTATTTTCTTCATTGATGTACTAGCTACAACTCCTTATTTTGCTTTTATGGCAGTTGTTTTAAGAGTTGGAGTATACATCTTTAACTTACCACAGTTGACCTTCAAGAGTTGGGTTGGCCACAAATTTCGCTTGGGTCTTTTTAGGTTTTCCAGATCTACTTAATACACTTAATATTTCCTCTACTCTCTTGGACTTACAGAATATAGTTGTAAGTATTTTTTAGTGTCTGTATTTACCAATTCTATCACCTCTGTCATTTCTGGGATTCTTTCAATTAATTAACTTTTCTGCTCACTGTGGTTCATTGCTGCTTCCTACTTCATTTTGCATGCCTGATGACTTTTGATTGGAAGGACAACATTGTGAATTTTACCTTGTTGGATGCTAAATATTTCTGACTTCCTATAAGTATTCTTGTGCTTTGTTTTGGGACATTCTGCTTTGGAAAGTTTGATTTTATTTTTCTTTGTTAGGTAGGACCAGAGCAGTGTTTATTCTAGGATTAATTTTACCCCACTACTGAGGCAAGGGGCTCCCCAGGTGGCTCAGTGGTAAAGAATCCGCCTGCCAATGCAGGAGATGCAGGAGGCATGGGTTCGATCCCTGGGTCGGTAAGATCCCCTGGAGGAGGGCATGGCAAACCACTCCAGTATTCTTGCCTGGAAAATTCCATGGACAGAGGAGCCTGGTGGGCTACAGACCATGAGGTCACAAAGAGTCAGATGCAACTGAACACTGAGGGACTTTCTGAGTTACAAATTATGAGATTTTCCAGTCTAGGGGCCAGAATCAAGCCCTATATTCCTGGTCCTGTAGGTTCACTGGGCAGCTTTTCCCTCTGCCTTGTGGGAACAAGAACACCTCTCTGGTACTCTTCTCCCAACTCCAACTGTTTTGGTCTTCCTGGTCTCCTGGTTCTAACTCCTCAACTCAGAAAGTCTGCCTAGTTCTTCCTGGATTACTCTGTCTGCACTATAGCCTGGCAACTCTTTCTAGGCAGTAAGCTGAGGCAATCACAGTGTTTAACCTTGTTCGTTTCCCTTCCCTTATGGAACACTGTCCTGCACAGCTGCCTTTTTAATATATTTTGCTTGTTTTGTTTTTACTGTCGTGTTAGCAGGAGAGTAAATTTAGTTCTTGTTGCTCTGCCTTGGCTGGCTAGACTGCATCTAGATTACTATAAATTATTGCTGTTCTGTTGATGAAAGACTGCCAAGATTATCACTTGTTTCCAAAACAATCCTCATTAAGTAATCTTTGCTTCACAATCCACATCTCCTTTGGGTGCAGTAAACTCTTGTGCAACGGGTGTTACAGAAGAGTTGCATACAAATTAAGTCTATGTAAGACAACTAATTTTTCCCTCTAGCTTACATTCTCATTCCTGTGATACTGTACTTCATTTCTCATTACTTTCTCTTTAACAGTGACTTCAAATCCTGTGACTTGCCTCTATTTTCTTTCCTCCTTTTCTTTCTTTCATGTCAGGGGCCAGTAATCTGTACACAAACTTCATGATATTTGGGGATGAGAATTCATCTTATTCTAGTCAACACTGGCCTTGAATACTTAGGTGTGTGCTTGGGGAGAAGGTGTGTGTGTGTGTGTGTGTGTGTGTGTGTGTGTGTGTGTGTTTGTGTGGAGAGGGGTTGAATAAAAACAGGGTCCTTGACTTCAAGAAGCTCAAAATCTTTTTTAAAATGAATAAGCACTCCTGCTGTTTTGAATTGTTTGGGGATGGATTTATAAACAGTAGAAAGTGCAAGGGAAGTAATGCTTCTTTCACTTCTTGTTCCTCAGCTTCAACAAGTATTTACTGAGTGTTTCCTACAAGAATACATTGTAGTGTTACCTGGGAAACAAGCACTGATGATGAGTTCATGATCTTGTGGAGGAATGACACAAACTGATAAAGACCCAAGGTGTGGTACCACAGGAAATCTGTGAGATTTCACTTGACAGTGTGAGTATAGAGGGCGGACAAGATGAGGGAAGGCTTGGAGACCTAGTTTAGCAAAGAACTGTCAAATTTAGGGGAGAGTGGTGTGAGCACAGTTAGGAGTATCAGTGCCCAGGGCTTGATGAGGGAAAATCAGAGAGGCTAAAGGAAGGGGCTCCTGATGGAGAACGGTGGGGAAAGAAGAGGCTTCTCTGTGAAAGTCTTAGATGCTAGGCTTAGGCATTTGGACTGTGGGGGGCTCTGGATGGTTTCTGATGGGTGGACAGAGATTGTCTGGCAGAGAGGGTTAGGGATCATGTGGGCAGAAGAGGTAAGGACTGGTGGCAGAGGCGCCAGGACAGGGATTATGCCTTAATCATCTTTGTATCTCCATCTGCTGCCTGTGTGGGTGCTCAGTCCAGTCCCACTCTTTTGCTGTGTCACCCACCAGGCTCCTCTGTTCATGGGATTTTTCCAAGCAAGAATACTGGAGTGGGTTGCTATTCCCTATTCCAGGGGATCTTCCTGACCCAGGGATTGAACCCATGTGTCCTGCATTGTAGGCGGATTCTTTACCTGTGAGCCACCAGGGAAGCCTGTCACCACCCCCCCCCCCCCCATCTGCTAGTTCACATGGCATGCCTGTTGTTGAAGTGCAGGTAAAAGGTTATCTTTTACCTTCTATCAATAAATTATTAATCTCTTTATAACCACTGGCTTTGTCAATGGCAAGACAAATATTGTGAAAAAAACTCTTCATGCTCCTTGCTATTTTGTTTCAAGGACTCAAGGCCGGGAAATTTGGACACAGGTTCTTCCAAGCCTTATTTGTTTCTATTTGAATTCCTCGGAAAATTACCCAACGGGGCCTTTCCAGTCCCCATCTCTCTCATGCCCATTAAGTTCTGCAGTCTTAAAAATCTCACAAAGAAGACGGCCCACACCTATACAAGTAAACTCAGACGGCCACGTGCGTGCTCCCAGGGGAGCAGGGCGGAGATTCAAACTTTCAGAAGAGCAGCGTTCACAGGACGCAGACAGGCCCACACACGTGACTCCGCGCCCAGGCAGAATCGCCGCGCGACTAGGCAGCACACGCCTGGCCACACACTACACAGACACACTTGCGAGCACACCTGCTAATCTCAGATCCACCCCCTGCGGTGCATGACGCCCAAGTCGCCCGCAGCGTGGGTCCCCAGCCCTTGCCCGCCTGGAACTGGCCAGTGTGGGCTGCGCCTGTCACTCTCGTCCCCCTCGTTGCGTCATCAGGGCGCGACGGCGCAGCAGCGCCGGCTGAGGCTTGAAATGCTGGCAGCTGCAGAGCTATAGCAGGCGGAGCTGCGGGTGCGAGCGGCCAGGGCGGGAACGGGCTGCGGGAGGCTTCTGGGGCCGGGAGCGCCGGGACAGGTGCGTGATCGCCCTCTCGCCGGACCCAGTGCGGCTCCCGCCAGCTGCCCGGCAGTTCGCTCGCCTCGGCGCTCTCTCTCTCTCTCGAGCTCCCTCCGGGTTTCCCCCTGAGCGGTGGGCCCGGCTCGTGCCGGCGTTGGGGTCGAGCTCGTTCTCTCCCGGGAACCCCGGGTTGCGGCAGGGCTTTCCCCCGGGTGGGAGGGAAGTCCCTCTCGGCTCAGTCTCCCCGCACACTCGAAGGGGACGTGGAGGCATTGACTTGGGCGTTGAGGCTGCAGGGGTACGCTGAAAGCAGCTGGTGCAGGGACAGTCCCATGACAGATGACCACTGATTGAGCTGAGCACTCACTAGGCGTCAGACACAGTGCCAGGCGCCCTAGGGGTATTATGCACAACTCCCGCAACCCAGGAGGTAAGATTTATCGTATCATGCCCATTTGCCAGATGGGGAAACCAAGGCATGGGAATGAACCGGCTTGTCTAAGTTGTTGTTAACCCATCTTGGTTGGTGACCACAGATGGTAAACAGAGGGGGGATTCGAGCTCGGATGTATTTGGCTTCAGAGTCGGCCCTCCTGCCTCTCTCGCTTTCAAAACCCCACGGTTGGCTCCCCTCAGCGCATAGGCTGGCTTTTCCTTTTGGGTGGGGTGGGATCGGGGCACTTTTCAACCTTGGACAAACGTGTCGGGGGAGGAGCGAAGCGTGGGCTTCTTATTGGCACAGGACCGTTTCCCCCTCTCGTCCTCCCTTCATCACTGGGGCCAGCCAAGTCTTCATTTTCCCAGGCAGCCACCGGCTCCCCCTGTCGTATACATTTTGCGCCTGAAGCTGATAGCTGAGTTTTGTTTTATAATAAGAAGAGCTTTCATGCCAAGTGCATTGGTTTACTCTTCCTTCCCCTCGCCTATTTGTTAGATTGTTACTTAGGTAAAATTGTGAAGAATGTGTCTAGTTATCCTGAGAATTACAGTTACCACTATAAATCCAGATGGGGATTATAAAGAAATGGGAATCTGCCCTCCAAGGAACTCTGTTAACCTGAACATGAGTTTTTAAGGTTTTAAAAACTGATTTAAGGCCAGGTGAGAAATAATCAAAAGCTGAAATAATTTGAGGATTAGGTTAGAAAATTCTTATATTTTAATTTTTTTTTTTTTTTTTTAGCAGTTCACTGTTAGAGAACGTTTTTTCTGAGGGTGAGAAAAGGCTTATTGCAAAGATATGAAAACTTATAAATCAGATATTTTAGAACAGTGTTTTCTTATTTTAGAGCTTTGTAGATGTATTAAAAGTGCAAATACCATTTCATTTAAGGCAGCACAAGAAAATAAACTTAATTCAGTTTAAGTGGGAAACGTTAGAGGTGCACTCATTACCTTTGTCCATTTTACATTGCATGGTATGTATGACCAAAAATTCCCAGCACATAATTTTTCAAAAATTATCTACTTGTGTGCATACATGTAACTTTAAATTAGTAAATGCATATTTGCATCCTTCTAGGAACTATTCACTTAACACAAATAAAATATTATTTGTCACATACCTGAAATAGGGTGATAATTACCCTTGTGAATTCATAGCTGTTTTGTTCACGAAGTCTAAAGATACAAATTTTTTTTAAAATCTGGATGACCTAACTGAGTTCATATATATACATCAAAGTCCAGTTTTATACAATGACTAAGAAGTCCTCCTTAGTTCATTTGATATCCTACCCTGAAGCAAAATAACATAGAAATCAGAATTTTTAGTTCTACTATTTACCCTCTGGATCCCTTATTAACTTAAACGGTATACATTTTTTACAGCACATGATTCGGGAGTTACGCTGTGTGACATGGATGAATCTGCATTGACCCTTGGCACGATAGATGTATCTTATTTGCCAAATTCTTCTGAATACAGCATTGGTCGGTGTAAGCATGCCACCGAGGAATGGGTAAGTTTAAGATACAGGATAAAAGCATTCAGCCTAAAGATGTTCTTCTCAGTGTTAATGAAGGTGGATGTACTGGAAGCATAAATTCAAATAGACATTAATAGCTACAGAAACTGCCTCCAGCTGTTTGAAGGTTAGTTTATGAAGTCTAATATTTAAAAAGTCTTATGGTATTATGTTATTGGGAAGAAAAAAAATGGGTAAGAAGTGTAAGGACGGGGATTATGTTAAAAAGCAAAATACTTTTGCAGAGGAAAAAAGCCTGTTTGTTCTTTTGGGTGGTGTAATTTAACCAGAATTTTTTTTTTTTTTTATTCTGTATCTGTTTTCCATAATTATATTTCAGAAGTGTGAATTTTGTAGTGGAAATGAAGTTTATTTAAATAATTGAAAATAGAAATTTTAGTATGAATCCCGATCCAAAAGGCATTTTTTGGCGGTTTTTTTGTTGTCGTTGTTCTTGTATTGTTTTCTCTATGTCAGCATAACATGGGATGTTTTCAATATTTCTTCAGATATTTCTTCAGTCTGCTTCAGATTAAAAACAAAACAAAACTTTTTTGGGGGGGTTGGAGTTTTAGGTGGTCTTTGGGTTTCTTTTTGAGAATGTTATATCACTGGGATTTGAGCAACTGATGAATTCAAAGTTAAGAGAAAATTATTTAGACAGAAGAGCAGAATTTGACCCTAATTGGATAGTATGGCTGTAATTTCAATTCTAGACTTTAAACTCACTTGTTAGGATAAAGGAATGTTACATAAGTTGACCTTGTTTTTCATTTAAAGTGAATTATTTTAAGCTATAGTATAACAACTTGCTTACTCTTAAGTAAGGCCTTTGTAGTTCTTTTGTAGGAGTGTGTGATTTAAGAGGGAGGGAGATGAACTGTTAGCATAGGGCTCCAGGGGTCTGGCTTTATTCCTCCTGCTACTGTCAGAAGGCTGTCTGACCTTTTACAACTTAATGTTTAAACCTTTGAATGCTGCTTTGAGTGTTGCCAGCTATTGCTATTCTTAGGTGCTCAGCTTTTGCTTATGGTCCAAGCTCTGTTCCAGGTGTCAGTCGTGGACGGAGTCCTTGAAACGAAAAACAGAAATGCGGGCTACCAAAAGGAAAATGTGTTAGAAATTTCTCTTCTGTCTTGAACAGCTTAGTTTTAAGAGATTTTTAGAGTTTTGAGATCAAGTAGACAAGTAGAATTTTCTTGCCATTCATACACTATTTTTCCTTAATATTTATTAGGGTGAGTGTGGTTCCAGGCCTACTGTCTTCAGATCTGCAACCTTGAAGTGGAAAGAAAGCCTAATGAGCCGGAAGAGGCCCTTTGTGGGAAGGTGCTGTTATTCCTGTACTCCTCAGAGCTGGGTAAGAATGTTACCTTTAATACCTTTGTCGACCTTTAATAAACAGAGTCTGTCCATGGAATTCTCCAGGCGAGAATACTGGAGTGGGTTGCCGTTCCCTTCTCCAAGGTATCTTCCCAACCCAGGGATGCACTGTAGGCAGATTCTTTACTGTCTGAGCCGCCAGGGAAGCCCCCCAAAATGGAGTGAAATATGTGACATGGGTTTCCAACTTTGTGTAAACTTTATTTTTGCTTAGTCTTAATGGACTTAATGCATTTTTAGAACTTAGGTCCACGTTTATGAACCAAATATCCCAAGTAAAAATGTTGATCTAATTTATCTTTCCATTCATTTATTCAATGACTATTGGTCTAATAGTTGGTGCTAGGCAATATGTTGTTTTGTTTTTGTCTTAGTATGACTTTAGGGGGAGAGTAGGTCTTCCTTTCAGATAACTCTTCCAAAGTTAGTGGGATCCTTCATGTAACTTCAAGACATTGAAATTTATCACTGAACTTTAAAATGCTAGCAAGATGAACGAGAAAGAGAGAAAGAAAGAGAGTGTGCATACACATATGCACATACACACACATGTGAGTGTGAGTGGGACAGAAAAAGGAAGTAAAACTGTGGCTTTACCCTTTTGCTAAGTGTCTGTACCCACAGTGGAGGGGAGTGCAAGGGGGTTTCTTTTGACACTGTGATAGTAAAGGAAGGTCACTAAAATGTCAGCATGAAGATTTAAGAGAGGGTGTGATGGGTTTGTTGTTTGTATTTTGGTGGAAAAAAGCCATGCAAAATCTTCCACATTACAGTATAGTATCTCAGTTGATTGGATAAGTATGCATCTGAGGGCATTTTGCCAAGAAGTGTGAGCTCGTTCAGGAATGTAGACTCTCATATGGCTGTGATCTCAGGCAGTAGAGTCACCTGGATGGTAAACTCTCTCTGGGATGGGCTAGTTATTAGAGCGTTTAAGTGCTGTTTATTAACCCTGCCATTTATTGAGGTTGCTTCTAACCTGTGTGGATAACTACCGGTGCTGTGTGAGTTTTCCACTCAGGGTTGGCTGGGCAGGAAGTAGAATTTCTGGCCCAGCATAAGGAGTTTATTAATCTGGCAGAGATTTGTTTAACAAGCAGTTTATGTTAAATATTCAGGTCTGCTCAAGAACATCACAATAGAAATAGTGTTCCTCTTAAATCACATGTATCTTGTTGAAATAGTTTGGTGGACGTGAAGGATCATGGAAATTTCTATTCTAGGAGTAAGGCCAGTTCTGATTAATAGGCCAGTAGAAATAAAGATTTAAGTAGACGGTCCTGTGGCTTTTCTTTTTAGATCTGGCATCTCATCTAATTCTAATTTTGAATGGTTAAAAGATCAAAACAATACTTTAATGTGTTCTTCAGTCAGAAATTATTTGGTGATGGTAATGGTTTGGGGTGGGGAGAGATGAGTAGCATAATAGATAAATGATTTTTGCTTAAATGCGTTCACGTTCATGCATTGGAGAAGGAAATGGCAACCCACTCCAGTGTTCTTGCCTGGAGAATCCCAGGGACAGGAGAGCTTGGTGGGCTGCCGTCTATGGGGTCACAGAGTCGGACACGACTGCAGTGACTTAGCATAGCATAGCATAGCATAGCATAGCACCTGATGGTGCTGAACTTGATCGTAAGTTCTTTCATGACCTGTTTATATAATACAATTTTTGACAGTATTTTTATAGTGATTTTCTGCTACCTTTTCTCTGAAGTCCTATTTCTCTAAAGAGATAGCACTTAAGTGTTTTGACATCTTCTTTTGTGGGTCCATTATGCTTTCTCAGCATTTATTTGTGGAAGGTTTACCTTTTTTGCATACATTGTTAAAGTTATGGCCTTTATCTGTTTAGCAGAACTATTTCTGGATTATCTTCCAGGATTACTCACAAAAAGGGTGACCTTTAGTCATACGTTTTCTTATTAAGTAGACAATCATTTTAGGGGACTGGAAAGACCCCACACTTTGAAGCAAGATCTGGGGTTGACTACTAAGCTTCTGCCAGCCTCAATTTTCCTTCTATAAAATGGGGATCTGGGTTACCCTGAGGATGAATGAGATAATGTATGTTATAGTCCTCAAGAATTACTATTATTAGAGTGAACGATTTGTCCTTGCCAAGTCATTTAATATATAAAAGAAATATATGTGTGTGCATGCTGAGTTGCTTCAGTCCTGTCCAACTGTTTGCGACCCCATGGACTGTAGCCTGCCAGGCTCCCCTGTGCGTGGGATTCTCTCAGCAAGAATACTGGAGTGGGTTACCATGCCCTTCTCCAGGGGATCTTCCTGATACAGAGATTGAACCTGCATCTTTTATATCTCCTGCGTTGGCAGGTGGATTTTTTACCACTAGAACCACCTGGGAAGCCCAAAGAAACATATAAAATATATAAAAACAGACAAGTAATATTAAAAATAAAAACTGTTCTTATATTCACAAAAGTCCTATTATTATAATTCTCCTTATTCAGATGAGAGAATTGAGGAAAAGCTTGCTCAAGGTCATATAGCTGATCAGTGGCATAGTTGGGATTCATCTCCCTTCTCTACTGCTAGTCTGATTATGATGGAATGTGAAGATATTTACTTATGATTTTTCATTCTTCCAATTGTACTTTTTCATATACCTCATAAAGCCATTTACTACATTAAGAAAAGTTTTAAAATCATGCTCCTCTTAATCTCTAAATAAACTTAAGAATATGTCCGACTCTGTGCAACCCCATAGATGGCAGCCCACCAGGCTCCTCTGTCCCTGGGATTCTCCAGGCAAGAATATTGGAGTGGGTTGCCATTTCAATTATAAGCAGAAGTCATTTCTCTGACGGCCACAGATAAGATGTTGATTTAGAATACATTATTATCCACTCAGCTAGTAAAGTGAGTGAATTAAAACCAAAATTGGCTGCGAAGAGAGTTCCTAAAAAGAGACTTCTAATGTCTCTTAATATTAAAATACCATTAAACTGAGAAATGCAAAAAAAATAAAATAAAATGAGGATAATAATTCTTATGTGTCAGGATTATTGGAAGATTTAGTAATCTCAAAATAATAATGCATGGTACTTAGCATAGACTGAGCAACTTTCACTATTACTGCTTAGCATAGTATTTTTATATTTTGAAAACAATGAAATTTCCAGTATTCCTTTCAGTGACAAGCCACTGTGACTTTAACTCTTTCTGATTGAGGATGGGGAGCTCGGCAAAGGGAGAGGCACTATTTCCTTGCAAGATGCTGAGGAGTAATTTTGAGTTTGTGACCTTTGAAAGCTAAAAAGTACTTTTCAATAAAACATTTTTCTTCATCTCAGATTTTTTAAAGTCCTCAAGAACTATTAATTTGAGTCCTTCATCAACAATCCAGTTGTATATTTATGTCTATATTTATTTTGTTTTATATAGGATAAATTCTTCAACCCCAGTATCCCGTCTTTGGGTTTGCGGAATGTTATTTATATCAATGAAACGCACACAAGGTAAAAATAAATTTCTTATATTTCTAATGCACGTCAAGAGAAAGATTCCATAATAACCAACCAATGCACTTTAAGATGAATCCCTTTATGTTTTTTTTGAAGGGTTAATAGGGTATTAACTTCTAACATATGATACTTTATCTAAAAATTGGAACCTGAGAGACCTATTACTATTCTCCTGCTGTATTATATAATATTTTCATGAGACTGTAGATATTACTTATAGGTTTCTTTAACTTATTCATATATTGATGTTGCTGCTGATATGTGCCAAAATGTGATAGAAATTTGTCGGAGGAGAGGTGTAGGTTTGAATGTCTTATGATATATTATTATTTTATACTTAAAGAAGTATAACGTTCTGAAATCTGCCTGATCTATAGAGTGAATATTCTTTGATTTATTACTGGCTTAAGTCTTTTCTTAGAATTCTTACTTTCAAATTCCAGGCATCAGAGTGAGAGAAAAAGAGGCTTTATTCTCAGTGGATTGAGGCTGGGGGATGAGGAAGGAGGGTGAATGTCTGCAAGACAAGAGCAGAATGGGAGCCAAAACCACTACCAGTCCTTGTAGTTCCAAGAGTAAATGCCTGGAGGCTCAGGAGATGAGAAATACGTGAAATCTCATGAAAAAACTGGTCCAAGAAGTCAGATACTTAAATTTTAAGGCTTTCTGATGTTACTGCTCATATTTTAATGTTTTTATAAGTGAGCATATACTTGCATATATGTTAGCTAATTTTTTTTTAATAGAACTAAAAACAAGAGATGTGGTTTTGCCAATTTCTATGCTGCCCTTCCTTTCCTCTCTCTCTTGTTTTCTTAAGTTAAAAGGAAAGAGCAATTTTTTTTTCCCCTCTGGTTGACATGATTAAAATACTAAGCAAAAGAATCTCATTCAGTCTTTTCCTTATGTAAGTAGATATTTTACATACAAAACTGAGGAGTTCATTTGTTGTCTTCACTTGGAGGCAGTTAAGGAAAAAAAAAACATGTGAGATAAACACACACTTTTTAGCATGTTATATTGACTAGGCAATATGAAACTATTCAGTGTAATAAGCTTCCTGTACAGGTGGATTGGCTATTTAGCCCTTCTCTGTGTTGCAGGGAGCAAAGCCTGAACAGTTTATGCGCGCACACACACGCGCGCGCGCGCGCGCACACACACACACACACACACACACCGCTTTCAGTCTGTTGCAAAGGGATTTCATCAAGAGTGTGGACTTTGTACATTCCAGTAAACTGTTCACTGAGAGATTTTAGAATTAAACACTTAACATATTGGGCCAAGTTGTTCAGAGAACTGAGACAAAGGGAAGGAGGAAGAAAAAGAATGCCAGGAAGGAGAGTTGAAGGAACATGTGATTCATAAATAATTCTCCCCCAAATTACTTTTTCTTGATTGAAGAGTTTTTGTATATTTTCAGAATTAATTTGTAATTGAAATCTTCTACTGTCTGTCTGGATATCTTTATGGAGGAAATGATAATGAGGCATTATATAATCATTACAAATGGTTTCAAATCATTGCATAATGAAATCTTATAGCATTCTTGTTCTGAGATCCCTGTCTTTAACCCTCATTCAGATAACACATAGTCATTGTCACTGCTGGAAGTTTGTCCTGTTTCTTAGGTATGTTGAGTGTGTTTTATAAAAAAGCCAAAAACAAAAACATAGCAAGAAAACTCAATAAGAGCTTCTGGCTTCATAAGTCCAGAGTACAACTACTCAGACTGTTGTCTAGTTAACCTTGACTTCTGTCAACTGATCAGCCTTATCAATTCAATTTGTGAGTCAGTGATCACCTTAGAAGAATTACTGTAATGACAACAAAAAGAAAATTAGCCCTTTGTGGTATGAAAAGATTGCCGGATTACTTTTTATAGCCTGTAGCTGTAGCTATAAGCTATATAAGCTTGTATATAAAGCATTCAACATATTTGGTTTTTAAGTGGTATTAATAAAGTAAGATGCTTACATTTCTTTTGTTTTTATATTTGGATTATTAGTTTGCAGAGCAATACTATTCAAGCATTGATACACAAATTCCAAGTTTAAATTTTAGCTGAGAGTACATGAAAGAAAAGAAATAAAACTGTCTTCATAGCATCCTCAACTACTTACTAAGGAGAATTTGCTACAGGAAAACCCTAAATCTCTAGAACAGGTGAAATGAGGATTTGTTTTTACAAGAAGGAAGCCTCTGAATAATAGGTATTCCTAGAGTACTTCTCTGCTAAATCGTTTTCATGTTGCAGGCACCGAGGATGGCTGGCAAGACGTCTTTCTTACGTGCTTTTCATTCAAGAGCGAGACGTCCATAAAGGCATGTTTGCCACCAACGTAACTGAAAACGTGCTGAACAGCAGTCGGTAAGGGTGGGATACTGTTGTAAAGCGGAAAGGCAGGGATGGGTGGTGGGAGTGGGGAAGTAATTTCCTTTATTAACCTTTAATTTCTGTGGGACTGTGTCCCAAGAGGAGTTTGTGTTTCCAAACATTAAATGTTCAAGCTCCAGAAGAAAGCAAGGAAAGGCAAGAGAACAGATGGTTTTGGTGCCATGTGGGAAGAGCAGCCTTGTTTTATGCATGAATAATGGAATGGGGTTCTAATATGAAAGGCGAGCTGGAGTTCAGATAGGCAGATATTTCCAGAGTTCTCTGTTAAGTGTTCTGTAATGTGAATATTGGGGACAATGCATCTCCTACTTTACAGCCAGAAGAGAAGCTCATTTCATATTTCTGTCAAATAATTGTTAAGCACCTAGGCACAAATTGTTTTATTAGAAAGGCATCATTAGAAATTTGAAGAGAATAAAGTAATTGTCCTTGCCCTCAGAGGATCTTGATTAAAAATTGGAGAGACCTACCTGAACTCTGATGGAGTCGGGAAATCATTAAACTGTGGAAGTTTGGGTGAAGGTTGATCTCTATTCCACCGCATTGCTGTGGCCCATGTTAGATACCTATCTAGATTTGGGGAGCTGGAGACCAGAGTGGATTGAAAAATGCTTAGAAATGCAAGCCCAGTGGTACAGTTGTTAAGGGCTGAGCAGTAGTGGTGTGTAGTAGGTACCTTGATATTTACTGAATGAACAAGTGAATAGTTGATCATGGCAGTGTAATAACTACGTGAATTACTTGTGAAAGCATTCCTGGCCATACTGATATAAAGGCTGTTCAAGGATAGGCTTAGGGATGGTATTTCAGAGTCCTGTGGAATTGGTCTTTTTGTAGTAATGAATGATGGGGAGTTTTGCTGTACATTATTCTAAAATCAGCAGCAGTGAGAAGAAAAAAACAATTGTTTGAGAAACTCCTTTGGATTATTCTATATTCTGTTTTCAAGGTAAAGCCCATCAAGTGTGTTTCATTTCATCCAGATGTTTTGACTTGTAACTAGGATGTTAGAAGTTATTTTTAGGAGGTTTAAACCTCATGCATTCTTCCCTAAGTTATGTGGGAGATTTACAAGGCTGTGTTAAATCTTCCCTTTTACCTTATAGCTTACTGGTCTGTGCTGTTTAAATCTAAAGCTGTGCCTTTTAAAATTACTGACTTGGTTTGGAAAACACTTGTGACTATTTATGTCCACCTTCAATCCCTCCTAGAGAGTTTTACAGATATCCCACTCATAGAGTCACAATGTAAATGAATAATAAGTAAAAGAAAAAATTATGTTACTTTGGCAGTGGGTTTGGGGTACCTCTGAATTATGTATCTGGAAGGATAATCTTTCTTTTCTTCCCTTCTGCCAGAGTGTAACTTTGTGTCCCTCACAGCATAACTGGAACATTTAAATTCACATAGTTGTTACCCAGTGAATTTGAATTAAAATTTGAAATCTGCCTTTCAGCTTCCTCAGGGAGTCATTGATTTAGGAATATAATATACTTAATATTTAATAAACAGCCAAAGAAAGCACTTCTAACTTGAGTTTATTCTTCTGTGTTATCACATTTAAAAGGGAAACTATATTTTGCTTTGTGATTTGTATCTGTAGTTTATAAAATGGTACAGACTGTAGCATAGAGCCAGTTACGTTGTCTGTCTTTCCATTTTGAAATCAGAGTACAAGAGGCAATTGCAGAAGTGGCTGGTGAATTAAATCCTGATGGTTCTGCTCAGCAGCAATCAAAAGCTGTGAATAAAGTGAAAAAGAAAGCCAGAAAGATCCTTCAAGAAATGGTTGCCACCGTTTCACCGGCAATGATCAGGTATTAAAAGGCAAAGCAAAAACTTTAATCAGGGGTCATCTGGTTTTGATCAAACAGGGCTGAACCATTGGACTTTCCTAATATAATGCTCTTGGTCCAAAAGAGGTTTTTTGGACTCCTCCATATATTCTTATTTAACTCTCAGGAGAAGTGGCGCTTGGGATGCTTCAGGGTACCTCAGGCTCTGTCAGTTGATAGCAGCCCTTGTATTACTGCCGCTGCCTTCTATACCTGTTGTGAGTTAGGTTTCACATGCTCGTGTCTTTTTATTTTCTTTTAGTTTCATCGAGGTATAACTGAAAGACAGCACTGTGTAGGTTGAAAGTATACAGCATAATGACTTGACTCACATCCCCTGTGAAAACCACAATGAGTTTACTGAGCGTTTCTCATCTCATATTGATACAAAATTAAAGATAGAATGAAATTTTTTTTTCCTTGTGATGCAAACTCTTAGGATTTACTCTCAACAATTTTCATATATAACACACAGCGGTGTTAATTTATATTATTGTGTTGTATATTATATCCCTAGTACTTATTTATCTTATAGGTGGAAGTTTGTATCTTTTGACTGCCTTCATCCAATTCCTACCCCTGCCCCTACCCCACCCCACCACCTTTGGTAACTACAAACCTGACCGCTTTTTCTGAGTTTGCTTGGAAGTACAATTGATCTACCACACCATACTAGCTCCTGTTACACAACATTAGTAGTTCAGTATTTCTGTACATTTCAAAATGATACCACTATAAGTTTAGTTATGAGTTGCCAACACACAAAGATACTACATTATTGACTAAATTCCCCACACTGTACATTTCATACTTGTGACTCATTTATTCTGCAACTGAAGCTTGTAGCTCTTAATCTCCCTCACCTATTTCTTACCTCCCCACCTGCCTCTCCTTTAGCAACCACCTGTTTTTTTCTGTATCTGTCTTGCTATGTTTATAATTTCGTCTTGATTTTTAGTTTCCACATGTAAGTGAAATCATACAGTATTTGTCTTTCTCTGTCTGACTTTTTTCACTTAGCATAAGTCCAGCCATATTGTCACAAATGGCAAGATTTCATTCTTTTTTATGGCTGAGTAATAATCCATTGCACATTTTTGAGTGTGTGTACATACCACATCTTGTTTATCCATTCATCTATTGATGGGCACTTAGGTTGCTTCCACATCTTGGCTATTATAAATAGTGCTGCAGTGAATATAAGGGTGTATATATGGCTTCTAATTAGTGTTTTCATTTTCTTCGGATAAACATCCAGTAGTGAGATTGCTGGATTATGATAGTTCTATTTTTCATTTTTTGATAAATCTCCATATTGTCTTCCATAGTGGCTGCCCCAATTTAAATTCCCACCAGCCACGTACAGGGGTTCCTTTTTCTCTACATTCTCTCCAACACTTGTTGTTATTTATTGTCTTTTTGATAACAGCCATTCTGACGGGTGAGGTGATAACTCATTATAGTTTTGATTTGTATACTCCCAATGATTTGTGCTGTTGAGCATCTATTCATCTGCCTGTTGGCCATCTGTGTATATTTGGAAAAATGTCTATTCAGATCCTCTGCCCACTTTGTAATTGGATTGTTTTTTGTTGTTATTGTCTTGTTTGAGTTTTTTGTATATTTAGGTGTTAACCCCTTATCAGATATATCTTTTGCAATTATCTTCTCCCATTAATAGGTGGCCTTTTTGTTTTGTTGAGAGTTTTTTCACGCTGAAAAAGCTTTTTTATTTGATGCAATCCTATTTCTTTATTTTTGCTTTTGTTTCCCTTGCCTGAAGAGACGTATCCAAAAAAAAATTACTGACTGATTGCAAAGTGAATATTGCTTATGTTTTCTTCTAGAAGTTTTATGCTTTCAGGTCTTAGATTTCAGTCTTTAATCCATTTTGAATTTATTTTTGAGCGTAGTGTGAGAGAGTAGTCCAGTTTGATTTTTTGCATGTAGTTGTCCAGTTTCCCAGCACCGTTCAGAGACTCTTTTCCCTGTTGTACATCCTTGCCTCCATTGTCACCAATTCGTTGCCCATACAAGTGTGAGTTTCTTTCTGGGTTCTCTGTTCCATTGATCTGTGCATCTGTTTTTGTGCCAGTACATGCTGTCTGTCTTGATTACTGCAACTTTGGGGGATAGTTTGAAATCGGGGAGTGTGATGCTTCCACTTTCGTTTTTCTTAAGATTGTTTTGGCTATTTCAGATGTGTTTCCATACAAATTTTAGACTTATTTATTCTAGTTCTGTGAAAAATGCCTTTGGCATTTTGATAGGGATTGCATTGACTCTCTAGATTGCCTTGGATATATGGTCATTTTAACAATATTAGTTCTTTTAGTCCATGAACACAGTATATCTTTCCATCTACTTGTGTCATATTCAGTTTCTTTCATGAGTGTCTTACATATTTCCAAGTGTGGTATTATACTTGTTTAGTTAGATTTATTTTTAGGTATTTTATTCTTTCTGATGCATTTGTGAATGAGATTGTTTGCTTAATTTTCATTCAAATAGTCTGTTGTTAGTGTATAGAAATGCACCTGATTTCTGTATATTAATTTTGTATTCTGCAGCTTTACCAAATTCATCGAAGAGTTCTGGTAGTTTTTAGATGGCTTTAGGATTTCCCTAGTGTCTTTGTCATCTGCATACAGTAATGGTTTCACTTCTTCCTTTTCATTTTTTGTTGTTATTCACTTGCTCGGTCTTGTCTGACTCTTCATGACCCCATGGACTAGAGCACGCAGGCTTCCCTGTCCTTCACTATCTCCCAGAGTTTGCTCAAGCTGTCTATTGAGCCCATGATGCCATGCAACCATCTCATCCTCTCTCACCCCTTCTGCTCCTGCCCTCGATCTTTCCTAGCATCAGGGCTTCTACCATTGAGTTGGCTCCTCACATCAGGTGGCCAAAGTATTGGAGCTTCAACTTCAGCATCAGTCCTTCCAATGAGTATTCGGGGTTGATTTCCTTTAGGATTGACAGGTTTGATCTCCTGGCAGTCCAAGGGACTCTCAAAAATCTTCTCCAGCATCACAGTTTGAAAGCATCAGTTCTTTAGCGCTCAGCCTTCTTTATGGTCCAACTCTCACATCCATACATGACTACTGGAAAAACCATATATTTGACTATATGAATCTTTGTTGGCAAAGTAATATCTCTGCTTTTTAATATGTTGTCTAGGTTGGTCATAACTTTTCTTCCAAGGACCAAGCATCTTTTAATTTCATGGCTGTAGTCACCATCTGCAGTGATTTTGGAGCCCAAGAAAATTAAGTCCGTCACTGTTTCCATTGTTTCCCCATCTATTTGCCATGAAGTGTTGGGCCCAGATGCCATGATCTTTGTTTTCTGATTGTTGAGTTTTAATCCAGCTTTTTCACTCTCCTCTTTCACTTTCATCAAGAGGCTCTTTAATTCCTCTTCACTTTCTGCCATAAGGATGGTATCTTCTGCATATCTTGAGGTTATTGATATTTCTCCCAGCAATCTTGATTTCAGCTTGTGCTTCATCCAGCCTGGCATTTCACATGAGGTACTCTGCATATAAATTAAATAAGCAAAATGAAAGTATATAGCCTTGACGTACTCCTTTCCCAGTTTGGAATCAGTCTGTTGTTCCATCTCCTTTTCTAACTGTTGCTTCTTGACCTGCATACAGATTTCTCAGGAGTCAGGTAAGGTAGTCTGGTATTCCCATCTCTTGAAGAATTTTCCACAGTTTGCTATGATCCACACAGTCAAAGGCTTAATGTAGTCAATGAAGCAGAAGAAGATATTTTTCTGGAATTCTCTTACTCTGTTTCCTCTGCTTCTGGGCTTCTCTGGTAGCTCAGATGGTAAAGAATCCTTCTGCAATGCAGGAGACTGAGGTACAATCCCTGGGTCAGGAAGATCACCTGGAGAAGGGAATGGCCATCCACTCTAGTATTCTTGCCTCGAGAATTCCATGGACAGAGGTCCCTGTCGGGCTATAGTCCATGGGGTCACAAAGAGTCAGACATGACTGAGTGACTTTCACTTTCCTCTGCCTTTTCTACATCCAGCTTGAACATCTGAAAGTTCTCGGTTCACATACTGTTGAAGCCTTGCTTGAAGAATATTGAGCATTACTTTACTAGTGTGTGAGATGAGTGTAGTTGTTCTGTAGTTTGAGCATTCTTTGGCATTGCCTTTCTTTGGGATTGGAATGAAAACTGACCTTTTCCAGTCCTGGGGCCACTGCTGAGTTTTCCAAATTTGCTGGCATATTGGATGCAGCAATTTCACAACATCATCTTTGAGGATTTGAAATAGCTCAGCTGGAATTCCATCACCTTCACTAGTTTTGTTCATAGTGGTGCTTCCTAAGGCCCACTTGACTTTGCATTCCGGGGTGTCTGGCTCTAGGTAAGAGATCACACCATTGTGGTTATCTGGGTCATGAGGATCATTTTTGTATAGTTCTTCTGTGTATTCTTGCCATCACTTCTTAATATCTTCTGCTTCTGTTAGGTCCATACCATTTCTGTCCTTTATTGAGCCCATCTTTGCATGAAATGTTCCCCTGGTATCTAATTTTCTTGAAGAGATCTATAGTCTTTCCCATTCTGTTGTTTTCCTCTATTTTTTTCTTTGCATTGATCATTGAGGAAGGCTTTCTTATCTCTCCTTGCTATTCTTTGGAACACTGCATTCAGATGGGTATATCTTTCCTTTTCTCCTTTGCCTTTATCTTCTCTTCTTTTCACAGCTATTTGTAAGGCCTCGTCAGACAACCATTTTGCCTTTTTGCATTTCTTTTTCTTGGAGATGGTCTTGATCACTAACTCCTGTACAATGTCACGAGACTCCATCCTTAGTTCTTCAGACACTCTATCAGATCTAATCCCTTAAATCTATTTCTCACTTCCACTGTATCATCGTAAGGGATTTGATTTAAGTCATACCTGAATGATCTAGTGGTTTTCCCGGCTTTCTTCAATTTAAGTGTGAATTTGGCAATAAGGCATTCATGATCTGAGCCACAGTCAGCTCCTGGTCTAGTTCACTGATTACTAAAATGTCGATGTTCGCTCTTGCCATCTCCTGTTTGACCACTTGCAATTTACCTTGACTCATGGACCTAACATTCCAGGTTCCTATGTAGTGTTTTCTTTACAGCATCAGACTTTACTTCCACCACCAGCCACACCCACAGGTGGGTGTTGTTTTTGCCTTGACTCAGCCTCTTCATTCTTTCTGCAGCTGTTTCTCCACTCTTCTCCCGTAGCATATTGGGCACCTACTGACCTGGGGAGTTCATCTCTCAATGTCACATCTTTTTGCCTTTTGATACTGTTCATTGACTAGATGGACCTTTGTCAGCAAAGTGATGTTTCTTCTTTTTAATATGCTGTCTATGTTGGTCATAGCTTTTCTTCCAAGGAGCAAGCATCTTTTAATTTCATGACTGCAGTCACCATCTGCAGTGATTTTGGAGCCCAAGAAAATTAAGTCTGTCACTGTTTTGATTGTTTTCCCATCTATTTGCCATAAAGTGATGGGACCAGATGTTGTGATCTTCGTTTTTTGATTGTTGAGTTTTAAGCTGGCTTTTTCACTCTCTTCTTCCACCTTCATCAAGAGGCTGTCTTCACTTTGGATTTCTTTCATACGTTTTTCTTTTCTGATTGCTATGGCCAGGACTTTCAATACTTTGTTGAATTAAAGTGGCAGGAAAGTGCATTCTGTTATGTTCCTGATCTTAGAGAAAACGCTTTCAGCTTTTCACCATTGAGTCTGATGTAAGCCATGGGCTTGTCACTTATGGCCTTTCTTATGTTTAGGTATGTTCCCTCTGTATTCACTTTGTTGAAAGTTTTTAATTATAAATGCATGGTGGATTTTGTCAGGAGCTTTTTCTGCATCTGTTTAGATGATCATATATTTTTTTAAAATTTTCAATTTGTTAATGTGATGTATCACATTAATTTTACAGATGTTGAATCATTCTTGCATCCTGGGGTAAATTCTGCTTTTCATGGTATATGATGCTTTTAATGTACTGTATTGTTGAATTGGTTTGCTAATATTTTGTTGTGGATTTTTGCATCTAGTTCATCAGTGATACTGGCCTGTGATTTTCTTTTTTTGTGATGTCTTTGGTGTTGCTATCAGGGTGATGCTGCCCTCTTAGGATGGGCAGAATCAGAAGTGTTCCTTCCTCTGCAATTTTTTGGCATGGTTTGAGAAAGATTTGTGTTAACTCTTCTACAAATGTTTGGCAGAATTCACCTGTTGAAGCCACCTGGTCCTGGACTTTTGTTTGCTGGAATTTTTTTTTTTTTATTACTGACTGTGTTTCATTACTGGTAGTTGGTCTGTTCATATTTTCTATTTCTTCCTGGTTCAGTCTTGGGAGATTGTACATTTCTAGAAGTTTGTCCATTTCTTCTAGGTTGTCCATTTCAGTATTTGGATATAATTGTTTGTAGTGATCTCATATGACCTTTGTATTTCTGTAGTGTTGATTGTAACTTCTCCTTTTTCATTTCTAATTTTATTTATTTGAGCCCACCCTCTTTTTTTCTTGATGAATCTTCACATACTTATGTCTTAAGGGGAGTGATTTGTATTCAGTAATGGGATCACTCTGCTCACCTAACTATTTGCTTGACTGTAGCTTCTGAAGTATAAATTATGCAAGTAGAGTAAAAAATAAGATTTTAGTACATGATAAATGGATGCTTCTATGAGTAGTATGTATGTAAAGTCAGTTCCTTAAGTCCAAAACTCAGATGTCCCCGTTCACATATATACACACACATGTGCTCACAACATGAAGTCAGTTACGATCACTCTTAGGTTTTAGGTTCAAAAGTTTAGGTAGATAGCTGTCAAACTATGTATGTGTATATATATAAATATGTGTATACATTTAAAAACTTTTTAAACTTCCTTTCAGACTGACTGGATGGGTGCTGCTGAAACTGTTCAACAGCTTCTTTTGGAATATTCAGATTCACAAGGGTCAACTTGAGATGGTTAAAGCTGCAACTGAGGCAAGAATTATGTGAATCTATCATTCTTTTCTCTCCACATTTTGCAGAGTGATTTTGGAATTTTGGGGGAATGTTTTTTTGTATACTCCTGTGCAGTCCCACACATTTGCAAGTTTTCCCCCAAGTGAGATAACTACAGTAGCTTTGTATTTGGGGGACAAGTGGTGTAAAGAAGGATCTATCAGCAATATGCAGGATTCCTTCTGTAAGTTACCTCGCAATAATTCTGAAAATCAGATAGAACAATCCTTATTTTATGAATGAGGAAATAAAGGCACATATAGATTAAGAAACTGTCCCAAGTTATGGCCAGCAGGTCATTTCTCTAGAATTTCAAACCAAACCAACCTTGTATCCAAAACCTACATTCTTTTTATATAATTAGGGCTTCCTCTCAGAAGATATATGATGGAGTCACCTTGAATTCTTGTTTGCTCTCTTTCTTCCCTGATTATTTTTCATTGTTGCAGTTGTTTTTAGCTAGATAATATATAATTGAAATGTTAATTGCCATTCTTATTTACTGAAAAATGTTTTTACAGAATGAGTCACTAATTAGCTAGTGTTTGAATTTGTAATTCAATTTTCCGTTTTAATTTTAAATTTGGCATTTTTCCTTTTGCTAGATGAATTTGCCGCTTATATTTCTGCCAGTTCATAGATCACACATTGACTATCTCCTGCTCACTTTCATTCTCTTCTGCCATAACATCAAAGCGCCGTACATTGCTTCAGGCAATAATCTCAACATCCCCATCTTCAGGTAAGATCACCTTATTTTGAAAGTTAAGGTATGAAGATTATGTTTTGAATTTTTATTTTTCTATTATAACTTTAGATACATTTTATTGTAATGAGGACATTAGGATTTTTAGCTTTGTTTTAAAAGAATGCATGTTGTGGGAAATTTGAAAAGTGCAAAAAAGACTGAGCAACTAACACTTATATCAATTCTGACTGTGTTAGTTCAGACAAAAGATGATGAAGGCTTAAAGAAAGGTATAATAGTTCTCTCAGAGAAGCGGTCATAGATCTGAGAAGTGTTTAGTCTCAAACTTCGGAGCACAAAGCATCACTCAGGTCAGCTATGTGAGGAATAGAGAGCGAGAGGAGGATGAGTGTGAGAGTGACCTGAGGGGAGCAGGCTGGCGGGTCGTGCAGGCAGGGCCTCACAAGGGGGCGGTCACTGCTTTGCATGCCAGGGAGTCTGATCCTCAGCCTCACAGTCCAAGGAGTTCCTTCCTAATTCCTCGGTTCAGAGTTCTGTAGCTAATCTGACTCACATGAGTGAAGAGAAGCCATTCATACGTGCAGTCAGCCGATACTTGCCCACATGTTCTCCAGGCAAGGGTGAATAAGACACATAGTCCTTGCTTTCAAATAGTTCATATAAAACAGTGGGGAATATAGACAAACAGCTAACTGTAATCCACTGTGATATGATGCTACAGACTTTTCCAAGTGTCATGCTTTTCCAAGGATCAGAATATCTATGCTTTTCCTCATGGATACCTCTTCCTAGTATCGAGGAACCTGGAAAGTTGAATTAGAAAGTCATCAAAAAATATGTCTTTTTTGAAAGAGAGCTTCCCTGATAACTAGTTGGTAAAGAATCCTCTTGCAATGCAGGAGACCCCAGTTCAATTCCTGGGTTGGGAAAATCTGCTGGAGAAATGATAGACTACCTACTCCGGTGTTTTTGGGCTTCCCTTGTGGCTCAGCTGGTCAAGAATCTGCCTGAAATGCGGGAGACCTGGGTTCAATCCCTGGGTTGGGAAGATCCTCTGGAGAAAGGAAAGGCTACCCACTCCATTATTCTGGGCTAGAGAATTCCATGGACTGTATAGTCCATGGGGTTACAAAGAGTTGGACATGATTGAGTGACTTTCACTTTCACTTTTTCCAAAAAGTGTTTAGGCATAGACTGAGCATGAAAAGGGCTGTTTCATCTGGGCTCTAGAGAAGCCTTGCCCATAATAGTTTGCCTCTTCTATAATCAGAACAATTTATGTACTCATTCCCAGTATGTTGGATTGGTTCTCAAGGTGGATCTCTGGGAATTGCCTAATAAACACTGATAATTTCTTCCCTTTTCATGACCTCTGTGCCAGTTAGCTTATTATTCCTTCAGCTATGACAGACTCTAAATAATCTGACCTATTTATCTGCAGTGTTCTTTTGTTACATGTCAGTCTGTACAGTCACAAAGCACTTTTCAGGATGGGTTATTTTTGTGAATGGTTCATCTCCTTAAGAATTTGTTCTGCAAAGTTTAACTTTCAGAGAGTTAAGTTAACTTTCAAAGACATTAAGTTCCAGGGATATCTTACTGTCCTCCTTATGCTGACTATAGAAGGTGCCAAAACTGTGTATTAATATTTACATTAATGTCGCACTATTTGAACAGAGAAGGAGGCTCTGAGATTGGAAAGGTTGACAAGTATTGGAAAAATTCTGCCTCCTATCAAAATAATTCATCAGTTTTGTAGGCAGAGACATGGGGTTATAAGAATTGTTTGTTCTATGTGTGCGTAAATGAAGAAAATTTTTATTTCATGCTTTGGGAGGATGGTTATGCTTGATTCCAGTTTGATAAACTTATCCTTATCTCACTGGGATACTCTCTAAGAAATAACTTATTTGAGAAAATTTCCCCAAAGGAGCTTTTTTAATATCACATTCATCTTGAAGTGAATGTGCCATAGGAAAATTTGGGGATGTCTAAAGATCAGTATCTTGAGACCCTGGACAGGGTTTTAAAATTGAGCAGTATTTTATAATCCTCTTAAAATCTGTACCAGCACCTTTGCAGGGTAATATATCATGGAAACTTCTTTTGGCATATAACAGATGTAACAGAGCTTCATTATACACAGCGACATTCTGAAAGCTAATCCATAATGTAAATGACAGAAATGTGTCAACTATATGGGTAATGTCCAGATTTTCATAATCAGCAGCTCAAACAACACCTGTGGCTTATATCCACACTGGAACTTGAGTCTTCTTTTTACGTTTTTTTTTTTTAAATTAATGCATTCTTAAATTTATAGTACTTTGATCCATAAGCTTGGAGGCTTTTTCATACGACGGAGGCTAGATGAGACACCAGATGGACGAAAAGATATTCTCTATAGAGCTTTACTCCATGGGGTATGTGTAATCTCTAATTATCCTTAAAGTTATTATGGTAGTGATTATAGTAGAAGAAAGAGAGACTTGATTGAGATTTTTAAAAAACAGTTGTCTGAGTAATTATTTCAGTGATTATTGCTTGGGTATGAGTTTGCTGATTACTTTTTGTTATCATCAAAATATAACATTGGAGATGCTCTTTTGCTATTATTTGTGTAAAATATTTTGTCTGTAGTGAAGTTTTAAGGGTTTTTTGTTTTTAAGATTTGACTTTACTTAGCTTATTCTGAGTTCATGAGTTCATGTTTTCCTTTCTTCTTATATGCCAGCATATAGTTGAGCTACTTCGACAGCAGCAGTTCTTGGAGATTTTTCTGGAAGGCACACGCTCAAGAAGTGGAAAAATCTCCTGTGCTCGGGCAGGACTTTTGTCAGTTGTGGTAGATACTCTGTCCACCAATACCATCCCAGACATCTTGATAATACCTGTTGGGATCTCTTACGATCGTATTATTGAGGGTCATTACAATGGCGAACAACTGGTAAGAAGACCACCTGCACAAAAGTCATTTTTGCTTTTTTAGCCTTCTGCTTTTAGACAAGTGCTTTTAGAATTAGTTGAGAATATTCTTGGTACTCTCTAATTTTATTACACATGGTAGGCTGGGCTTTCATCTCCTATTGCAGCCTGATTGGTAGTGCTAACGTGTCTTCCTGCATTTGGAGGAATTGCCATGATTAGATTAATCAATGCTGGCCTTAGTCATAGAGTTGGGAAATGAAAGAATACTTGATAGAGAGTTACCATCTTTGCCCTGGGAAGGGTATATGTGGCTTCATGTAGTCAGAGCTTATTGCTTATGTGTAGAGTTTTAAGTTAAACCTGAAGAATTGATAGGATCATGTTGGCAAAGAAGCTACAAGTTAATTTGAAAAGTGGCAGCAATTTTTTTCATTGAACTTTCTGTTGAACAATTACAAAAGAATGCATCCATCATATGCATGTAGCTTGAATTAGCACAAAGTGAACACACCTACATAATTGCACTGAGGTCGAGGACTCTAGAAACCCCCCTTATCCCTTTTCTCATTGCTGTCCCCTCATGGGTAGCCGGTTATCTTTACTTCTTACAGAATAGATTGACTTGCCTGTTTTTGATCATTATATAAATGGAATTATGTAGTGTGTGGACTTTTTGTCTCTGGTTTCCTTGCTCAAGCAACAACTTACTACAGATAGTTAGAATTTGTTCATTGTCATAGCTGTGTAATATTGCAGTGTATGAATATACAATTTGTCTATTCTACTGTTGAAAAAAAAGTTTGGTTTCCTGGTTTTGGCTGTGATCATTCTTAAACCTTCCTCTTGATGACCATATATATGCATTTTGTTGAGTGTGTACCTAGGAGTGGAATTGATAGATCATAAAGCATAGGTACATTCAGTTTTGTAGTTGCTGCCAGTTTTCCAGAATGGTTTTACCAACTTACTGTTCCTCCCAGCAGTTTGCAAGTTCCAGAGGGGTTTAGTTTTGTTCTTATTTAGTGTGAAAGTCCTGGTCATGGTACTTATGTCAAGCTTATTGCTCAAAATATACTAAAAACTCAAGGACTCCTAATAAAAAATAAAGTGATAGACCTGGATAATTATCTGTATCTCTCTTGTGAGACCCCCTCCTTGTGTTGCCTGTGTGCATCCTGAATGTATGCTCCCTCACCCTGATGGGGTCTCATGATGTCCTATTTGAGTCCTGTGTCTATTCTACAGCTGTCATTGTGCCTTATGCATGTTAAATATTCAGGAAACACTGAATGCACTCTGGGGCTGAATTTGGTGTTTGATTGCTTAATGTTATGAATTTGGACCATCATGATCATCAGATCACAATAAGGTGGTCTCTTTGATTTTATCTGAGAATGTAGAACAGATTTTCAGGCCATTATGTCATCTTATCCTTCAGTAGTTTGCAATTGTATTTTTGTGAATGATGTAAACAATGCATTAAAAGAAGTTGTGTTAAATGTTTCCTTTTTCATTGGCCAAATTACCTTCGCAATAATATCATTACATCTTTTAGCATCTTTGAGTGCTCAACATTTTCTGACAGGTCTCAGCAAATGGATAGGTATTTTCCTCCTTCATTCATTATTTTTCCAGATAAACCTTCAGTTTCCATAAAAAAATTCATAAACTTTATCTTTGGATAATAATATTTGCATATTTGTTAGCTTTGTTGCTTACCATACTATTCTTTCAAAATTGCAAACTAGGGAAAACCCAAGAAGAATGAGAGCCTCTGGAGCATAGCAAGAGGCGTTATCAGAATGTTACGAAAAAACTACGGATGTGTCAGAGTGGATTTTGCACAACCATTTTCCTTAAAGGTGAGTGTCTGTTGAGCTGAAGCTGTGTGGAAGTATCGGTCTAGCTCAGTGTCGGAAGATCTGGGCTCCAGACCAGCCTCTGATGCCTCTTCTCCATGTGAGTTAGGGCCTCAGTTTCTTCTCTTGTAGAACAAGAGTCAGACATGAGTAGTATTTCCTGAATTTTTCCACCAAAATATGCCTGTTGACAAAGGAGACTAAATGTCTGTCTTTGGGAAACACCAGTTTCATAATTTTTTGCTGTCTTTTATAATTCATGAGAATTTTGCATATTGCTTTACATATATTAATATTTTATATGTTATGTTTTAAAATTGTCCTTTAGGAGACATTTTTAAAAACATGTCTCACAGCTGGGTAACACTGATGGTCCAGGGTGATGCTCTGTTCCACTGGGTGGAGTCTAATACCCACATATTCAGAGGAAGAGTGCCATCCTCATGGAGAAGCCTGGGGCTGCTGGATCTCTGAGGTCCTGCAGTTTTAAATTCTTAAGATTTTCAAATTGGTAAAGGAGAAAGAAGGATGGGGAGTTGGGAACCCAAAGATAAGGCACAGAGGTCCTGCCTCTCCTTCTGTTCCACTTCTTGGTTTTATTTTAAGGAAGTCTAACTGCTAGGCTATATGCTTTCTGGTTAAGGACCTTGTCATTTCTTACCACTTTTTTTTTTTTTTTTTAATGCTGCAGAGCTTCTCTTGTTTTTGCTTTTGAATTGAGATTCTTTGAATATAATATGACCTTCGGGTTGTCAGATTTCCTTTAAAAGGGTATAGTTGGTCAATTATCACTGTTAATAATATTGGGAATGCCAACTAATTTCATGAAGATGTGAGAAAAGTTCAATTTTGCCCTTAATTTTTAAATGATTTTGCTTAAGCGTCATCCTGTCTTTGGAGCTTCAGTTCTTTGATTTCATGCTTAACAACATTCTATGAGTCATTCTGCACTTCTGAAGATAGTTTAGGCTAATAGAAAGTACTTCTCATGTTATAGATCAATAGTATGGCTCATTTTATTAACAACTCACTTTTAACTTTTTGAAGATGAAATTATATTTTATATATGTTTATGGAAGTGAGACAGTGGGAGTAAATGACTGTGTTTTATTTTTCCAGGAATATTTAGAAAGCCAAAGTCAGAAACCTGTTTCTGCTCCACTTTCTTTGGAGCAAGCATTGTTGCCAGCTATACTTCCCTCAAGGTAAGATTTATCACCAGATGGTCAATACCAAAATCAGATTGATTATATTCTTTGCAGCTAAAGATGGAGAAACTCTATACTGTCAGCAAAAACAAGACTGGGAACTGACTGTGGCTCAGATCATGAATTCCTTATTGCCAAATTCAGACTTAACAAAAGTAGGGAAAACCACTAGACCATTCAGGTATGACCTAAATCAAAATTCTTACGATGATAAAGTGGAAGTGAGAAATAGATTCAAGGGATTAGATCTGATAGAGTGCCTGATAAACTATGGACGGAGGTTCTTGACATTGTAGAGGAGACAGGGATCAAGACCATCCCCAAGAAAAAGAAGTGCAAAAAAGCAAGATGGCTGTCTGAGGAGGCCTTACAAATAGCTGTGCAAAGAAGAGAAGTGAAAAGGAAAGATATACCCATTTGAATGTAGAGTTCCAAAGAATAGCAAGGAGAGATAAGAAAGCCTTCCTCAGTGATCAATGCAAAGAAATAGAGGAAAACAATAGAATGGGAAAAACTAGAGATCTCTTCAAGAAAATTAGAGATACCAAGGGAACATTTCATGCAAAGATGGGCACAATAAAGGACAGAAATGGTATGGACCTGACAGAAGCAGAAGATATTAAGAAGAGGTGGCAAGAGTACACAGAAGAACTGTACAAAAAAGATCTTCACGACCCAGATAATCACAATGGTGTGATCACTGACCTAGAGCCAGATATTCTGGAATGTAATGTCAAGTGGGCCTTATGAAGCATCACTACGAACAAAGCTAGTGGAGGTGATGGAATTCCAGTTGAGCTATTTCAAATCCTCAAAGATGATGCTGTAAAAGTGATGCACCCAATATGCCAGCAAATTTGGAAAACTCAGCAGTGGCCCCAGGAGTGGAAAAGGTCAGTTTTCATTCCAATCCCAAAGAAAGGCAATGCCAAAGAATGCTCAAACTACCGCACAATTGCACTCATCTCACACGCTAGTAAAGTAATGCTCAAAATTCTCCAAGCCAGGCTTCAACAGTACATGAACTGTGAACTTCCAGACGTTCAAGCTGGATTTAGAAAAGGCAGGTGAACCAGAGATCAAATTGCCAACATCCGCTGGATCATGGAAGAAGCAGGAGAGTTCCAGAAAAACATCTATTTCTGCTTTATTGACTATGCCAAAGCCTTTGACTGTGTGGATCACCCCAAACTATGGAAAATTCTGAAAGAGATGGGAATATCAGACCACCTGACCTGCCTCTTGAGAAATCTGTATGCAGATCAGGAAGCAACAGTTGGAACTGGACATGGAACAACAGACTGGTTCCAAATAGGGAAAGGAGTACATTAAGGCTGTATATTGTCACCCTGCTTATTTATCTTATATACAGAGTACATCATGAGAAACACTGGGCTAGATGAAGCACAAGCTGGAATCAAGATTGCCGTGAGAAATATCAATAAGCTCAAATATGCAGATGACACCACCCTTATGGCAGAAAGTGAGGAAGAACTAAAGAGCCTCTTGATGAAAGTGAAAGTAGAGAGTGAAAAAGTTGGCTTAAACTCAACATTCAGAAAACTAAGATCATGGCATTTGGTCCCATCACTTCATGGCAGATAGATGGGGAAACAGTGGAAACAGTGGCAGATTTTATTTTTTGGGGCTCCAAAATCGCTGCAGATGGTGATTGCAGCCATGAAATTAAAAGATGCTTACTCCTTGGAAGAAAAGTCATGACCAACCTAGACAGCATATTGAAAAGCAGAGACATTACTTTGCCAACAAAGGTCCTTTTAGTCAAGGCTATGGTTTTTCCAGTGGTCATGTATGGATGTGAGAGTTGGACTATAAAGAAAGCTGAGCGCCGAAGAATTGATGCTTTTGAACTGTGGTGTTGGAGAAGACTCTTGAGAGTCCCTTGGACTGGAAGGAGATCCAACCAGTCCATCCTAAAGGAGATCAGTTATTGGAAGGACTGATGTTGAAGCTGAAACTCCATTGCTTTGGCCACCTGATGCGAAGAACTGACTCATTTGAAAAGACCCCGATGCTGGGAAAGATTGAAGGTGGGAGAAAAAGGGGATGACAGAGGATAAGATGGTTGGATGGCATCACTGACTCAATGAACATGAGTTTGAGTAAACTCCGGGAGTTGGTGATGGACAGGGAGGCCTGGCACACTGCAGTCCATGGGGTTGCAAAGAATCAGACGTGACTTAGCAACTGAATTGAACTGAACTGAAGATTTATGCAAGTTCTTTATCCTGAGTATCTGTTATTTCTTATATTGGACTTCCCAGGTGGTGCCAGTAGTAAAGAGACTGCCTGCCAATGCAGGAGACATAAGAGATACTGGTTTGATCCCTGGGTCAGGAAGATCCCCTGGAAAAGGGCACGGCAACCCACTCCTGTATTCTTGCCTGGAGAATCCCATGGACAGAGGAGGCTGCAAAGTCCATAAGGTTGCAAAGAAGTCAGACATGACTGAAATGACTCAGCACACACAGATTTCTTATATTGCATGGAAAAAATTGGTTAACTTTGTTAAGGACATTTATATTCTTGTTTTTACTTCCTCACTTGAGTAATTTTTCTCTTGGTCTAGTAAAGGATCTTGAAATAATGTTTTTGTGTATTAGTTTGAAGGTTTTTGATTATTTGGATCTTAAAATCCTTTTGATTTTGTGAATCATATATGAGTTCTTATTTGATTTCTGTTTTTGAATACTTGAAATGTTCTTTTTGGTAGTAGTTTAGCTTATCCATATTGCACATTCATGTAACATGTAAAAGAGTTTCTTATGTGAATTTTCCAGAATTCAAATCAAATGGTCACTGAGAGAAATATTAAGCCTTTCTTTTTATATGTTCAAATATCGAATTTTTGAAACTGTTTTAAAATGGAGCATCTTGTTTTATGCATTCTTTCTGCCAGTGAGTTCTGAAAGTGATGTACCAACAGATTACTTAGTCATAAATAAATAACATGTGTTCAGGAGAGTGTCTTAAATATAATGAGGTATGTGTGTGTTAGTTACTCAGTTGTGTTCAACTCTTTGCGACCCCATGGACTGTAGCCTACCAGACTCCTCTGTCCATGAAATTCTCCAGGCAAGAATACTGGAGTGGGTAGCCATTCCCTCTCCAGGGGATCTTCCTGACCCGGGGATCGAACCCACATCTCTTGCATTGCAGGCAGAATCTTCACCATCTGAGCCACCAGGGAAGCCTATAATGAAGTATATTTTGGAGTAAAACAACTCATAGAAATAATCTATTTGTGGTTTAAATTTAGAATATGTAGTAGTTTAAAGTATCTAATACATTTGTATCTCATGTCATTTGCTTTGTGAAAGATTGGGGTTATAGAAGTCTAATTAAAAAAAAAAACAAAAAACTTTTTAGACCCAGTGATGCTGCTGATGAAGGTACAGACATGTCCATTAACGAGTCCAGAAATGCAACAGATGAATCCCGCCGAAGACTGATTGCACATCTGGCTGAGCACATTCTCTTCAGTAAGTAGAATTCCACTCTTTCATTCCGTAATTCAGATTCAGTGTGATGCAGCTCGAACCATACAGGTTTTGGAATCTGCCAAAGTTAGATTCTACTTCTGGTTCTAGAACTAACACGCAGGGGGTACTAAGTAAGTTATTAGAAGGAAGATCATGCTGAGAGGATTTGAGATAACTGAATGAAACATCCCACACGGTGCCAGATAATTAGTAGTTGCTCATGAATTAGTCTCTTTGAACCCATTTGTGGATCAGCTTCTGGGTTTATGGTTGCACGTCCCTTTCCCCTGTGACCTCGTGATCCTTTTTATTTGGTAAATATTGTGTGTCTTTTGCATGTAAAGCTTTATTCTGCCTGTGGGGACTACACATTGAGTATTGGCTCTGTACCTAAAGAGGTTCTGCTCTTCTCAGTGGGATGGTTGTACAGTAATAATGCAAGTGGGAGTGAATCAGAGTTACATGCAGAATTAGCCATTCTTAAGTTGCAGATGGCAGCGTTGTATTACATTGTAGAGGCTGCTTTAAGGTCAGAAGCAGCAATAGCTTGGGATTTCTCCACCCTTCCCTGTGCCTCCTTCCCATCAGGTTAGGCCCTCCGCTCTTGCTGTCAGTGTGGAGGCATCCTCACCTCATCTTGCTCCTTTCTGTCTAGCCACTGCTGCTACTGCTTTACGCTGGACCAAGATCCTCTTTTCTGAGGATGTCTGATGGAGTCTCTGCTTAAATCCTGGATGCTGAAAATAATACGTCCTTAAATGTTGAAAAACTGGAAAGTAAAGATAAAACCCACTACCCAGATGACCAGATGGGTGGCTGCCTAGTGTATAAAAATATTTTTTTTTTTGCAGTTTTGTGCTGTTTTCCATTTATAAAACAAGTATTATGAAAGCTTTTTAAATATACTTTTTAAAGGCCAAATGTATGTGGTACTGGGAACTTTTTTGTTTCTTAAACACTGGAGGTAACATTAATAGTGAATGAAGTATTTGTGAATTCATTATCATCTCAGAAAACCCATAAATGGTGTCTTTATCTTAGATTATTCCATAGATGTTCTCATATTTGATTTGTATGATTATAAATTTCTACCAATTTGAAATATTGAGTTTTGGACTGTAGTCATTCTCAGATGTCTATCTGTCCCCTTCCTTCCTACCTCTGACCTGCCTCTGGTCCAGGTTGAAAAGAGGAAGTTAAAATCGATTTCTGGGTTGAGGGTAGACCTATCTTAGACTGAAATCTATTATATGAGCAATGATCTCTAATGAGCTTCCACTGGTCCAGAGCAAATTGTGATTTCCCTTTGGTGAATCAGGTATAAGAAATACGGTAGAGGACTTTTATAGTTTTAAATGCTCCTAATTATGATACTTTTTTTTTGTTTCAAGATTTAGGTACTTTAAAAAAAAGTTTCAGCTATATTAAAAAAGCACAACTAAAAGATTTGTGTTTGCCTTCCAGCTGCTAGCAAGTCCTGTGCTATTATGTCCACACACATCGTGGCCTGTCTGCTCCTCTACAGACACAGGCAGGTACGTCTGCAGAGTCACTGGAGTTCAACTGAAAGCAGGAAAATGCTTTGTCAGCTTTTCAGATGCTTGTCCACTGATAGATTTGGCTCCCTTCCAGCTAGTCCTGTGAGTGAAAATCACTCAGTCGTGTCCGACTCTTTGCGACCCCATGGACTGTAACCTGCCAGACTTCTCTGTCCATGGAATTCTCCAGGCAAGAATACTGGAGTGGGTGGCTATTCCTTTCTCCAGGGGAATCTTCCCAACCCAGGGATTGAACCCAGGTCTCCCGCATTGCAAGCAGATTCTTTACCATCTGAGCCACCAGGGAAGCACAGTCCTGTGAGGTGAACAGTAAAATAATCTAAGGACTCTGCCCACAGGGGCTTACAACCCAATGGAGGAAGACATCTATCTGAAAAAAGCCTCAGAACTGTTTTATCTGACAGCAAGGCATTCTTTGAGGAATACAGTTAACGGAAATAAGGCATGTCTTTCGACACATAGAAAGTATTCTGATTGCTAATGGTTTCCAAGCTATTTGACTTGTATTTAGGACTTGCGCTCTGCTTTCCTACAATACACTTGTCTAAGCCCTGTGATGGGAAAGAGACTGTCTGTCTCGCTCACAGTCATGTTCTGAACACCAAACGTAGTGCCAATATATAAATACCAGCTAAGAAATTTGAGAAATTCTTGCTAAGAAATAAGTACTGCTTCTCTCCAGAAGGTGGCTTTTTCCCTTTGAGATCTTACATGCTACATCATGTTTTGTGGCTAGAGTATGCTCTGGACATGAAATATCTTGACATTCCTGGGGGACAGCTTTTTAACCAGTTTTCTAACTTTCTTTACACTGGTGTTCTGGCTTTTTTTTTTTTTTTTTTTTTTCCTGACAGCAAACTTCAGGAAAGCCAAGGCAAGGGGAAAAAAAAAATCCTTGGGGCAGTCTTTCCATCTTTTGAGAAGTGGGTTTTGTGTTCTCATGAGACCACTTCTGTCTGTTTTTATAGGGAATTGGCCTCTCCACATTGGTGGAAGACTTCTTTGTGATGAAGGAGGAAGTCCTGGCTCGTGATTTTGACTTGGGTTTCTCAGGAAATTCAGAAGATGTAGTCATGCATGCCATACAGCTCCTGGGAAATTGTATCACAATCACCCACACCAGCAAGAACGATGAGTTTTTTATTACTCCTAGCACAACTATCCCATCAGTCTTTGAACTCAACTTCTACAGCAATGGGGTGCTCCATGTCTTTATCATGGAGGCCATCATAGGTATGTCAGGCCCTGAAGTATTTTCATGGCAAATCAAGTGGCCAGAAGCACGTGATGGTGTCTACTTCAGTTTGGATGATAGTCCCTTGTTTCAGGGAAAGTGTTGCTATAGTTTTAAAATAAAAGTGTCATCTGCTGTTTCACTGATTATAGCTTATTTTTGTATGTGCTATTCAGTGAGTAGTAACTGAACTACTGTATACATAGTATTACGTGATTTACCAAGTAGGAGAGGTCAGATGTCTTGCTGCCCAGGAGCTGGAAATCTAGGTGAGATGAGACATACTTGTGGCAGTGAAGTGAGCTGGGGAACAGGGGAGATGGAGAGCAGAGGGGATGGAAGGTTTGACAGGGTTGGAAGCACATGGAATCAGAAGAAGTAAATTCTGGAGGGATTTACTTAAATTTCTCCAGTGAACACAGATAATTATTTTGGATCTATCAAGGATCTTTTGTGGTAGTCCAGCCAGTCTGAGCCTCTCCAAGGTTTTTCTTGGAGATCTAAGGCTGCAGCTTCACTGATGCTTTTACTTTCTCAGCCTGCAGCCTTTATGCAGTTCTGAAGAAGAGGGGCCCAGGAGGACCCACGTCTCCCAGCTTGATCAGCCAGGAGCAGCTGGTGCGCAAGGCCGCCAGCCTGTGCTATCTGCTGTCCAATGAAGGCACCATCTCGCTCGTAAGTGAAGACTCTTTAGTGTCTCCTCTTCTCTTATTCTTGAGCATCTTAATGAAAACATAAAATGCTTTCCTCTTAGAGAATTTTTGGTCTATTACTGAAGCTTTACATCCTCCTCCTGGGTCTCAGTGACCACCAGTAACAACCACCAGTTGTTACTGTCTTGGTTTGCTCTTGGGGTCACTGCTCCAGAGAACCCTTCCTGTGCTGTGATGGCTCCAAGGGCTCAGCGCTCTGCATCACTCAGCTCCAGAGGCACAGAACCTCTTATCATGCACAAGCCACGGGGCCAGGGGTTTGCAAATGGTTAACATGCCCACCCATGGATGAGAGAAACCTAGAAGATGAGAGTCAGAAACAGTCTTAAAACTCATCTGCTCAGCCCCTCCTCCAAATGGGGAAACTAAGGCCCAGCAGAACTAACGAGCATTTATGTTATATTTAAACACTTCTAGACATTATAATGAGGCATACATATTAAGCAGTAGAGAGATTTTTTTTTTCCCCTCAAAGTCATCGATGAGTAAAATTCTTATTTTAATGTCTGTTGTTTTCCACTTATGTGTCCTGGGACATTTCTGAGCACGGGTGTTGGGAGTACTGCCCTCCTCCACAGCATTGTCTGTATATGTTATATTTGTGTCTTGTTGTGGAATCTGTTTCGCATGAATCTGGGGGGCAGGATGGGAGAGAAAAGGGTAGATAAGGCTCTCAATGTTGGCGTTATCTTTCACTTGGGTTTTTTTTTAATTACTTGAATACATATTGCATTTCCTCATCCACCACCTTGTGTACAGCATTTACTGTAAGATAGATTTTGCAGGGAAATTGTCTTATAAAGGGAAAAAATAGGTGTAGGGGCCGGACACGTAGCCCTTCTGAGGCCGCACTCTCCTGGAGGGGTTGGGCTCGGGGGGACTCAGCTCAGGAGCTCCGTCTGCAGGTGGTGCCTCACCAAGCGCCCTGCCAGTCGCGTAACAAGGTCTCTTCTCAGACTTTGTCCACAGTGTGAGCTTGTCAAGAGGGTGGCGTCGGAAATCTTAGTGCTTGACTAGTGGAGTGAGGCAGGTGATACCATGCAAGTATTTGTCAGCCACTTTGTACGCTGTCTTCTGTCTCTAAAAAAATAAGTGGAAGACCATGACATTTACACTGAAATGCCTTTTCTTTGCAGCCCTGCCAGACCTTTTACCAAATTTGCCATGAAACAGTGGGCAGGTTTATCCAGTATGGCATCCTTATAGTGGCGGAGGTAAAAAGACGAGCTTGCCTTTGTTTGCCTTTAGTTTCTTATTCTGTCTTATCTTTTCTACCACCCGCTTTACCAATGATTCCATTTGATGTGTGTGTGTGTGTGTGTGTGTGTGTATAGAGAGAGAGTCATGTCCAAGATGAGATGAGAAAAATAGGAATGGAGAGTAAATGTCTTTTGAAATGGTGTAACATTATTTTGGCTCCTTTTATGTAACTGGTGTTGCATAAAGCATATCTTGACTTGGTTCCATAGCATCTAGAAGCCTGTGTTCCAAGACCAGATCTTCTGCATATCCATGTGCTTGTAGCTTTCATGTGTACATTTTTCTTTTTTGAGATTGTGTTTTAATTTTGGCAGCTTTTGTATAAAGGGTGTGGCCTGGGAAACTAGATAGCAGTTTAGCATAGCTGATGGTACTCTAATTGACGTGGCTGGTAGCTTTCACCCTCACTCTTTCTTTTCTTCTTTCCTCCCCTGCTGTCTCCCGAGTGATTTGGGGTTTGGAGAGGGTGGGGGACTGATCTCATGACGGGCTGGGCAGAACAGAGTAGGGGAGGGCATGAGAGAGGGCGACTCTGGGGTCCAGCCGGGCGGCTGTTTGTGTGCCTGTGCGTATTTATAACTGTTGGTCATCTCCCTGGCACAGCAAGATGATCAGGAAGATATCAGTCCTGGTCTTGCCGAGCAGCAGTGGGACAAGAAGCTTCCGGAACCTTTGTCTTGGAGAAGTGATGAAGAAGATGAAGACAGCGATTTTGGTGAGGAGCAACGAGATTGCTACCTGAAGGTACTTGGGTGAAGAATCTGGGTGGACACCACAGTGCCGAGTTGAGGCTCATGTTGCCACAGATTGACAGGGTGCTTAAAAACTGGGCCTCTGGTGACGTACTCAGAGCGTTCACAAACTGGCCGTGGCACTTTCTTCCCAGTTAAGACAATGAAACTGAACTGAATTAATACCTGAAACAATTCAGTCTGGGGTATAGATAAATGGAAGAAGAGACGCGAGTCTCAGCTTTCAGGAAGATGAACGTCATAGATGATACCCTTCATGACAGTCTCGCCAGAATGCACGGGTACAGACTGGTAGCCATCCCTGCACTCACCACTGAAGAGGCAGAGGTTCTGTTCAGGCATCACCAAGGCAAGGCGGTGCTGTGCCAGGTGAGGGAGAGGAGTCGTTCATGTTCCGCTGCCGCTGTCCCGGTTGCTCTGCTTGAGTCGTGTTCCATCTTGCCATCGCTCCCAGAATTTCATGCACCAGGCTCTTTGCCTTCTTTTAAACAAATCCTATGAGAAAATTTGATTTTTAAAAGATTGATTGTCCCTGCTTTAGTAAAAGCGATTTTGTCTAATTTGTAATTTTAGCAATTAGTAATAATGACCCTACTTTCCTGAATATCCTAAGCGGATTGCTTTCTTTGCAGTGAGTAATACACACACACACGCATGCATGCATGTATGCACAGGCACACACAGACATACATGTGCATACAGAGTCAGGGGAGTCCAAGTGACTTTGGGGGTTTTTTCCTTTTAGGTATTATTAGTTTCAAAATGGGGCAGTAATCTTGCCCCAGGGAGGCTTATCTGAATGTGCACGTTTTTTTGGGAGGGCACTGCGAGCCCCCACTGCCCAGAGCACCCCATCACCACCACCACCTTTCCCTGCGGTGCTGGACTGGGCCAGAGGCCACGTGGGACTGGCGGGCCGTGAGGGCTGGGAGGGACTGAGATGATGTCAGGGGTCTTAGCACGTGGTCTTTTGCGCACTTGAGTGACTGCTGAGCCAGGCTTCAAAGCCCGGAGGGTCCAGCCTGGGGCCCAGCCATTTCAGCGATGACAGTGTCATAATTATGTCATCAAGTACAACCGTTTTTTCCAGGCAGCTGTTCAATGAACGTAAACCTCAAATACCATGAAAGTCACCGGTTACAATAAAGAACACATTTCAAAACCAGCAGTTGTCTCCAGGGGCGATTCTGAGCCCACGGAGCAGTAGGCTGCTTCTGTGTGGGACAGCGAGGGACCGTCTTCTTGAGCTGCTGGTGCTCCAAGGCAGTGCCTCTGTCCCCCCACAACTGGGTCTCCCACTCTCGCCTCCCAGGTGAGCCAGTCCAAGGAGCACCAGCAGTTCATCACCTTCCTGCAGAGGCTCCTCGGGCCTTTGCTGGAGGCGTACAGCTCTGCCGCCGTCTTCATTCACAACTTCGATGGTCCCGTCCCCGAGCCTGAATTCCTGCAGAAGCTGCACAAATACCTGATCACGAGAACTGAGAGGAGGGTTGCCGTGTACGGTATGTGTGCCCCTCTCTTGGCTTCTTTTGAAAGCTATGTCGTTTTTGTTTACAGGAATCTGCTCATTGCAGATAGTTGGAAAAAAAGAATGCAAAATTTATCCTGACCTCTCACTCCATGGATTGCTCCTCTTTGGGTGTGTTGTATAAATTTGATTACACAGATCATATACTCATGTCTGGCAGTTTTCTCCTAACACTGTAAGCGCGATTCATACGTGCTGTTGCGTGTAGTTGTCTATTCTTGCTGTGTTGTAGTATTCCACTGTATAAATGTTTACCACATTTCACTGATTCGTATCCATCACTGATGGATATTTGGGTTTTGCAGTTCAGAGCGCCTCTGAATAGTGCTGCCGTGAACATGTTTGAGTGTGTCCTTGGGTGAACAAATGGACTTATTTATGTAGGCCTGTATAGGAGAATTGCCTCTTCGCAGGGTGTGGTGTGTTTGGCGTTAGTAGGTGTGGTCCAGCGTTCCCAAGTGCTAAACCCGGGAACTCCCAGCAGCAGTGTGCGCCTCTGTTGCCTCCCCCCGGCTGACACCTGGTTCTGTCTCTTATGGAAAAGGTGTGATTGGGGTGGGAGTAGCATTCTCTACAGTTATGCTTTAGGACTGCAGCTACTTTGACTCAATAATTTTTAAAGCCATGACGGATCTAGAGATAATCGGTCACTAGATATTTATCTAGAGATATCTAGAACTCTACAGATTGGTGTATAGAGAGATGTATAGTTACATCTATAGCTGTATCTCTAGATTGAGATCAAGACCTAGAATCACCTCACTTTAGAGATGAGGACACTGTTCCAGATCATGCAGCTAGTTAAAGGGCAACCTGGGTTTAGAATTCATTTTTTCTGGCCTCTGGGCTTTGTTTCTGGTTTCACTGCAGTGAGAGTCACCTATGCATTCCTGCACAGTTTAAAAGAACTTCTACCTTCTGGCTCATTTGAGTCTCACAAAAGGCCTTCAAGATGGATGTTTTGGGTATTTCTGTTTCCCTTCCTCTTCTCTCTGTGCTTCCCTGCTTCCTCCCCTTCCTCTCTCCCTTTTTCTCTTTCTCTCCCTACCCCTCTCTCCAACCCCACCACCCCCCTCCCCAAAAAGATGACAGTAAATTTAAAGAAAGAGCAGACCCTTTGCGGCCTCACAGGTGACTGGTAGAAAAGGGAGCATGGCGCAGTCCTCGGACTTGCTCTGACCTCCTCCCAGCCTCCTACACGCTCTTCCTGTGGGTACTGGGGTTTTCATTGTCGCTGGGCCTAAACATCTGACAGGGCCTGATTCTTTCTCCACAGCTGAGAGCGCCACTTACTGTCTTGTGAAGAATGCTGTGAAAATGTTTAAGGATATCGGGGTGAGTGTCCACCGCTTATGGTACAAGAGCGTGTGTTCACTTCTGTCCTCTCTCTGTTTAGATCTAGTCTGTCTGAGTCACCTTTGTGTTGGGCTGAACCCTGAGAGAAGCAGTTTCTGCAGGATTAATCATGCAGGCATTTCTGGGGATTGGGAGGAGGAGGGGCATGTTGAAGGTGAGGCCCCTCTGCACAGATTTATTTGAATGTTCCAAAATTGTCCTGGTTTTCATCTTCATCCTAAATGAAGGTGTCCATGTGTTTCAAGATTCTACTACAGTTTTGGTGGGAATGTTAATTATGCCATATGATTTTCAGTTATTTTCTTGTGTTTTTACCAGTATTGCTAGAAGTATCCTCAGCTATCCTTTATCTTCACTAATTACTTGGGACATGAGTTCCAGAGAGGTACTAGTGGTCTTTGTAAGGAACTCTTCTGTGACTTTATTCTAACATAAAATTTAAAATCTAGTACACTAGTAAACCCCACTCCTGCGCCCATAATCTCCCACCCCCGTAACCTTCCTACCCCGTGCTCACACGCACCCTACACGTACATTTTCTTAAAGCCTGGATATGGCTTTATGTACCTTACTGCACATCAAGTAAGGGTTGGTGATAGAAGTGTCTCTCCACCCCCTTACCCTTTTTCATTTGTCTTTAATTTAATCTAAACTTTCTCTCTAGGTTTTCAAAGAGACCAAACAAAAGAGAGTGTCTGTTTTAGAACTCAGCAGCACTTTTCTACCTCAGTGCAACCGGCAAAAGCTCCTGGAATATATTCTGGGTTTTGTGGTGCTGTAGGTAACTCCGGGCACCTCTGGCAAGTGAAGGGAGTGGGACCAGTTCCTCGTAGGCCCCGCCTGTGGCACGGGAGTGGACGGCGCCATCGTGTGGTCGGGCCTGACCTGCCCTGACGCGACCTCCTGGAAGACAAGTGCCTTCTCCCCTCCGTGATCTGTGATCGGTGGACACTGAGGTGACACGCAGCCTGCAGATCACACCACGGGGGCACCGGCCTCCGTTTGCAGTTCATGATCAATAGATTGCAAAATGAAATTTTGGAGTTTGTTAAAGATTTACATTCTAAATATAACAGTTAGGGACTTATTACTGTGATGGACACACAAATGTAGTTGATTCTAAAACTGAATCTTGTTTAGTACACTTAATGCTGTCAGGTAATTCGTTGGTATATGTTCTGATTAATGCTTCCTTTAAAAATAATTGAGTCATCCATTCACCATTTTTTGTTTTTTTCATTTTTTTCTGGTTTTTTTTTTTTCGGTTTTATCTATGTCAACTGTAGCTAACTGTTAAATGGGAGCATTTTTTTCCCTCACAAAGTGCTTTACAAATGAATGGGCTATTCACACATAGGTGTCACTGTGCTGTCTGTTGTAGTCAGGTATAGAAGTGTTTAAGAGCTAAATGAAAACACTATGTTAATTTAGGTCAGGAATAGAGATAATCTGACCAGTCAGCTTGTACCAGGAAATAAATTTGGCTGGTGAAATTCAAGATTAACTAGGCTGGAAAACTGACTTTGAAAATGTTTGCTCATGTGAAAAAGTGCCATTGAGTTTTAAATGACAGGCAAGTGTTTGGGAGCAAATCCTGTTTCATGTCTGTGTCACTTCCCTGCCACCCTCCGCCCACCTCCTGCCTCAGGCAGTACCTGCCTCTCAGGTACAGTTGTTTCTTAGAGATAGCAACAGTTCTAACCTATTAGCTTGGCCTGATCGCCTGTGTAAGTGTGAAGCACTCTGGCTGCAGCCTCACGGCCCAGGCCTCTTACGTCCTGTAGACTGGTTGTACCCTTTTGAGTGGCTGGTACCCACTCAAGTTGGGCAGAGTACCAACCTCTGGGTTGTACATCACATATGTGATGGCCCTGCGGACTGGCATTTGTAGATGTTTTTAGCTTTGAGAAAAAGAAAACCATAGTTCTTTAAAAATATGCGTGGGTTATTTTCCTAAACCCTGATGCTATATAGTGGCAGATAATTATGAAAAATTGTTCATAACAGGTAGGTGCCTTTTTTGTGAGCAGGGATCATAATTGTTCACTAATTGTGGTAATGATGGTGATTTCTTAAAGATCATGTGATAGAAAACGTTTTCTAACAGCTGACTGTTTCTTCTTCTCTCCATGGTATTATGGAATTAGGAATTTTTCCTGACAAATACTGCAGGTAATCTTTGAATTTAATAGAAAGGTACTGAGAATTAAGTTTGTACTTTTATCAGCTTGAATTTTAAACACTAATAATGTCTTGTGAGTATTCTGTGTGTGTTGGGAGAGGGAAAAATACTGGTTGGTGTTTCACATTGTATGAAATTTTTGAAACTCGGAGCAATAATGCCATGCTGTTGTGATTTTCTTCCACTCTTCTCAGATTCCGCATTTAAAACATGTTTTCTTTATAGGAGCTCACATCCCATTAAGCCGCTGTCAGCGTCGCAGCGGCTCGATGTGGATGGGATCGCCACTGTGTTACATTCCATTTTACGTTCTGAGTAGGATTGAGCTCTGTGTTTTGGGGAACAGCCAGGGAAGCTTATTTATCCCCTTGTGTGTTCCTTATCTAGGTAAGCAAACGTTCCACTAGTCTTTTTTACTCATCCATGAAATTATAGACCAAGGGTTACTCAGACTGTCTAAGTCAAGGTTGGGACTGATCTCTCTGTGGACTCTGCTGCCCCACCTGTGACTTCCGCTAAGAGCTGCTGCTTCGCCAGCCTGAGCAGGGAGCAGTGGCTTCTCTGGCTCTAATTTGCCCTTTCAGTTGGTTTGTTTTCTAGAAATCTACTCAGATGCTTTGGGGAATGCAATGTATGATTTGCTAGCTCTCTCACCACTTAACTCACTGTGAGAATAAATATGCATGCTTTCTGTAATTAACTGGTGCTTTGAAAACCTTTTTTAAGGAAGACAAATCTCAACCAAAGTTCTGCTCATCCAGACAAGCTCACCCTCGAGTTAATTTTAGCACAGCTCATTCTTTCGTGCCTCGTTACTGAACAAACATCCATCATCCCAGTAAGGCTTCCAGATACCACTGTTTTGCGAAAAGATTTATTCTCCTTGTTTTCCAAAAGCGAATGGCTTTCACGTAAGATTAAACGAACTAGGTGCTTGTAAATAATTTATTACCGTTTACTGCATTTCTATAATACTGAAATACATGCCCTCCAGGGGAAGACAGACTGTGAGTCGAGTTAAAAAGCAAACAAAAAGACCCAATAATAAGCAATATGAAGCTACACTCTTTCAAAATGAGAAAGTCCTAAGAAATTCAGTCGCTCTTAAGAGGAAGGAAGTAGCGTGAGGTGTGTAGAACTAGTAACAGAGAAAGGACCACAAGTCTGTGAAGTCTCTGAAGTCACAAGGGTGAGTGGAGAAAACGCACCAGGGACTGCAGTGAATGTAAACTCAGATTGTGGAATTTCCAGTCTGAGGAACAAACCCTTTCCCAGAGTTCTCCGTGTATACAAAGGCTCTATGAGATGTTCTTAGGTGTTTTGTAGAAAAAGTGTTGCTGGTAAAATTAATTTGCACATGAACTCTCATTCCTAGAAACTCACAGTGCACTTTAGCACGGTAAGGGCTCAGGGCCCGCTGGTCCCAAGCCTGTATTAACCCAGCATTTCCCAATCTGTGCGACCCCAGAGCCTTTTTCCCCTTTGCAACACCCCTACAGACCTCTCCTGAGGTTCACAGAAAACATTCTGGGAAACACTATGTTATGTTTTTCTGTAAGAGGACAAGACAGCAAGTGCCGGGTGGTACAGAGGCACATCTGCATGCGTCTTGTACGATCAAACATTGTGTTTCAAGGATGTATACTTCCTCCCCTGGAGACAATAAGCACAGAAAACTATCGTATAGGTGGTCAGAACTCTTCGATGAAAGATCAGCCCTCAATGTGTCTGGGTTTTTAACTGAAAGGAGCAAAATTAACACTAGGATTAATTGGGGTAAAAAAGTAAGATTTTAAGTCAGACCTGGCAGAAGACATTGCACAATCAAATGCAGCTTTTTATCCACAAATAGTTCTAGTGTTTAGAAATGACAGGACCTACCACTGAGGTTCATAAGACTTAATTTGGATGTCAATCTGTTTTTTAAAGCACTCTTTTTAGGAACTTGAGACTTGGCATCTGGTATTTCAGTTTAATATAAAATGATGGCATTTGAAAGAGACTTTCGACTTTATTTCTAAACATCTAAAGTTCTGAAATGCCTTGATGGAAGGTGTTAAACTGTTTGCCTGTTGTACAAAGAAATGTTAGATTGTTGTAAAAAGGTTGATTATAAAGTACCATTAAATAGCATGGTGTGATGATGTGAATGAACTGATTTGGAAATGTGGATTGATTTTTACGCCTGTTAATATATTGTAAGAAGCACAGAGGTGTAGCTTTGTTTTAATAAACCAAAAAGTGAATATATTCCTGATGTCTTGTATTTGTAGTTAAAAGTTCCCTACATAATTCGTTATACAAACACTTCTTGTTTGACTTCACCTAGACCATGATTAAAATGCTTATAGGAAACAATCTTAAATACATTTGTGAACCTGCAGTGCATGATTTTATTATTGATCCAGAGCTCTTCAAATTTGATCAAGCATTTGGGTTTGTAGATGTCTACAGCTTAGCTACTGCCCTTCTCAGTAAATATTCACATCACAGAAATATTCTTTGGGTTTCTGTGAATATTCCTTTAACCATGGTGCTTCTGTCGTTTTAATATGTTTAAGTTTATAAAAGTATGAATGGAAGTCTTGGGTTTTTCCCACTAGTTCGTAATAGTTGCTCAAAATAGGTTACTTTTTTGACAAATAGGACAAGTTCGTTATTGGAGCAGTTTCAGTGGATGCTTTGGGTTGCTCAGATGCAGCCTTCTGTCAACAGCGTGCCCCTGGAAAGTGTGGGTGCCTGGCGATACCATCCATGCCCTTGGGGTGCATGACAGCACCTGATGGAGCTGTGAACCCGAGCAACACCCAGGGCCATCCCATCTGTTCTGTGCCAGCCCCTCCATCTGAACTTTGTACCTGGGCCCCTTTGGTCTCCTCTGGGTGTTGTTGTGATGACTGTGTCCTCACCCTTGGGTGTACTCGTTCTTTCCTTTGCATTAGCAACTTTCTTGTTGCTGCCAAACACGGCCTTCCCTTGATCAAAGCAAAATGCCCACTTTTACAGCCAATCGTTGTCTTTAACTGGATATTAATTTTGAAGCCTGGTCTTTTCATGTTTAGTCCTGTATTCACTGATTTTAGTGCTGTTTATTCCCTTTTTAAACACCTGTCTGGTACACACACAGCTAGTAAAATTCTAGCCTCCAAATACAAAGCATTATGTTGTCCACAGCACCTGTGATGTCCACAGGATGGCCATTATTAGCCATCTCTGTAGATGCCAGCATAGCTCTTGCACTTTGTGACTTGTACCAGAAAGCTTGGCAGCTGGATGGTTCTCAGCCCTCAATCTAGGAAAAGAAAGACTTGTCAAAGTTTTGTTCTGTGTGTGGATTTTATATGGCCTTTCGGATCAGTTTTTATTATTTTTAAAGAAAAGGAATATAGCAGAAAGAGCATGGGGGCTGGGGAACAGAACTTAGAGGACTGACTCTGGCTGGCTTGGCACGTGCTGGAAGCCTCTGAGCTGGTCACCTAGCCCCAGTGAACTTGGGCATCCTCTGTGTTGTATGGGGACACCTGGATTTTGATGAAATGAGGTGGAATGAATGCAGAAGTGTTTTGTAAACTTAAAAGTGTGGCAACTGTGTGGTATTTGTTGTCTCCATTTCATATTTAGGGTTTCCCTGGTGGGTCAGATGGTGAAGAATCGATCTGCAAAGTAGGAGACCTGGATCAATCCCTGGGTGGGGAACATCCCCTGGAGGAGGGCATGGCAACCCACTCCAGTGTTCCTGCCTGGAGAATCCCATGGACATAGGAGCCTGGCAGGCTACATTCCATGGGGTCGCAAAGAGCCAGCCAAAACTAAGTGAATAACACTTCCACCTTCATTTTCATTTCATATTTAGGAAAGAAAATTTAGCTCTGAAAGGGAACTTAGGAGTCACCTGGTATTCGGCACTCATGTTTTACAGAAGAGAATACCACTGGTGCTCACACAGTAAGTGACGACAGAATCTAGAACAGAAGCAGCATTGTTTGACACTTCAGTCCCTGCCGGAGTCCAGCTCCAGCAGCCAGGGATTCAACCTGAAGAGATGAACGGTGTTGGTGATGAGGCAGCCTCTCAGTTTTCTTGGACAGCCTATTTATTTCAAGTTTAAGATTTTCTTTTATACTTTTACAAAATGGTCAGAGGTTTGACATTTTCAGTTCCCCCTCACCCAGATTTATTATGTCCATAAATCATTGTTTCTGTTCAGAGTTCCTGCTTCAGTGATTCTCTGGGAATCAGCCTTACCATCTTTTATCTACTTCCTCTAATGTGTCCTATAGTTAACTTGTGATTACATTGTAACTCATGCTACATTCCTCAGTTTACTACTTATCTTCCTAAATCCTGTTTGCCCCTAACATCCTGAGCTCACTATCTCTTAAAAAGGCTTCTAGCTATAGTGTCTCTAAAAATTCCTAACTTCTAAAATAACTTTACAACATGCCTTAAATCTTTAACTTCTAACTATTTTAATTATTTCTAAGCCCTGAATTCAGTAAACTCCTTTGCCATAAACATTTGCCTCACAAATAGGCTTCAGATAGCAATCCCTCCCATGGCCTCAAGCTGCAGCCTATGTGCTCATCCTGGAACACTCTTGTGTAAAAGTCCTTAAACAAATGTCAATGATTAACTTTATGAATTATTCTCTGAGCACAGCTGCAGAAGGCTTTGTGCCTTCTCATGCTCCTCTCAAGAAGAATAAACACCTTAATATTCCTTTTCAGTCAACTCAGCCGAGGAGAGGAAAAAACAAGTCAGAATTACAAGGCCTAACTCCTTCATCCCAGGTCCATGCCTGCGGAATGAGGAGAGGGGGCTGGGGCCGTGCCTCCATTTTGTCAGTAATGCCTAACGTGGCTCCCGACAAGTCCCATAACCACCAAACCAAATGAAAAAGCACAAGAAAATAAAATGATCAAGTCCCATCCAGTAAAGTAGGACCATCCTTGTGTTTGGTGTGGAACTTGGCAAATTACATAAGGATGTGAAAGTGGAAGGAAGTTAATTAGTTCCAGCAAAACCATGTGTTGAACATGCTGGTACCTGGGACTTATTTGTGGGTACAGAGTTGGGCACTGTGCTCAGCACTTTCTATGTATCATCTCGGTCCTCTAGGGTTGGTACCGTTAATTAGCTCCATCTTACCACTGATGAAACTGAGGCTCAGGGTGAGGCAGTTTGCTGAAGGCTTCTGCCGAGGCAGAGTTCAGATTTGTTCTCCATCACAGGGACACAGGTTTTCCTGGGTTTGTAAATTCTGCCCTTGTCCTGGAACAACTGACAGGCTCAGAGGAATAAGGCAGAAAGCAGTACATCTCATCTGGGCTTGGGGGAAAGAATGTAAGGATTGTCTTCCTTCATCCCACCTAATTTCATCTTTAAAAGTCCATCGTGAGGGTGTTCAGAGAGCAACTATACAGTTCAGAGAGCAACCACATCACTCGGGTGATGTGTCCAGCTCAAAGGATTTCTCAGAAGCTCTCATTTGCCCAGAGTTAAGTGGGAGGAGAGCTTCTGAGGTTGAAAAGCTGGTTAGAATTTGTGACCATTTGCTGTGAATTTGTCATGGTGCAGAGCCAAAATTCAGCAATGGTTCCGAGGGGATCATGGAGAGGAGATCATTGGTTGATTGCAGAGCTATATCTCAGCAGTAGGAGGTTCCTCACCCCCTCCTTTTCCTTGGAATGTCCATGCTGCTTACTATTCCCATGCTGGCAGCTGTGACAAGGATGTGACCTTGAGAGAGTAAGATGCTGTCAAGACCAACTGAACTGAGTGAATACGTGACTGGACCCAGTTAGAGCCTCCAGTGTAACTTAAGATTCTGGCCCATGGGGGTGGAGATCCACTCATCTTGTGCTGCCCGTGACAATCTTCACAGATAAGTTCTCTTATCTATGCCACCTACCGATTGGTGGTCTGCTTCTTCCTTTGTTCTCTCCTTGCTCTCTGTGTACGGGGGCCAGTTTGCAAAAACCAACAGTGTGATGGTATTTTTATGATCATGTGGGCCAGGTACCATGCTGATCACGTAGGAGGGATCCTATAGACCCTAAGAGGAGACTGAATATAAGCAGTTTCTTGAGGTCGTGTTGCTGGCAGGCTGTGGGCCTGGTTTCCAAACTTGAGCTTCAAGTTCAGTTCAGTCGCTCAGTTGTGTCCGACTCTTTGCGACCCCATGAATCGCAGCAGACCAGGCCTCCCTGTCCATCACAAACTCCCGGAGTTCACTCAGACTCAAGTCTATCGAGTCAGTGATGCCATCCAGCCATCTCATCCTCTGGCGTCCCCTTCTCCTCCTGCCCCCAATCCCTTCCAGCATCAGAGTCTTTTCCAGTGAGTCAACTCTTCGCATGAGGTGGCCAAAGTACTGGAGTTTCAGCTTTAGCATCATTCCTTCCAAAGAAATCCCAGGGCTGATCTCCTTCAGAATGGACTGGTTGGATCTCCTTGCAGTCCAAGGGACTCTCAAGAGTCTTCTCCAACACCACAGTTCAAAAGCATCAATTCTTCAGCGCTCAGCCTTCTTCACAGTCCAACTCTCACATCCATACATGACCACAGGAAAAACCATAGCCTTGACTAGACAGACCTTTGTTGGCAAAGTAATGTCTCTGCTTTTGAATATGCTGTCTAGGTTGGTCATAACTTTCCTTCCAAGGAGTAAGCATCTTTTAATTTCATGGCTGCAATCACCATCTGCAGTTATTTTGGAGCCCCCAAAAATAAAGTCTGACACTGTTTCCCCTGTTTCCCCATCTATTTCCCATGACGTGATGGGACCGGATGCCATGATCTTCGTTTTCTGAATGTTGAGCTTTAAGCCAACTTTTTCACTCTCCACTTTCACTTTCATCAAGAGGCTTTTGAGTTCCTCTTCACTTTCTGCCATAAGGGTGGTGTCATCTGCATATCTGAGGTTATTGGTATTTCTCCCGGCAATCTTGATTCCAGCTTGTGTTTCTTCCAGTCCAGCATTTCTCATGATGTTCTCTGCATATAAGTTAAATAAACAGGGTGATAATATACAGCCTTGACGTACTCCTTTTCCTATTTGGAACCAGTCTGTTGTTCCATGTCCAGTTGTAACTGTTGCTTCCTGACCTGCATACAGATTTCTCAAGAGGCAGATCAGATGAGTGCACAATTGCACTCATCTTACATGCTAGTAAAGTAATGCTCAAAATTCTCCAAGCCAGGCTTCAGCAATATGTGAACCATGAACTTCCTGATGTTCAAGCTGGTTTTAGAAAAGGCAGAGGAACCAGAGATCAAATTGCCAACATCCGCTGGATCATGGAAAAAGCAAGAGAGTTCCAGAAAAACATCTATTTTCTGCTTTATTGACTATGCCAAAGCCTTTGACTGTGGATCACAATAAACTGTGGAAAATTCTGAAAGAGATGGGAATACCAGACCACCCGAGCTTCAAAACTGTGTTTTACAAGCACTCTGTAGAGGCACTCAGGCTTCTCTGAGGGTCCATGTCCAGAAGAGAGAATAAATAATACTGGAACAGGATCTGGAGATGGCGTTTCTTTGACAGGGGTATTGAGCACAGGACAGGCTGGCTGGGCTTGCTCTGACGTCTTCCATTATGTTCCCTGAGTTGGAAAATCTCTGCCTGTTGTGCAGAAAGAAGAAGATGCAGTTCCAGCCTGGCCGCCCTCATTGCAGACTCAGTCCTGGCCCCTCCACCTGGAGTCAGGAGCTGTCCCCTCCCTCCAGGACACTGCATGAATCACTTCTAAATCTGCAATCCTGAGACAGTAATGGTGGTAGCAGGCCCACACGTTTGTAATAAGGCTCTAAACTGCAAGTCAGGTTTTACGTAAAGCTTGCTTCCATCTCTGAACTGGGAATTTTTACAAAATCTCTTTTGTTGGAGCCTTGCAGCCTCATTCACTTTCCCCCATGGAAAACTTTTCCTCCCAATAGTCAACTGAAATAATAATGCACAGTGTGAGAGCTGTGAATTTCAGTTTATTTGGGGACTTCCTAACGATGATATCTTGGGAGATGGTCTCTTGGGTAGCTGTGAGGAGCTGCCCCAAAAAAGTAGGGAGGAGATTGGCCTGAGTGTGATTTGGAGAAGGGGTACGTGCAACCAGGCACACATCACTGTAGAAGGTTGCTGCTAGTTGTAAGAAAACGGGCAGCTTGTCTAAGTATGAGAAGGTGCAAGAAATTACGTTCATAAAATTTTCTCCTGGAAATATCTAACTCTCTGAAGGCCTGTTCTGTCTGTTTTCCCGGAGCACAGAGTGCCTCATTTCTGACCTTTGGCCTGATCTCCTTTCAGAATGTGTTAAAGGTCAGCAGTGGCAGTGCCTAGTGACTTAATCCTTATAAAGCCAGATGGTGACATTCTTTCATTGGCACAATGCAGGCATAAAGCAATCAAATTAATCTGAGAAGTGTGTCTAAAATGGGTGATGAAACACAGTCATTGTCTCTGATCAGGATAAAACTTAATTTTCATTGCCAGCAACCTGCGTTTAGATCCTTCTTGATGAAAATTGTTTCTCTAATCTGTTGAACCAAGAGGGTAGGTTTACATGGTATATCCATGGTTCCTGTTTTAAGTCAATTTTATTAACAATAAAATCTTGTCAGGGCCCAGAAAATAATTTTAGATAAATAAAGGTAAAGTACAGAGGTTGAAAAAGTAATTGTCAGAGAGGGCATTTGGGTCTCAGGATCCTGTGAGGGGCCAGAAAGTGGCAGACCCTCTACATGGGTGTCACTGCAGCAAAGCCCATCGCACAAGCACACCAAGACAGGCGACACCAAGAGCCAGATGAATTTCCTAAAAGCTGTTAGGAAATCAGTTTTAAAAATTACAAAATAATTTTGAAGTATTACGTGCTTTGCTATTTAAAGTAATGCCCTGTGCTATGCTTGGTCATTCAGTCGTATCCAATTCTTTGCCCACCAGGCTCCTCGGTCCATGGGGATTCTCCAGGCAAGAATACTAGAGTGGGTTGCCATGCCCTCCTCCAGGGGATCATCCCAACCTAGGGATCAAACTCAGGTCTCCTGCATTGCAGGTGGATTCTTTACCATCTGAGCCACCAGGGAAGCCCAAGAATACTGGAGTGTGGGTAGCCTATCCCTTCTCCAGGGGATCTTCTCTACCCAGGAATCAAACCCAAGTCTCATGCTTGCGGATTTTCAGGCGGATTCTTAAGCAGCTGAGCTACCAGGGAAGCTCAGTGTTTCTCTAACCCCTGTCTAAGCTTTAGCGCATCCCACAAATATTTATTGCTCTAAATATTATAGAAAATATCTCTCACTGAAAGCAAAAAACATTTCTGCTTAAAGTATTCTTTTTCCAATCATAATGGTAAATTGAACATACAATTTTAAGATCTTCAGTTATATGAAGTTCATCAGGTCTGCAAATTAGAGTTAGTAACTGGTTACGTGACTTTCTCCCAGCTGTAAATTAGGGCAAAGATTAACATCCCACGTGTCTATCACTGCTGCTGCTGCTGCTAAGTCACTTCAGTCGTGTCGGACTCTGTGTGACCCCATAGATGGCAGCCCACCAGGAGAGTTGAAAAGCCACCGGAGCCAGTGGGCGGTGCTTGGAAAGTGTCATTTATTCTCTAAATGTAAACACAGGCTTCTGTGAGGTGCTGGGTTTTCCTGAGGTGCAGTTCTGTCAGAGGCTTCTGCAGGAAATTGCCTATACGCCTGTGGCCACCTAGAGGTCACCTGCACCTTCCTGCACCTTGTCTGCCTGGATGTCCCTGCTGAGGGTGGCCCGGGATTCAGGGGTATGGGGAGCCCACAGAGCCTGCTGAAGTTGCTGGGGGGTGGGGTGGGGTCAACACCCCAGGAGTGACCCTCAATCAGAGAGGGTTGGGAACTACAAGATAAAAAGCCCCCCACTGGAACAATTCAGAGGGTCCCAATGGGGTTAAAGTCCAGTTGGCCACAGCAGTGATCCATTCATTATTTCCTTTTCTTGGGGTATAATAATCCTTCTTCCCCTCCCATGTCTAACCTTTCCTGTCCCTTACCTGTGCTCCCTGACCTCAGCTCACACATCAAGGACTTGGAGCGAATGTGGTCTCAGGAGCTGTTTTGGGGGGAATTCAGACTGAGACAGTCCTCATGACTTTTCATTGACTGATGCTGAGCACAAAGTGATGTCGAGAGCTAGTGCTTCCAAAGACTGTTCAAAGACTGTTAAGCTGGACTCAGCAATGCATTGTCGACACAGAATAAGTAGAGATGGCGAGAACACGACACCTCTAATTCCCAGTGTGACATCTGTGTTTGAAGATGGTGATGAGGACTGGATGGGTAAACACCATCCTGCTCCCTTTGCTGGTTGCCAGTGAGAAAGATCCACATGGTGGTTAGAACTCAGGGTAGTAAAGATTCGGGGAGTGTTACTGTTATCAGTAACCAAGAATGACAGAGTCTAGAGGTAGGCAGGGGTCTTCCCAGGTGGTGCAGTGGTAAAGAATCCAGAGATGCAGGTTCGATCCCTGGGTCAGGAAGATCCATTGGAAAAGGAAATGGCAACCCACTCCAGTATTCTTGCTTGGAAAATCCCATGGACAGAGGAGCCTGGTGGGCTACGCTTTATGGGGTGGCAGAGAGTCGGACATGACTGTGCAAATGAGCATGCACCAGCATGAGAGGTAGGCAGCAGAGAGGATGCCAAGTGTAAAGCACATGCTCACCTGGGAGCAGTGCCATGTCTCCTAGGGACCAGGATGTTACCCAAGAAAGCTTACTTAATAATATTGTAGTTGGTCCAGGAAAATACAGAACCTGTTGAGGGTGGTGACTGAGGGGGTACTTGGCAGAGTCAGTCTTTAATTGGGCCTGGAAGGAAGGGAAAGACCAGACAGTGTGATAAAGAATTCTTTCAAAATCTCACCTAATAATTAATACTAAGGCTCATGTGCAAGACCTGTGTACATGGGTATAATTCAGCCTGCAGACTTACCTCATTTGGTAATTTAAAAATAAATGAATGGAGTCAAAGTTCAAGACATCCGATTTTTCTGAGGTCTAGAATTGTGGCTAAATTGTAGCTTTGGTTAAAACTTGGATCTGGCAGCACTGGGTCTGCACTCAACTTGGAACAATGGATTAACAATGGGGCGAGGTTATTTACAAGGGGCATGCGCATTTCAGTTTGTTACATTTCTGCCTGCAGGATTGTCTGGTAGACAGAGGTCAGGGGTCATTGAGTCAATGGGTTTATACAGTTTTATTTTTCCAAAGCAAACAACAATGTCTCTAAATGCACATGTTTATTTTAAGTGGAGAAAGAAAGACCTTTGAGCATGCAGTTGAGGAGAAAAAAGTAATACGTATTGAGCATGATACGATCTGCCAGTCTCTGCGCCAACAGCTTCACAGGTATTGTTAGGGGAAGCACACTAATTGAAACCGCCCACCCTGGCCAGGCACCATAGTAACTATTTGCATGAGTTGTTTTATGACAGGAGATCCTGATAAGGAATACGGAACTAATAAGCCACCACCAACAGGAAGAGTTTGGGAAAGGTTAAAAGGAGACACCGACCACCAACAGGAAGAGCTCGGGAAAGGTTAAAAGGAGACACCACGTGTCCGTCCACTTCCCAGAATCCCTCTCGCTAGCATCTATTTTGGCTGAGCGATGCATGCGCCACCAGGAAAGACCCTGAATTAGAATGATTGGCCAAAGACCACCCGAAAACTAATCCCATCACCATAAAACCCAAGACTGCGAGCCAGGGGGCAGAGCAGTTCTCCTGGGTTCCCTTACCCTACTGCTCTCCACCCCGGTGCCCTTTCCCAATAAAATCTCTTGCTTTGTCAGCACATGTGTCTCCTCAGACAATTCATTTCCGAGTATTAGATAAGAGCCCAGTTTCGGGCCATGGAAGGGGTCTGCCTTCCTGCAACAGTATGACTAGCTTCTCCCCATTTTACGGACTGGGAAGTGGAACCTCGAGAAGTCTTGGGAAGCGCTTCAGGCTTCTTAAGGGAACATTGGCCAGCCTGCTGCACAAACCCCTGTTCTTTCTATGGCACCCTGGAGTTTCCTTGATCTTGAACGTCTTCCTGTTTGGATTTCTCTATCTGGGTGTGGTTAAGTCCCCTCTGTGACCACATTTAGGGGCGGAATAGGGATGAGGGTGGGAAGGAAAAGAGTGATGATGCGCTAAGATGTGGGGCTTTATGACCCCCCCCCCCCCATAGTTTAAAGCCTGCCTCCTAGGACAGACAGATCTTCCTCATATTCCTCCAGCATTAAACCCGCCCAATCAAGGACCAAGAGGCCACTGGTGTTCCAGGAGGGGAGGGGAGAGGAAGGGAGGGAGGGCTGATATTGAGTGGGATGCGGTGCTCGGCGGGGGGTGGGGGGGCGGGGTGGGGGGCAGTCCCAGGTATGGAGCCTCTGGGTGATGAACAGAAGTCACAGGTGAGTCCATCTTCTCAGCTTTCTTGGGGGTACAAAGCCCCCATCTACCACCAAACTAGTATTGAACAGGTAACGTCCCATGTGGTAGTCTGGGGGCTTTCGAGTTATCTTTGTGATGTGACTGTAGCCAAAGCGTTTATCGCTTTGTGACTCTGTGTCCAGGATCTGGCTAAAGCTCGGTGGGATCGAATCCTAGTTATGTGCTCACCAGCCCCAACCTGGTGCCTCTCTCTTTCTTCTTAATTTCTTGGCGCTGCTATGTCTTCATTGCTGCACAGGCTTTTCTCTAGCTGTGGCGAGCAGAGGGTACTCTCTAGCTGTGGTGCGTGGACTTCCCACTGCAGTGGCTTTTCTTGTCGCGGAGCGCTCCGGCTCTATAGCATAGGGGCTTCAGTAGTTGCCAGCTCCCGGGCTCTAGAGCACCGGCTTAGTAATTGTGGCCGGAGCCTGTTTCTTGATAAATTGCCTCCGCTTAATCGAGTGTACAAGGAAGTGCTGAATGTTCACGAATCATTTAATACCAAGCCTGGCACATACATAGTAAATGCTTCATAACTGTTAGCTCTGTTAAAGGTCTTCCCTTTTTTGGTGACACAGAAAATTTTCCTTGGGACCTCTGCTTTTTCTACTTCCACCTACCCTCTCGCTCTCTCAGCCAGCAGTTCCCAGAATATTCTGGCAAGACGCTGGGCACGTCACCGCGTGGTCCTAACCCTGGTGCTTTGTGCTTCCCCAACCTCCTAAGCCTTCCTGAGGCCGTGGAGTTTCAGGGGCAAATTTGCTTGAATCTGCTTCCCTTGTGGCTCATCTGGTAAAGAATCTGCCTGCAATGCGGGAGACCTGGGTTCAGTCCCTGGGTTGGGAAGATCCCCTGGCGAAGGGAAAGGCTACCCACTCCAGTATTCTTGCCTGGAGAATTCCATGCGTCCATGGGGTCGCAAAGTCCGACACGACTGAGCGACTTGCACTTTGCTTGAATCCGGCCCCACCGGGATGCAGGATGTGGCCGCGGTTCCAGCTTGGTCCACGCGGTGGCGCTGGAACTTCATCTCGGGCATCTAATGTGGGCCTGAAAGGAGGGCGCACACCCTGGGACTGGAGTTTGTGCTTCCTGGTGCGCCTTAGCAATGGAGCGTCTCACCGATTGTCACAAATGAGGCTCCGGGTTGAATCCCCTAATTGGAGGAAAGGGAAAGGAAGGGTGAGATATTGGGGGCTGCAGCGGGAGTGGTTCCGGGAAGTGGTTCCCGGGTTGGCTTGTCTGTGGCCTGGTTCCTGCAACTTGAGCCGCGCTGGTCCAGGCTCCGGTCACTTTGTCAGTCTCCCCGGTCCCCTGCCCACCTCTGCCTTGCGGGGCATCTTCTATTCGCCTTTCTGCTCCTCTGTGAAGACCTTCAGAGCCCTTCAAGTCCACCTCTCCTTTCTTTGCCCTCACTTTTCTGTGCAGTCAAACCCCACCACTCCTTTCCCTCCTCCACGCCTTTGCTTCTGAGTTTCTTTGTCACCCCCTCTGCATATTTAAATCTTATTTTCTTCCCCTTGGGCCACCTGGAGGTGATTGTTCCTTCTTCTGAACCCTTACTGCATCTCTCCTATGGCACCGGAGCCTTTCATTCAGCCGTTGCAGCATTCATGGAGCATCTACTGTATGCAGCAAGAGGCTGGGGGTGCAGAGGCGAACAGTGCTGCTATCCCTGCCCTCGTGGAGCTTACATTCTAGCTGCTGAGATAGATCTAAAGTCAGTCAGTGTTAGTCACTCAGTCCTGTCTGACTCTGCAACCCCATGGACTGTAGCCCACTAGGCTCCTCTGTCTATGGAAGTCTCCAGGCAAGAATACTGAAGTGGGTTGCTAGTATTGCCAAGATTCCTTCTCCAGGGGATCTTCCCAACCCAGAGATCAAGCCCAGGCCTCCTGTGTTGCAGGCCAATTCTTCACCATCTGAGCCACCAGGGAAGCCCTGAAAAGGAGGAAACAGATTGTAGTGAGTGTAGTAAATGAAACTATTGGGCGCTGTGGGAGAGGGTAATTGTGAGGTGTGTATTCAGGGAGTCTCCTCTGAGCAAGTTGACATCAAAGCTGAGAGTCTTGAGGCTGAGAAAGAGCCAGTTTTGCAAAAGAGGCTTAAGGCTGGAAGAGGCCGGGCAGCCCCTGAGTCTGGAGGCTGCCAGAGCACGAGGCAGGGAAGCCGCTGAAGTGGAACATCAGGGTTGGTGCTCTTTAGAGAGTATAGTTGCTTCTCTGTGCATGTGGCCTGGGGGAAGGGGAGGAAATGAAACTGCTATGCAGAGAGAGGATGGCAGCTGGGACTGGGTGGGGGTGGGGATGTTCTAGATCTGCCCTGTGATGAAGGCATGGGACTGAGTGTCAAGTTGAATACCGACTCCAGGGGTTGGGGCCGTGGAGAGGTCACTGCCTCCGGGGCTCTGTGAGGGAGGGGCAGAGTCACGTGATTGAGCACGCCCCATCTAGGGAGGTACAGGGGCGCAGTGGCATGGATGATGGATCTGACATTTGATTGATGGACTCAAAGCGCCCTGAGGGCAGGAAGTGCACTGGATGAATTGTGTCTGTAGAAAGCGTCTCCTAGGTGGCCTCCCTTTGGCAGAATAAACGTAAAGATTTGATACTGTTAGAGACATGGGTGCCCTGGGGACCGAAGCAGGGCCCCTTTTACTGCCTGCCACCAGCGATTGTCTTGGGAGCACTGAGGATGCTGGTGGTGTCTGCAGAGGTCAGGCCATCACTTTTCTCCTTGGCTCTGTGCCCGGGACTCGAAGTCTTCTTGGTCCTTTTGGCGGCTGCTAAGCAGTGAACCCCAGTCTGGCTTCCTCCCCTTTAATGGTCCACCTGCATACTTCTTCACTTCTGGAAGGTGGGGTGCTGATGGTTTCAGGAGCCCTAGAATTCAGCTTGCCCTGCGAAAGAGGAGAATGGGACCTCCCATGTCTCCCAGAAATGCCTCCTGGATGCCTGAGTTATATCGGGACTTCACTCCTAACAAAGACTTTGCCAGCTCTAAGCTGACTTCCTTCTGACAAGGCTGTCATAGTCCGTCTTACGGTGTCAAGTCTGTAACTTAGAAACACTGAGATCCACAGAGCAAGCTGGGAAGGGCTGTAGGGGGAATGGGAACCGCATCTGGGACTGGTGGGAAGATGGAGAGATGCTGAGGAAGGGCCAGGGCAGTGATGCTGAGGCTGGAAGGCTGGTGTCCTGTCCGTCGCAGTTTTGCCCTGGGCTGGCGCCTGTCTGGGAATGTTAAGGGAAGAAGGTCCTGGTGAATCCTGGCCCCTCTATCCACTAGAGGGCGCTAGCACCCTGCAGTTGCTGGTGCAGCTTCAAAGGCCGCTGATAGAGAGGTGTCTCAGGGCCCTCAGAAATTCCATTCTGCCTGAAACTCCAGCCTCGTATCCCCTTCGCCCCCTCTTTCTCTTTGCTGCTCACATGTGGCTGCTGTTTCCTTGGGCATCTCATAGACCGGCTCTGGCCCCACCATTGCCAGTATGAGCCCTGGGGAATGGGGACCCCTGGCCAGGTACAGGTACAGGCGGGGGCTTTGGGCTGCTGTGATGAACATCAGAGGGGCTCCCTGCACTGGCCCCAGCGTGCACAGTTGGGTCTGCCTGCCCAGGAGCCTGCAAGTGCCTATGGCCTCCTCCCTGAGGGGTGAGTTTCCTGGGAAAGAGAACCTGTCTTGGAATATTTGTTTTCTGTTCCTCTGCCCTTCAGGGCCTGGCTGGATCCTGCAATCAGTAGGAGCTCATCAAATCCACGGGCTGCCCAGTGCCTCCTGAGTGCGGCTTCTAGCAGGCAGCTGGCTAGGGTGGTGGCAGCACCTTGGAATCCAGTGAGTGGGTGAGAAGGTGGTGGTTGTGCAGGATGGGGTTCAGAAGCAGCCAAAAGGCTGGGGATGCCCAGTGGTGGTGGGGGAGCAGGAAGAAGAGGAGGAGGAGGAGGCAGGGGAGGGCAGTGAGCTGCTCCTGAAAGTGTGGTGGAGGGAGACAGCCTGGGTTGGGTGGGTGGGGGAATCTACATCCAGGGAGGGTTTCGACCACTGGGCACCTCGGCTGCTGCTATTTGAGACCCAGGAAACTAGCTCATGAAACTGGCTCTTCCCCCAGCTTCTAGAGCTTCTAACCTCTAGGCTGCTCTGGGCTAGGCAACCAAGGAGGAATGTCTTCCTTATTTTTCCCTGGCCTTCAACCATAGGGGCCGAGCTGTCTGGAGGATCCCCATGGGGTCCACAGAGGCCCCGAGAGCTGCAGATGTAGAGGTCACGTCTGCAGGGGTGTCAGTTGGTGCGGTTCTTGCCACCAGCATCTCTGAGCATCACAGGACCTAGGGATCAAGATGCTCCATTAAGATTTTGAGACGGTTTCCTGCTTTGGTAACATGGGTTGTAGGCACGTTTGCCAGGCTGCACTTTCTCCTCCCCACTTCTGCTCTGCAGCCGCAGGTCCCTGCTTATTTGCTGGTCTCCAACACCCTTTTCTCTAGGCTGAAAATAATCCCTCAGTGGGTTAGTTGTGTAATGGGCTTGTCTGAAATGTTAATTTAAAAAGTCATTGGCAGATGATTTCCACCATGAGAGTCTTCGTGAGGGCAATTGTCCAGAGCCTGAGGACTCCTGCAGAGCCCACGTGGAACATGAAGGGATCCAGTGAAGGAGGGGGCAGGTGGGTTGGAGATGGTGATGCCTCTGAAGGTGAGGATGACAGAGGGGTGGTGTTACGAATGCAGCTTCCAGGAGGAAACCAGAAGCAGTGGGTGGTGGCCAGCTTTCCATCCTTTCTGTGTGGCAGTGTGACGGCAACTATAGACGCAGAGAGGCTCAGACTGGTTGAGATTCTTGCCCAGGGTCACACAGTAAAGTGGAGACACAGCAAGGCTGGGGAGGCAGATTTCTGCATCCCGATCTTCAAAGTTCTTTCTACAAAATAGGCCACGGAAGGGTGGGCAGCCCAGAGTTCATTTTATTCAGTTGGTCAGATTATCTTTACAGAGTGCTCACTGTATGTGAGTTGGCCAGGACAGCTAGTAGGGAATGCAGACAAGTCAACAGGCCATTATAACATATGGGTGATGGGGAGCCCAGGCCGGGTGTCAGGGTGACTCAGAGGAGGGACTCACCTTGGTTGAATGGGGTATCAAGCAAGTCTTCATGGAGGAAGTGAAAAGTAGTTGAAAGAAAAAAAAAAAAATCTAGTATTGGGTTGACCAAAAATTTGTTAGGGTTTTTCCATAAGGTGTAATGGAAAAATCCAAACGAGCTTTTTGGCCAAGCCAATCATTTGCTGCCCCGTTGAGAACGTCCCCAAAGAGAATAAACACAACCAACAAATAAATAACAGAAGTAAGTGGTAGTCATGGAGTCCTAAGTAGACTCCATCCAGCCCCAGCAAGGCAGGAGTCCCTCCCCAGAAGGGGCTGGGACTCCTGGAGAGCCAGGGGCAGCCAGGGGGCTGCTGCTGGGCAGTGGAGAGCTGGGAGTCTGCAGGTCAAGGATCTTTTAGAAAAACTCCTGTTCATCTTAGGAAATTTCACACACACACGTGGAGACAATAGTGTAACAAGCCCCACACTTCCATCACCTACATTCAACAGCTGCCAACCCAGGGCCAGTTCCGCTCCATCTGTACCCTCTCTGCTCCACCATCTATGGATTATTTCAGAGCAAATCCCTGATGTTGTATCATTTCATCCATAAGTATTTCGGCAGGCAGCTCTAAAGGATAATGGCTCTATTTTAAAACCATAATCATAATGACATTATCACACCTGAAAACATCAGGACTCATTCTAGTCCGTCTTCAATTGCCTCAGTTTTTCTTTTTTAACAGCTGGTCAGCATCCAAGTAACAGCCACGCATGGCAGCAAAAATCTTTTCAGTTTCTCTTGAGCTATCTTTTCTCTCTCCCTCTCTCTTTCCCACTGCAACATCCTTATTTAAGCAGTCTGGTCAGTTACTCTGTGGTTCCCTCCACCTGGCTCTGGCTGTTGGTGTCTTCAGGGTCCCTTACAGCCTGTTCCTCTGTCCCCTGTATTTCTTGTCACCTGGAACTTCGATCTGGTGGCTTCAACCAATTTAGGTTCAATTTTCATAGCACCAACATTCTGTGTGCACAAGATTAAACGACTGCCTGCTGAGCAATGCGTGGTGTGTGCGGATGCCCGTGTGTGTGAACGCGCACGTGCATGTGGGCTATTCTCTCCTGCCTTTGGCCACCTCCCAGAAGCCACTGTTGTCCCATGGTCACTGCTTCCTTTCAAGGTTACAGAATTGCTTCAAGGTTGCTTGTCAAGGAACGAACGCAAGCTGTACCCTCTCTCCCTGGACAGCATATTAAAAATCAGACACATCACTTTGCTGACAAAGGTCCGTCTGGTCAAAGCTATGGTTTTTTCAGTAGTCATGTATGGTTGTGAGAGCTGGACTACAAAGAAGGCTGAGCGCTGAAGAATCGATGCGTTTGAACTGTGGTGTTGGAGAAGACTCTTGAGAGTCCATTGGACTGCAAGGAGATCAAATTAATCCATCCTAAAGGAAATCAACTCTGAATATTCATTGGAAGGACTAATGCTGAAGCTGGAACTCCAATCCTTTGGCCACTTGATGCAAAGAACTGACTCATTGGAAAAGACCCTGATGCTGGGAAGGGTTGAGGGCAGGAAGAGAAGGGAGTGGCAGAGGATGAGATGGTTGGATTGCATCATGGACTCAGTGGACATGAGCTTGAGCAAACTCTGGGAGATAGTGAAGGACAGGGAAGCCTGGCGTGCTGGCATGGGGTCACAAGGAGTCAGACACAGCTGAGCGACTGAACAACAACACTTTCTCCAAGCCAGTCCCCTGGAAAGCTGCCTCGGAGAAACCTTCAGTGGAGACAGATTTTATTTTGATGTCTACGTCCAGTTTCTTTCCCCTGCCTCCTTCTGTTGCCCGTGTTTTGACTTAGGGTCTCTCTGGTCAGGGACCCTATGAGGTCTGAGGACCTAGCATTCTCTTCCTGCATCCTGCCTACCTTTTGGGACCAGTTCTCTGCCAAAGTGGAGAAGTTAAACGTGAACCTCTGCTTCTAACCCTGGAGGCCCCTTGGGCTGATGGGGCCCACAGACATGGAAACTGCAGCGACAGCAATTGCCCGAACGCTCAGCCAGAGGTCCCTGGGGATGCCCTGGAAACAGAGGGGCCAGGGCAGGGAGCACATGTCTGTTCTCCGCCTCTCCTACTGGGTAAAAACCACCATCCTAGCTGGAGACAGAGACTGGAGGTGTTAGCTGCAAAGTCGAGAAAGAGGCCTTGTGCTCAGCTTCCAAGGGATGCCTGTCCTGGCAAGAGAGATGCTCGCTCTGGGAGCATCCATCTACCCAAGGGTATTTCCTGAGCCCTCACTGGGGCTGGGGGAAGAAAGGGCAACTTGTGCCCTCAGTGTGCATGTAGTACTATAGCCAGTTGATGACCAGTGTCCAAGAACAGGGAGGCGTTCTCAACCCCTCATGTTTGTCCCTCACATCCAATCCCTGGTCAACTATGTCAGCTCAACCCTTAAAACAGGTTTTACTTTTTGGCCGGGCTTGGCACTTGTGGAATCTTAGTTCCCAGACCAGGGATTGAACCCGGGCCCTCAGCAGTGAAAGCAAAGCGTTCTAACCACTGGACTGCCAGGGAAGTCCCCCAAACAAATTTTAGTTTGGTCCCGTTCTCTCCATCAAATCCCCACTGCTTCCCACCAACTCCAGGCTTTTGTTTTCCTCATTCTAATCCATTCTCACACTGCAACTAGAGTCGTATTTTTGTAGCATGAATCTCATCCTACTTCTCTACCTAAAATCCTGTAGAGAGTCGAAGAGCACTCCCCCACCCCCCGCCCCCACCTCCGCAAACTCATGCCTATCTGGAACTTCAAAATATGACCTTCCATAGAAATAAGGTACTTGTAACTAAAATGGGGTTATACTAGGTTAAGGTGGGCCTTAAACCCAGTGACTGGTGTCTTTATGAGAAGAGGGCATGGAGAGACACTGAGAGAAGAAAGCCACATAAAGGCCATGGCGGACTGCATTAATGCCTGCAAGCCAGGGAAAGTCAAGGATCACCAGCAGCTCAGAGAAGCTGGGAGGAAGCAGGAAGGGTTCCTCCCTAGAGCCTTCAGAGGGAGCACAGCCCTGCCAACACCTGGGTTTTGGATTTCACCTTCTGGAACTGTGAAAGAATACATTTTTGTAGTTTAAGCTGCCCTAGGAAACCAATCCAGAGAAGGCAATGGCACCCCACTCCAGTACTCTTGCCTGGAAAATCCCATGGGTGGAGGAGCCTGGTAGGCTGCAGTCCATGGGGTCACTAAGAGTCAGATACGACTGAGCGACTTCACTTTCACTTTTCACTGTCATTCATTGGAGAAGGAAATGGCAACCCACTCCAGTGTTCTTGCCTGGAGAATCCCAGGGACAGGGGAGCCTGACACGACTGAAGTGACTTAGCAGCAGGAAACCAATCACCACTTCATAAATGGCATTCAAAATGGTATTGATAGGGCTCCCCTGGTGGCTCAGTGGTAAAGAATCCACCCACCAGTGCAGAACATGCGGGCTTGATCCCTGGTCCGGGAAGATCCCACATTTCATGGAAGAACAAAACCAGCTTGTCACAACTACCGACCTCCTCATTCCCGGGAGCCTGGGAACCACAGTTATGGAAGCAGAGCCTGTGTTCTGCAGCAAGAGAAGCCACTGCAATAGAAGCCCATGCAGCAGTGAGACTCAGCACAGGCAAAATAAATAGTTTAAAATAAAATAAGACTGCACCTAGATTAAAACCCCAGACCACCAGCATGTCCCGCCAGCCGGGCGTCCCCTGGCCCCATTTGTCCTGCCACCTGGGCCTGTGCTCCTCTCACACCTCCCGTTTCCCGGTCCCCCTGTCTGTCTCTCACATCTTATTCTGTCTGAACTTCCACCATAGCACCTTTTAAGAAGTTGTAATTTTAAACAGACTTCAGTGCTGCTCCCTGAGCAGACTGTGGGCTCCTGGTGGGCATGTGTGGCTGTCTTCTTGGTCCCGGATCTCCAGCTCTGTGTACTGTGTGTCTGGCACGTTGTAGGGGCTTCATAAACATCAGATGAAGAAATGAAGCCAACAAGTGCGAGTGACAATATTTCATGGGATGAGGCTGTATGGAGGGTCAGATCAGGGTCAGTGGGACATGGCGAGGAGGAGGAGAGTTCTGTGGGTTTGGGGGGATGGTGGTCAGAAATGACTCAGTCGACCCAGTCCACAGCCCCCAGGGAAGATGGTGATGAAGGCAGGTCTGTGCCAGTCCGGGGTCTCATCCTAAACTCGGGGAGGTTCATGCCTGTGCCGGCCTTCTCTGCCAGATGGACAGAAGTTGGCTCTGCATGCCCCGAGTTTATGGGAAAGGCCTTCGGCTCTCTGGGCTGTGATTCATGGGTCCCTGAGAGAGGGCATGATTTACATGAGCCTCGGACCTTTTGGGCCAAACGACTGTGGGCAATTACATCACCCAATAGAAGAGATTTATGGCCCAGGCCAGACTCCAGGGCCTCGGAGCACGCCTGCTCCCTCTCCAAGTTTGCAGATGGTCCACCAAGGTCCTACGAGGGCCCGTGGCTAGATGAGCATCAAACTCGGGCATCCTCTCTGGTGGGCAGCGTGGGCCTGGAACCCAGGGCTCCCTAGGCAGATATGTCCTCCCCAAGGCCTATTTTTCCTCTTAAAAAAAAAAAAAAACACAAAACATATCAGAAACGAAGCAGAGAAGCCCTCCATAGGCTCTCTGCAGGGCTGGCATTTAAAGCACTCAATCAGGCCTAGCTTTTACTTAAAGATAATAAAGGTGGCAGTTCTGTTTCATTTAAAAGTTAAACTTTTAAAAACTCCCTAGCTTTTCCACCAGCGTAGCCTGATAAGTCAGTCCTGTCCTTCTGCAGCCCCCGCTTCTGTCTTCACCGCCCTTCTGATTGTCTGATGTCCGGGAACCTGAGACAAACGGGGGTGGAGGTGGTGGAGTGGCAGGGCCAGAGGAGGCCCGTGGTCCCCAGTTCCTGTCCTGATTTCTCAGTAAGCTGCCCACTCCATCCATGTGGAGCCAAAAAATCCTGCTTTGTGCCAGGCACACAGTTAAGTGGAGAGTGAAAAAGTTGGCTTAAAGCTCAACATTCAGAAAACAAAGATCATGGCATCCAGTCCCATCACTTCATGGGAAATAGATGGGGAAACAGTGGAAACAGTGTCAGACTTTATTTTTCTGGGCTCCAAAATCACTGCAGATGGTGACTGCAGCCATGAAATTAAAAGACGCTTACTCCTTGGAAGGAAAGTTATGACCAACCTAGATAGCATATTCAAAAGCAGAGACATTACTTTGCCAACAAAGATCCATCTAGTCAAGGCTATGGTCTTTCCTGTGGTCATGTATGGATGTGAGAGTTGGACTGTGAAGAAGGCTGAGCACCAAAGAATTGATGCTTTTGAACTGTGGTGTTGGAGAAGACTCTTGAGAGTCTCTTGGACTGCAAGGAGATCCAACCAGTCCATTCTGAAGGAGATCAGCTCTGGGTGTTCTTTGGAAGGAATGATGCTAAAGCTGAAACGCCAGTACTTTGGCCACCTCATGCGAAGAGTTGACTCATTGGAAAAGACTCTGATGCTGGGAGGGATTGGGGGCAGGAGGAGAAGGGGACAGCAGAGAATGAGATGGCTGGATGGCATCGCTGACTCGATGGACGTGAGTCTCAGTGAACTCTGGGAGTTGGTGATGGACAGGGAGGCCTGGCGTGCTGCGATTCATGGGGTCGCAAAGAGTCGGACTCGACTGAGCGACTGAGCAACACAGTTAGTGCTTAATTAAGATTGACTGAGTCGATGAATAGCCTTGAGTACTAGTAGTCACTCCTAAAGGAGATCAGTCCTGGGTGTTCATTGGAAGGACTGATACTGAAGCTGAAACTCCAATCCTTTGGCCACCTGATGTGAAGAACTGACTCATTGGAAAAGACCCTGATGCTGGGAAAGATTGAAGGACAGAGGAGAAGGGGACGACAGAGGATGAGATGGTTGGAGGGTAAGGACATGAGTTTGAGCAAATGGACATGAGTTTGAGCAAACTCTGGGAGTTGGTGGTGGACAGGGAAGCCTGGCGTGTTGCTGTCCATGGGGTCGCAGAGAGTCGGATATGATAAGTGACTGAACTGAACTGAACTTGCAGTTGAGATGATTTTTTTTTTCTTTTGGTGACTTACCCATCACTGTCATCATGGTCTCCCTCACGTATAGAAATACAGCATCTCAGAGCGAAGGGGACCGTGTGGTCCATCCCCTACACCTGCTCAGGGCAGAGACCTGGCAATCATCATTGAGTCTATCCTTTCCTCCCTTCCACATGCAATCCACCCCCAGAGCTGCAGTTTTATCTCTGACCACGTCTCTAATGCCACTCCCCTGTCCATCACCAGGGCCCCACCATCATTTTGCTCAGAAGCTCTTCCCTGGTGTGTGTGGCCACTCGTGTCTTTCATACTGTCTGTGTCTCACAAAGCAGCTTGAAAAGGGGGGATGCTTTTAGGATCAAAGTCACTCAGATTCTGTCAGTTTGTTACTTAAAAATGTCCATGATTTTCTGTTGCACTTGGAATAAAGATTCCCACCCCTCCCACAGCCCACAGATAGGGTCCTTGGCGAGGCTTCCAGCCCTGCAGCTCCTCACCAGCCTCCATCCGCTGTCTCGCTGCCCAGGCTCACCTGACCTGGGCTCCTCTGATGTCCCCTGAGGCTGTCCTGTCAATTCCCGTGGCTGCTTTTCCTGAAGAGCCTGCAAGTCTCAGTTGAAATGTCACCTCCTTAGAGACGTCCACTTTACTCCCCACGCATGAACTCGGGGGTCACCAAACTTCGTGGGCCAAATGTGACCACAGCCTGGTTTTATAAACAATGCTTATTGGTTCATGGCCCCTGGCCACTCCTTCACCTGTTCACTTTGGCTGTGATGGGTTTACAAGTGCGGAACCAAGTAGTTGCGACACAGACCATAAGGCCCACAAAGCCTAAAATGTTTACCATCTGGCCCCTTTTAGAAAGTTTGCTGACTCCTCTTCTAGCTCAGCCTTTTGCTTGCTTGCATTCTCTTTATTCATTTTTATCACTGTATAGTTGCTCTTTTATTTTGGCCATGCTATACAGCATATAGGATCTTGGTTCCCAAACTAGGAATCAAACTTGTGCCTCGTGCACTAGAGTCTTAACCACTGGACCACCAGGGAATTCTCTTGCTTGCTTTCTTGATGTCATTTCTCACATATAAAAGTCAATGTGTATATTTTCATGTTTAATTTTATTTTTGATCTGTCTTCCCATAAAAATGTAAATTCCTGGAGCATAGAGGTCTTATAGACATATATACCTGTATCCCCAGTCTGAGTGTGGGGGTGAGCACATAGGAGGATTCAGTGACATTGATCAGTAGTTTCCTAGGACTAATCCAGTAATTAATTACTGGTCATATCAGTGTTTGGGGATTATCCTTAGCCTGTGTATGTGTGTGTGTGCGCTCAGGTGTGTCTGACTCTTTGTGACCCTATGGATTATAGCCCGCCAGGCTCCTCTGTCCATGGGATTTCCCAGGCAAGAATCCTGGAGTGGGTTGCCATTTCCTACTTCAGGGGATCTTCCCGACCCAGGGATCGAACCCACGTCTCCTGTGTCTTCTGCATTGCAAGCAGATGGATTCTTTATCCACAGCTGTTGGGGAAGCCCTATCTTTAGTCTGCTTGCCCCAAACACGTATACACGCCCTCTGGTGGACAGATGACTTCTGACTGTGTACTTACATCATTTCTTTCTCACTGCAGTTGCACCTGGGCACAAGCTTTTCCATTTCTCTTCTAACTCTACTGGCCTCCTAGATGATTTTGGGGAATACAATGGCTAAAAATCATAAACGATGGATAAAATTTTCCCTTGCCAGGAGTGGACAGGATGGAGGAGAAACAGGTTGGCTTCTGGAAGAAGGAATCCTGAGCCTCACGGTCTAGCTGTGATGCCGTGAACTTGTTATGAATGGCCTCTACTCTTTTTGGACAGAGGTAGGTTATAAACAACAGCAAACTATCACCTGCTCTCTCTGGGCCTTAGTGTTTTCATCTGGAAAATGATTTCCAAAGAGTGCAGAATTACCATAGAAAATTCCCAGTGGCTCTTGTTAAAGTCAGACTTCACATGAGACCAGGTGATTCTGGCTCACAGCCGGACCCAGTGGATTAAAGGTGTCATGTTTCATCCTCTTGAGGCTAATTTCCAGTTCAAATCCTTCCACAATCATGTGTTCTGTGTCTTTGGGCAACATACCTCATGTCTCAGAGACTCTTAACCGGTGACTGTGTCACACTTTGAAAATGTTAACTTGTATTTTTCCTTTTCCTTCTTGGCTCCTCCACTCATTGGTTGGTGCAGCTTCTCTTTCCCCATATCCCTTCCTGTGACAGCAGAAAGGAGAAGGAAAAGGAGCCCTCTTACTTGTGTTTTAATAGCCTAGACCCTTTGGGGACCAGAAAGGGCTCAGATCAGAGGGGAAATATTTTGGAGGAAACAAAGCATGTGAAAAGAAGCCCTTTTCTACTCCCGTCTCTGCCCAGAAGACACAGGGAGGAGTCTTGGAGGGGAAGGAGGCCCAGTGTAGACACAGAGAGATCCTTGGAGGAGCTTGGCTGAGCTGCAGAGAAGCAGCCACACAGATGTGTTTGTGGGAGCCGAGGGCAGAGGAGAGCCCTGTCTGAGGCCTCCGGACTAGGGGAAGAAATGGTTTCCTGAGGGGTTTTGATAAGCAACGTACTGACAGCTTCAGTGTCTCTTCAACCTAAAATGAAAAACGAGCAGTGGACAACTGTTGGGGGTCATGAGGCCAAAAGTGGCCCTGGGGGTGGGGTGCAGATGACTCTGCTGTGACTTGCAGGGGCAGCTGATGACCACATCCAGACGGCCTTTCTCCTGCCTCCCCCACCAAACCTCAGCATTGCATTGGCCTTTCTGAACCTCCTGTGTGATCTCTGGAAGAAGGGTGGACTTGAATTAGCTGATGTTACATCACCAGGTTGATCAGACCAGAAGGAATATGTTCACCTAGCCGATGCAAATTTGAGGTGGAAAATAAGGACCAAAGGGGTTGAAATGAGGCATGGGGTTTGGAAGTGCTGAGAAAAGTCAGCTCGGAATAAAAATGCAAAGAAAGAGGGTGGGAGGGAGGATGGGAGAGAGAGGGAGGGGGAAGGAGAGAGAGAGATTGACAAATCAATCCCCCAGCCACCAGCAGCCCAGCTGGTGGGCACCAGATGGGAAAGCGATGATCTACAGATCAGGGCCTGTTAACAAGGCTGATGGCAACCCGAGGAAACCACCTGCAGCTGGCTTTGCAGAAAATCAGCACCCAAGCATGGGGCTTCCAGTAATCCATCACGGGAACCACCGAGCCATGAACTTGTTAAACGGTAGCCGCTGGAGGCCGGCTCAGCTCACGCTCAGCTGCCAACGCAGCAAATCTCTGCCACCGGAAGACCAGATGGCACCAGCGGCAGCGGTGGTCTCACGGTCCCAACATGCACCTTGGCAGATGCTGGGTTTGGCAGCTCCCGGGTCAGCTGAACTAACATTGCCAGCATCTTCTGAGTGTTTGAGAGGCGCATCTGTTCGCTCTGTGAGTGCCCTTTCCTTCCTTTCTCTTCCATTCCTCTGACCGGCCTCTGCCCTTCGGCTCCGATGGAACCTAGTGGGTTCTGCTCATCTCCACCTGCAACCCTCAGGCTGAAACTGTTGCATCCAGGAAGGATGGACAGTGGAGCACAGTGGATACAGAGCTCTGGGTCCCCATCCTGGCTCCACCCCCGTCTGTGGGACTATGGCAAAGTGACTTAAGCCATTTGAAGCCTTCATTCCCTCCTCTGCCAAAGAGGGTATCTCCTTAGAGAAGGAAATAGCAACCCACTCTTGATTTCTTGTCTGGAAAATTCCATGGACAGAAGAGCCTGGCAGGCTGCAGTCCATGGGGTCGCAAAGAGTCACACATGACTGAGCACAGTGCCATCTCATGGAATGGGTACAAGGATTAAGTGGGGGTAATAGCAACAGAGCCCTTAGTTCAGTACCTGCCACTTTGTACCAGCACCACCTACTTAGTAAGAGTACCTTCAAGACCACGAGCAACCACACTCATGCAGGGGCTTCTATAACGTGGACATAGTAACGGCCCCTGGAGCCCTGGCACGACCCAGAGGGCCCTTAGCGCTTGCTTTCCTGGTGGGACCATAATTCTCCCCAACCTCAGCCATCTTGCCTTTTATGTCTGTTTCCCCGCTTCTCCTGGAATGTGCTCTCTTTTCCTTCTCTCCAGGGCGGACCTTGTGAGAGTCCCAGCTGCTCGTGATGGTGGCAGCTGACCCTTCCCAGGCAGAATTGTATTAGAGATTTCCATTTCCTGAACCCTGCTCATCGGATATAGCCTGTTTCCAATTACTGTACCTACCAGTAATTAGATGAGAACAAACTGAAAAATGGCTTTCATGGGAACCACCGGCACTGGATTGGCTTTGAAGCTTTTAATCTTATTATTAATAATAAACGTTTTGGTGATGAACTTTTGACCATGCGCTCATCAAACATCCTTCCTCATAAGTGCCTGTCGCTGGAGAAGGAGTGTGCGTGGTGGACCTGTCGCTGGAGAAGGAGTGTGCGTGGTGGAAAGGAGCTGCCTGGGGAATTGGAAAGTTAGAGTTCAGATCCTCAGTTTTGCTTGAAAACTCATTTCCTTTCTCTGTGCTTCAGTTTTCTCATCTGTAAAATGAGAGGGTTAGACCCCGTGACCTCTAGAGTTTATTAAACTTGGACAATTGTAGGAAAAAATAAATTAAGGCACTGAAGTCTAGAATAATTAGTTCAGAGTGGCAGAGCCTCATCAGCGCCCTTTGATTTTCAGAATTGCGTGTCCAGGAATGGACCTCTAGATGCTCAGGGAGCCTTTGGGAGTCATTTGAAAAATGACTCCCTGGGTTGACACAATTTTCCTAAGAATGTTATTTATTTTTTTTAATCCAAGGGTACTCTAGATTGGATGGAATCATGTCTTTCTAAGCAGTTCTTGACTTGGATTTTCATTAGAGTTTTCTGTGGCGTATTCAAAATACTCCACACCAGGCCACACCTCCCAACAATCAGAGTGGAATCTCAGCATTGCATTGGCCTTCCTGAAGTTTCAACATCGACGTGTATTCAGTCAAGTCTCTTTTAGACCCCATAGACTGTAGCCCCCCAGGCTCCTCTGTCTATGGAATTTTCCAGGCAAGAGTACTATAGTGGGTTTCCATTTCCTCCTCCAAGAGATCTTCCCGACCCAGGGATCCAACCCATGTCTCCTGCATTGACAGGAGGGTTATTTACCACTGAGTCACCCGGGAAGCCCCTTCGGCATTCGTGATTTGTACAAGTTGCCTCTGTGATTCTGATGTGTGGGTGAGGTTGAGAATCACTGGGCTACCACAGTACATTCCAAACTTTTCATGAATCACTGGGGATTTTGCTGAAATGCGGATATGGATTCAGTAGGCTGTAGTGGGACCTGAGAAGATGCATGTCTAACAAGCTCCCAGGTGACACTGTCTCTGGTTCCAGGATCACAGGTTGTATAGTGAGACCTAGAAGGTTCAGCTGTCTGGCTCTGCCGCTCTCAGAAGCTACACGAACACGAGAAACTCAGGTTGCACACATCCATCTGGAAAACCTCTCTGCCCGTCCTCATCAACAGAATGAGACTGGAAAGTGTGGGTGCCCTTGTCAGGCTAAAAATCTGACCTCCTCTTCAGATGGGTAGTCTTTAAATATTTGCTCATCATATTTTTTTTAGTAGGGGTGTCATTGGTGTTGGAAAGGAGTTTTTAAAAACTGGGACTTGAATGTTCTGTCTGCTTCAAGGTGAGTGAGCATGCACCACTTTTAGAGCTGGGCAGCATCTGAAGCTCCTTCTGCTTTGGGAATCTCCCACCATGCATCTCACCAGGCAGCCCTACTGCCATCCATGTGGGCTGACATTGCCAGATGTTATCCTGCCCCAGGGAGGGGCCTTGGTCTTAGCTTGGAAAATTGGATGCACCAGCTTAATACTTTGACTCAAGCAAGGAAGTACCTCAGAGGTGAAAGAGAAGTTAGAGTTGACCAAGGCAGCAAGTGTATCGAGATCTGGGGGTGGTCGTGACAACCATGGTGGCCCATGTCCAGCATTGGTGGCAGCTGTTCTTAGACAGTTTCTGCCTATGGTTTGGGGCTGGGACTCTGACCATCCAGTCCTGCTTGGTTCTAGGCATCCTACTTATTTTGTGAGTTACCAAATAGCCCTCCAATACATGTACTTTTGTCCTAAATAAGCTTCATGTCTGACTCTTTGTGACCCCATGAACCACAGCATGCCAGGCCTTCCTGTCCATCATCAACTCCCAGAGTTTATTCAAACTCATGTCCATCGAGTCGGTGATGCCATCCAACCATCTCATCCTCTGTCATCCCCTTCTCCTCCTGCCTTCAATCTTTCCCAGCATCAGTGTCTTTTCAAATGAGTCATGTCTATTGGTGAAATTAAGATTCCCAGTTGCTACCTAGGATTGTTGCTAGATTCAATGGGATAATCCATGTAGACAGATTAGAGTCCCACCCAACGCATAGGAAACAACCAATCAATGTTATGCTGATGAAGAAGAAGAGGAAGAGGAAGGTGTTGGGGAGAAGGAGGAGGAGGAGAAATCAGGAAGGATGCTGAGAGGGACAGCATGAGGGGACTTGCTTCCAAAAGAGAGGTTGAGAAGACCCATCGAAAGACATGCCATGAAAGTTCAGACCTGAAAAATGAAAGGGAGCCAACCATGTGAAGAGCATTTGAACAGAGGCAACAGCCTGTGTACAAGCCCTGAGGAAGTAATGAGACTCAGATATTCCAGAAATTGTTGGAAGGTCAATGAAGTGGGGGTGTCATGACTGAGGGGGCCACACATGAGTTGCAGCATGGAGTAATGGGTTTTCTGAGTCATCATGGGTTTCCTGAGTCATAGTGGTGAATTAACATTGCATGTTTGATCCTCAGAGCATTGGCAAAGCATTGCCAACCTCTGCCCTCCTCCTGGCCATGGATTCCCTCTGGTTGACATCTACAGCTGGCCTACCCTTATTGTGCTTGACAGATTTCAGGTCGAGTCTCGGGAGTTGGGAGGGGTGGGCCTTCTGCACAAGGGCCTGAAGTTGATCTTGGGGTGGGAGCGTCCACCTCCTTGGATGAGTCACCCTTTGTGCAGGCTCTAATGTTTACTATATTCACCCATCTGGCTGTGGAAGTCTTGCTTCAGAAGAGAACTCTGTTAGTAAATTGGGGTTAGGCGGGACTTCCCTGATGGTCCAGTGGCTAAGACTCTGTGCTCCCAATGCAGGGGCCCTGGGTTCGATCCCTGGTCAGGGAGTTAGATCCCACATGCCACAGCTAAGACCCACAATAGCAAATAAGCTATGCTGTGGTGACAAATACTGTCTAAATCCCAGTGGCTTCACACAGCAGGTTTGGGTTTAGCAACACTCAGGGCAGCTGTCCTCCGGGCCATAACTCAGAGATTCTGGCTGCTTTGTATGATGCCATCACCTCTTTATGAAGCTTCTTGGTCACTGGGGCGAAAGATGAGAGGGATGGAGGGTAACACACCAGCTCTGCAATGTTGGTCACAGCTCATTGGATAGGACAGGTCATATGGCCTCACTATATGTTGGTGGCTGGGAAATACAGGGTGAGACATGGAATGTTTGAGGAACGTGATTGTTTCTGCCACACCCTCTGATCTAATCTAGTTGAGTTTCTTCCTTAAGAGAAACTGGCATGAAAACAGTTTCTGTTTGTTGCTACATCTTGATTAAACTTCACCACAACCATATGAGATGAAAAACAAATATATATTATAATATGAAGAAATACAGGCTTGGAGGATATATTACCAAGGACTCATGTTTGCACATGTTAAGAATTTCATGAAATAAGTTTCATTTGGTGTGAGGCAAATAGAGAGGACTTTATTCATGTAAGTAGAAATTCTATGGCTTCAGGTACAGCTGGATCCAGGGTCTTCATGATGTCGTCAGGGCTCCATTTCATGGTCTTGGTTCTACTTTCTTCTGTGGTGGTGGGCTTCCTTGGTGTGACAGCTCCAGCAACTTCAGGTTTATGACTTCTTTGTTTCAAATATAGTAAAAATATAGTATTTTACTATATAGTAAAATATAGTATTTACTATATTTGTTTCAAATATAGTAAAAAGGGAGATTTCCTTCTCAGAGGTCCCAATTCCAAATCCCAGAATTGAATCTCCTTGGTCTAACTTGGGTCATGGGTCATGCTGATTAATTGATCCATGTGACTGAGGGGTTGGAATATACTGACTGACCTCTTGGGCTACGATGCCCACCTCTGGAGCTAGGGAGAGGGTAGTCAGATACCTTCTCCATAGAGGAAAATCGTGGTTCTATTACCTGGAGCAAAAGAAAGAGACCATCCATAGGTCAACCAAGAAATCAAGAAAGTGGTCGCCTACTTCAGTACACATCAGTAATGGGCATAGTTTCTTTTACAGTTCTGAAGTGGCAGTGAGAGGATTGGAACTAGAGTCTACCTGACCCCAGTGCCTGTTTTCCCCTTGCAGTCTGAGTACTGGGTGAACACTTCCACTGTAGGCCCTCCTGGTACACAGTCAACCTTCAGAGACGGGGAAATTCCTCCTCCCTCAGCCCGTTGCATTGGGCAGGTGCTCCTATGGAGTGAAATGGACCTTCTTCCTCTGCAGGGGAACCATACGTTCCCTTCCACAGGGAGGATCCCAGGGTAATCCTGGCTCCAGCCATGGCATGTAAGGAAGGATCCCGTTTGAAGGATTTGGGGCAGAGGACGTGGGGAGCAGAGGTCAAGGATGTGGGAATCCTTAAGGCCTTGAGATTTACAGCAGGTCAGTGTCTCCTTACTGTCCCTGGGGTAGGAGGCTCAGGGACTGGCCTGAAGTTCAGACTGCGGGCAGGGAGGCTGCTCCAGGCAGGGAGGCGTGGACACAGATGTAGGTGGTCCCTCTAACGCACACACCTGACCTCACTAACATCGTAGCTGACTTTGCTTCCTGTGGCTTTGTCTGTGTTCATGGGGATGCATGTGTCCTCTTCCCAGATTAAAATCCCCTGAGGGCAGGGAGTGTGGTTTCTACTCCTCCAGGCCTTTTGGAGAACTTCAGAGATGCCATTTCTGAAAGTAGACAGAAGCTTGGACAGACAGGCTTGAAGGATGGGAAATGCAGGTGTGGCATACATATGCTGTTTTTCCCAAGACTCTGTGTGTGTGTGTGTGTTTGTGACAGTATGTGTCTCCATGTGTACCTTATGTGTATTCGTGTATTCGTGTGTATTTGGGTGTATGTGTTATCACTGTATATGTATGTATATGTATGTGTGTATGTATAACTGTTGTGTATATGTGTGCTTGTGTGTCTGTGTATATGTATTTGTGACTCTCAGTGCGTGCATATGTATGTGTGTGCTTATATCTCTGTGTATGTTGTATATGTGTGTGCATGGGTGAATACATACGTGTATCTCTGTTCATGTATATATATATATATGTGCATGTGTATATTTATCTATAGATTTGTGTATATATATCTGTCACTGTTACATATGTGTGTGTATGTGTGTGTGTGTGCTTGTGTGTAGAACATAAAGTTTTCCCCTGAATGGTGATCTTGCTGAATAAAAAGCATGTGAAAGATGTCTGCCTTTTTATGTTATAATCCAAGACTGATAATACTCTTGCTTTTCCTTTCCAAAAGCAAAGATAGAAAAATATGGCCAGTGATGCTTCCCTGATTGTTCATAGCTGACGGCCTTGTCAGCCAGAGTTGCCTCAGGCCCGCAGACTCTGCAGGGGCCAGAGCTACTCTGAGATGACAGGGGAAGGGTGGAGGACTCAATGGTTATTAGCTGGGAGTTCGGGCCGACTGTCTCTGCTTCTGCTGCCTCCTCTTCCGTTACTGCAAGAACACTTTATTCTCACCTTTCCAACTACCAAGCCCTTCTCTTTCTACCTCCTGCCATGAGGCTTTTCCTCCTCCACTTCCTTTTTATACAATTTTGATTAAGATGGAAAAAAATAGGAAAAAACCCAACAGTGACCTACTCTGGAATTTGACCAAGTATGGATTTTTCTTTTTTTTCTCTCTTAATGATGTCAGTTTCCTTCTTTGCAAAAAGAAGGGTTTTTTTGTGATCTCACTGATGCTTTCCGGCTTTCATAGTCTCCTTCCCTGACTCACCAACCCCACTGTGTTCTAGAACCTGGAAAAGCGATGTGTCAGTACCTAAAGTCAGTACCTAGAGCAGCTCCCAGAGTTGATCCTCTGCAGTCTTCCTCAGTTAGGGAACAGCAGGACAGAAGCAGGCTTATGGGTCTGGGGGTGTCTGTGAAGGCTGGCATGATGCATGGAAGGAGTCCCATGAAACTATGATCCTCCTGGGAATCGGCAGGGAACCCCAGAGGGTCTAACCAAGTAGGTCTGGGGGTCATCTTCAAAATGTGCATTTCTTTCTTTCATTCTTTTAAAAAAATATTTATTTATTTGTCTGCGCTGGGTCTTAGCTGTGGCACAAGTGATCCTCGACCTTTGTTGTGGCATGCGGCACCTTCAGTTGCAGCACATGAGCTCTTCAGTTCAGTCACTAAGTCGTGTCTCTCTCCTAGTGACCCATGGACTGCAGCACGCCAGGCTTCCCCGTCCATCACCAACTCCTGGAGCTGGCTCAGACTCATGTCCATTGAGTTGGTGATGGCATCCAACCATCTCATCCTCTGTTGTCCCTTTCTCCTCCCGCTGTCAATCTTTCCCAGCATCAGGGTCTTTTCCAATGAGTTAGTTCTTCGCATCAGGTGGCCAAAGGATTGGAGTTTCAGCTTTAGCATTAGTCCTTCCAATGAATATTCAAGACTGATTTCTGCTGGATTGACTGGGTTGGTCTTCTTGCAGTCCAAGGGACTCTCAAGAGTCTTCTCCAGCACCACAGTTCAAAAGCATCAATTCTCTGGCACTCAGCTTTCTTTTGTAGTCCAACTCTCACAACCATACGTGACTACTGGAAAAACCATAGCTTTGACTAGATGGACCTTTGTTGGCAAAGTCATGTCTCTGCTTTTTAATATGCTCTCTCTCTAGGTTGGTCATAGCTTTTATTCCAAGGAACAAGTGTCTTTTAATTTCATGGCTGCAGTCACCATCTGCATGATTTTGGAGTCCAAAATCTTAACGTAAACCCTTAGCTCTTGACACTTAATGTGAACTCTTTTCTCTTAGCTGCAGCATGTGGGATCTAGTTCCCCAACCAGGGACAGGGCCTGGGCCCTCTGCATTGGGAGTACAGAGTCCTAGCCACTGAACCACCAGGGAAGTCCCTAAAATATGCATTTCTAGCCTGTACTCTAAACTAATTCTGATGCAGGTCACCAGAGAACCAAACTTCAAGAAATGTAGCCATAGACCAGAGTTATGTAATCTCAGTACTATTGACATTCAGGCTGGTGATTCTTAGTTGGGGGAGTCTGTCCTGTAGAGCAGTCAACAGCATCTTTGGCCTCTACCACTAAATGCTGGTGGAAACACCCCTCCCAACTGGTACAATTAAAAATGTCTCCAGATGCTGTCAATTGACCCATGGTGGTGAAATTGATTTGGATTGAGAACTACCACCCTAGACAGTACTTCTACTTGAGAGCTACAGGTACACATTTGGAGACAACTGGACACGGAGAACACCTGGACATTGTGAGCTCAGGACCCACCAAGCTCCTTCATCAACTGGAGGGTCAGCATCTCCATAGTGAATGTCCTTCCAACACTTTCTCTAGGCTGCGTGCTGTGCTTCATTCTTTGTGTACATTATCACTGTTGACCTTGCCAGCAACCTAATGGTGTGGCTTCTATCATTATCTCTAGTAAAGAAGAAAGTTGTGTAGTGTGTCCAAATGGTTGACCTGGGATTTAAACTCAGACAGTCCGACTCCGGAGACCACACTGTTAACCACTGTGCTGCATCTGTGTGCACGTGCCTCTCCATTTCCTGAACAGCAGGCCTCAGTCTATCCAAATGCTTCGCAGGTGGCTCAGCAGTAAAGAATCTGCCAGCCAATGCCCTGGGTTGGGAAGATCCCCTGGAGAAGGAAATGACAACCCACTCCAGTATTCTTGCTGGGAGAATCCCATGGACAGAGGGGCCTGGTGGGCCATAGTCCATGCAGTCACAAAAGAGTTGGACATGATTTAGAGACTAAACAACAGCTTGCTCAAAAACCAGGGAGATAGGATTTTTAGGTGAAATCACAGCATAATAAAAATTAAAGGATGCTTTTGGAACAATGCCGTTCTGACTGGCAACCAAGATACACCAGCATAGGGATAAAGACCCATCCAGGGTGTGTGATCTGCCACTTCCTTTTGTCCATGTTCCTGCCTGTTTGAAAGGTTTTGGAGTGTTGGGGAGTGAATAGAAGCAGCGGGGGAGGGGGAGGTGACATGCAAGAGGACACCGAGTTGGATTCGGGACATATGTATACATCTGTCTTCTCCACTGCGAGGATTTAGGTAAAGTTCTCTGTGACTCCAGTGGGATCATAGGGACTGGGGTTGGATGGTGGTGTGAGGATTCTCACGGGTGTGGCTTTATTCCCTACAGATGAGCAAGTAGGCAGACAGTGACAGCAGCATTTAGAATGGTTAGTGCATCTGATAACGAGCAGATTGCTATAGTAGCTAAAAATCCCTTCGTTTACATGTGGACTGGAAAGAGGAAAAGCAAGGAGGAGTGGACCAGGAGATGAGCCTGACCCCAGGGCACTGCTTAGCTGGGAAAGCCTTTGAGATGCTGCCAAGGCATGAGCCGTGTACAGGCTTGTTGTCTTGGAGCTGAGGATGCATTTGAGCAGATGGTGTTAGAGCAGCACGGGGGTGAGTGGAGCGGGTCCTTGCTGTGGGTGGGTCAGCTTACAGATGGTGGTGAAGACAGGGGAGGGGGTGTCACTAAGGGAAAGCTGGTGGTGAACATGACAGGGATTTGCCTTGTCTGTATGGAAAGAGAGTGTGGTCCAGGGACAAGCAGGTGGGTCCAAACAGAGGCCCTGGGGCTAAAGAAGGTCCACATGCTGATTGCTGAACATAAAAACAATTCCGAGTTGGGTGTTCATTGGGACCTTTGTTGGCAAGTAACAGAAACTCAATTTAAATTGATTTAATTGAAAAATAAAAACAGAAACCAAACAAAAACATGTATATATGTGGATGGGGAGGGTCATTCATTCACTTAATGGAAAATTCCAGAGGTAATTCATTGCTGGCATAGGTGTAACCAAAAGTTCAAATGTCAATAGTGCTTTGTGTCTCTGTCTTTTGACATCGCTCTCTTCTGCTGGCCACTCCATAGGCAGATTTTCCCACAAAGTGGTCCCCAAGGGTGTCTCACTTCAAGTCCAGTAGAAAGAGATGCCTTCTCTTTGTCACTGGTTCCAGCTAAGGTCCCCAGTTGTTCTCTTACTGGCCAGTCCTAGGTTCTAGGCTTTCCCTGTACTGGGGGTTTAGATCAGGCTCATCTGACCCACATGGCCTGAAGGGGAGAGAAGCCTCATGCGGGTCTGATGGATTCACGTGGGCAGTTTGATCTTTTACGCTCCATGTTGAGCAATGATCTACAACCACTTAGCATGTGGGCTCCACACAAACAATTCCTGCCCCCAAATTTCCCTTTCTGTCATAAACTTGGACTAGCGATTTGATTTCATCGAGAGTCACATCCTAACTGGTGACTTTTGATTAAAAAAAAAAAAGTTATAGATTACTGATAAATACCACATGAAATCATACAGGTGAACATAAAGCATCTTTCTTTTCCTTCTTCTCTTCCTCCCTTCTCCTCCATCCTTCCCTCCCTCCCTTCCTTTTTTTTCTTTCCCTCTCTCTCCCTCCCCCACTTTCTGTTTTTGATGTGTGAGCTTCTTCAAGGGAGTCCAGTTCTTTGTGTCTCTTCTAAGTCTTCTGATGCCCAGTCCAGTGGCTCTCACAGTTTCTTGTAGCACAAGCTGATTCACACAAACCTCAGGAACAGAGGCGCCTCACCAGCCTATGGTGAGGCCACCAGATAGAAAAGGGGCGGGGAGGTGGGTGCGTGCACATTTAGTTTGTTTGCTGGCCTCGATCACAGCTATGGTGGCAGCTGGTCTGCCAGTTTAAGAAGTTTCTGATTGAAAAGTTCGGTCCAGCCGCACTTCGGGTTTTACAACCCTGGACTATCTTCTTATGATCCTATCTTTGGTCTACAGGATCAAAACAAGGTCCTGCAGAGTTTTGTACAAACCTCTCCCAAACTCCAAGCCAGGTCTTCCCCGAGGCCAGTCAGCAAGACCACATGCTGTTCTGCCCCCAACCCCCACTCCTCTTACTGGGGTCTGACTTTTGCCTCATTCGATCATGCACGGAGGACACGACTGGAGCAGATAGAGGTGATGTTGCTTAGTGCAGCCTCAGACGGAGCCCCCCCGTTTGTTGGAGGCTGGTGGATTCTTCATCCCCTCCCTCTGGAAGCCCAAGAACAGGAACACTGTCTACCTACAACTTCACTGCATCTTCCCTCTGTTCCCCCAAATCATTGATGGCACTCCCAGCTTCTACTGATGTTCTAAGGATGTTATAGATCCTGTGGCCTTATATGGTTGCTTATGTTTTCAGAAGATAGCTTTTCATGTCAGTGTAGAGGGAAAAGGTCTAATTCATATTCCAGAATTATTACAGACACATTAGTCATTGCACGTGTGTGTGCTCAGTTGCTTCAGTCCGACTGAGCTTCAGTGTCCGACTCTTTGTGACCCTATGGACTGTAGCCCCCCAGACTCCTCTGTCCATGGGGATTCTCCAGGCAAGAATACTGAAGTGGGTTGCCATGCCCTCCTCCAGGGGATCTTCCTGACCCAGGGATCGAACCCACGTCTCCTGCATTGCAGGTGGATTCTTTACAGCTGAGCTGCTGGGAAAGCCTGTCATTAGTCATTTGGAAAATGCAAATCAAAACCGTGGAATCCCACTTGACACTCACTAGGATGGCCATAATCTAACAGATGATGGTAATAAGTGTGGGCAAAGAGGTGGAGAAAGTAGATCTCTCAGACTTCTGGTGGGAATTTAAAATGGTGCGGTGATTTGGAAAATAGACTTCTGTTCCTCAGCATGTTAAACACAGAGTTACTGTGTGGCCAAGAAATTCCACTCCTAGGTGTACATTAAAGAGAAATGAAGACATATCCATACAGATATTAATACTCTACCATGAATGTTCACAGCAACTTACTCGTAATCATCAAGAAGTGAAAACAATCCACGTGTCCATCAGCTATGAATGGATAAATGAAATCTGGTCTATCCATTCAACAGAATATTCAGTTCGGTTCAGTTCAGTCGCTCAGTCATGTCTGACTCTTTGCAACCCCATGAATCGCAGCATGCCAGGCCTCCCTGTCCATCACCAACTCCTGGAGTTCACTCAAACTCACGTCCATCAAGTCGGTGATGCCGTCCAGCCATCTCATCCTCTGTCGTCCCCTTATCCTCCTGCCCCCAATGCCCCCTAGCATCAGAGTCTTTTCCAATGAGTCAACTCTTCCAATGAGGTGGCCAAAGTACTGGAGTTTCAGCCTCAGCATCATTCCTTCCAAAGAAATCCCAGGGCTGATCTCCTTTAGGATGGACTGGTTGGATCTCCTTGCAGTCCAAGGGACTCTTAAGAGTCTTCTTCAACACCACAGTTCAAAAGTATCAAATCTTAGGTGCTCAGCCTTCTTCACAGTCCAACTCTCACATTCATACATGACCACAGGAAAAACCATAGCCTTGACTAGACGGACCTTTGTTGGCAAAGTAATGTCTCTGCTTTTCAATATGCTACCTAGGTAACTTTCTTCCAAGGAGTAAGCGAATATTACTTAGCATTAAAAAGGACAAATGTACTGATATATGGTACAATAGGGATGAACCTTAAAAATATGCTAAGTGAAAGAAGCTAGTCAAAAAGGCCACATATCATGTAATTTCATTTCTATAAAATTTCCAAAATAAGCAAATCCACAGAGACAAAAAGTAGATTAGTGTTTTCCAGTGGCTGGGGGGAATGGGGAATGACTGCTTTATAGATGGAGTTTCTTTTGGGGGTGATGGAAACATTCTGAAATTAGATAGTGGTGATGATTGAATTGCATATTTTAAATGAGTGAACTGTGTGGTATGTAAATTATATCTCAATAAAATGGATCTGTATGTCTCTCTATATAAAAGGGCATGCATCTCTCGCTCTGGTCTTCCCAGGTGGCGCTAGTGGTAAAGAATTCACCTGCCAATGCAGGAGATGTAAGTGATGCGAGTTCCATCCCTGGGTTAGGAAGATCCCCTGGAGTAGGGAATAGCAACCCACTCCAGTATTCTTGGCGGAAGAATCCAATGGACAGAGGAGCCTGGGGGGCTGTGGTCCATAGGGTCACAAAGAGTCGGACATGACTGAAGTGACTTAGCACTCATGTGTCTATCTATCTATATAGAGAAATGACTGTAGAAGTTAGCTGAAGAAAAAAATTCAGTGTTAAGTTACTTCATAAATAATAATCGTACAATGTCCTTTTGTTTCTCTCAAGCTAATCACGTCTGATCATGTGTTAGGTCTGTAATTCTTTATATTAATTCATGACAATTCTTGTCCTTGAGCAGCAAGATTAAAATCCTCAATTTCAAGAACAAATATGTAAATCTTAACTTTGATGGGTCGGTCCATGAGGCTGTGTCTGCTGTGAGAAACAGACAGAGCCTTTTGTTTATGAAGAATTGGAGAGGCATATCACAGCTCAGAATGAAAGAGGACAAATGAGACTCTTATAGTCCAATTTATCTCTTACTTAAGAATCAACAATGTTATCATTTATAAGAGAAATTCAAAGTATTTTATTAATCTCTAGTGTGATGACTTATGGGGGCACCTTTCTCCCTGGGCTCTGCTGTTGTGATTTTAGTGTCAGGATCGGACCTAGAGGGGCACTTTGGAGGCTAGTGCCAGGGGACCAGAGGGAGCTTCTTTTCAATAGAGTCAGAGTCAATGTGCTTAGCTGACCAAGAGGACAATACTGGAGCCGTTGTTGGTGGGGAGAAGGAAATGGCAACCCACTCCAGTATTCCTGTCTGGGAAATCCCATGGACAGAGGAGGCTGGCAGGCTACAGTCCACAGGGTCGTGAAGAGTTGGACACAGTTCAGTTCAGTCACTCAGTCATGTCCGACTGTTTTTGCGACCCCATGGACTGCAGCATGCCAGGCCTCCCTGTCCATCACCAACTCCCAGAGCTGACTCAAACTCATGTCCACTGAGTTGGTGATGTCATCCAACCATCTCATCCTCTGTTGTTCCCTTCTCCTCCTGCCTTCAATCCTTCCCAGCATCAGGGTCTTTTCTAATGAGCTAGTTCTTCACATCAGGTGGCCAAAGGATTGGAGTTTCAGCTTCAGCATCAGTCCTTCCAATGAATATTCAGGACTGATTTCCTTTAGGATGGACTGGTTGGATCTCCTTGCAGTCCAAGGGACTCTCAAGAGTCTTCTCCAACACCACAGTTCAAAAGCATCAGTTCTTTGGGGCTCAGCTTTCTTATAGTTCAACTCTCACATCCATACATGACCACAGGAAAAACCATAGCTTTGACTAGACAGACCTTTGTTGGCAAAGTCATGCCTCTGCTTTTTAATATGCAAACTGAGTGACTAAACAACAACTTTATGTTAGGAACTGCATCTCAGCCAACTAATCCTTTGGTACACAGTTAGCATTTAATATTTCTTGAAGGGTAAATGTTAACTAGGAGGACGCAGTGGGTGACATAAATGGTAAGGGAGACCCTGGCAGAAATAGTAAGTTAGATGTTAATCAAATGACCAATCATAAACTGTAAAGTGCTTTAAGGGAAAACTCTTCAGGGGCATGTGGAATTATTGATGACAGGGGCATGTGGAATTATTGATGACTGAATACCCACATGAAACCTCCATAAACCACGTCTCGAACACTTTAGGTGATGTGTTTAGACAGAGGAGAAATTAGTTCACCTTACCTGTCATCAGGGCTCAGGCGGTCAGGACTAATATATTGAAAGAAAACCTGCTTGTCCCAGCCTGCCTCCCTGCTCAAGATGGGAAGGGCAAATGGATAGGGCTTCCTTGGGAACCATCTTTATTTAGGTGGAACGCTGATGTCCTGTGTCAACAGTTAGGGCCTGAATGCAGCCAAGAAGTGGAAGAGCGACTGGTCTCCAGTGAGGTGGGGACTCTGTGCTGCCCTCCTGTGGTGAAAACAGAGAATGCTCCCTCTGCTGCCTCAGGTTTCAGAGTTCTGTAGGACACCCCACTGTCCATACTGGTCCTCTAGGGAACCCACAGTGTCCTTTTCCAGTGCTTATTACCCTTGTTGTTTTGATGTGTGCTTGTTGTAAGGCATTCTGACCCCATATCCATCAGCCTACTGGATATGTCTCTGCTTAGAAGGTCCATAGAAATCTGGTATTTAAAATATCCCCATATGAGCTCCGGAGAAGGCAATGGCACCCCACTCCAGTACTCTTGCCTGGAAAATCCCATGGACAGAGGAGCCTGGTAGGCTGCAGTCCATGGGGTCGCTAGGAGTCGGACACGACTGAGCGACTTCACTTTCACTTTTCACTTTCATGCATTGGAGAAGGAAATGGCAACCCACTCCAGTGTTCTTGCCTGGAGAATCCCAGGGATTGGGAAGCCTTGTGGGCTGCCGTCTATGGGGTCACACAGAGTCGGACACGACTGAAGTGACTTAGCATAGCATAGCATAGCATAGCATAGCATAGCATATGAGCTCATTACCTTGCGGCTCTACATTACCAGCTGAGTCTCCTACCGTCTCTGACCTGGTAAATGGCATCACTCAGTTCCCTGGGTTGAAATCTGAGTGGCTTCCAAACCACCTCCCTCCCTCTCTCTCTCTCTCTTCCTACGGCTAGTCAATCACATGCCTCTTCACCGCAACTCTATTTATTGAATTTGTCCTCTCTTCTCTGTTCCCAGTGCTGCTGTATTAGTGATTTTATCCCATACTAATGTGATGATTTCTTCCCTGATCTTCTTGCCTTCCATCTGATATCCCTCTAATGCATCTTCCTCTGTGTCACCAGATAATTCTAAAACGCTGATATGACCACGTTAATGTACCTGCCTAAAACCCTTGGGTGGCTTCCCACTGCTTGTGGGCCAAATCTGTGCTCCTTAGCTGGGATTTAATGTTCTCCACCCCGTGTCTGGCCCTGTGGATGTCTCCAGTGTGTGGCTTGCCACCTCTCCAGTCCTTGCCCTGAAACTTCCCTGAGGGCTAAGATATTTGCACCTCTGTCTTGTTCATGCTGCCCTCTCCTGGGTCTGCCTACCAGTGTACACCCTCATCTTTTAGACTGGGCTCAAAAGTCACCTCCTCCATGAAGCCTTTCCTGGTTTCTTCTTTCAAACCTCATTCAAGATGAGACTCACCACTTCCGCTTTGCAGGATTCTGTTGCAGGGAAATCAAGAGAGGAGGGTTTGGAGGCAGATAATTCCAGTCCACACATTGGTGTCATCGTTTATTCTCTGTGTAACCCAGAGTAGCTTTCTGAAGCTCTCTAGATCTCAGTTTCTCCCTCTTTAAAATGTGGAGATTATTCATGCCCTGCTCACTTCTGGGTTAAATGAAACAATCCATGTAAAGTTCCTGGCACCTGGAAAGCCTTCAAAAAATGTTTCCTCTACTATGAAGCCCTAAGATATTCTGAGCAAACCCCGCCCTAGGAAGGTAATTCCTTCGAGTGTCCTTATTTATGCCTGCAAACCCACAATTAGACCAGATCTGATGAAAACAAGTTGATTTTGTTTCCTGAGTTCCTAGAATGGTGCCGGGGAAAGAATAGACCTTAAACAGTAGAGTTTTGGTCACTGTTTAAGGAGTGCATGGAAATAAAGTTGCAAGGGAAGGTGGAATAATCTCATAGCTTCCTGTCATGTCTCAGCGGGTCTTAGGAAATCAGTTAGTTGCAGTTCATCGATGGTGTGATTGACAGTAGATCTGGGCCTCCAGACAAAGAGGAAGATGAAAGCACAGCAAGCCCTGTGTGCTCTCTGATTCTCCATTCCTCAGCCTGGCATGTCAGGCATTCACTTTGCTTTCTTTCTGATGTATTAGGACATTTCTCAAATAATGAAACTGTATATATACAAAGAACCAAACCTTTCAAAAATTAAGTTGCTTGGTTAAGAAATACATACAGAGTATATGGGCTTGAAGTTTGTCCACTTGATTTGCTGTTTGTTGGGATAATTGTTCTCATCCAAAGCAAAAACTTGCCCAAATACAAGGGATATTGGCCTCTTTGGTTGGAAATGGGGTTCCTTCCAGGAACATCACCTGTTACCTGCTTCATTCAGCTGTAAATAAAATGTAAACAAAAAGACCCTACCACCTAGTCATTTTCTGATGGAGCTATAAATTTAATCAAAAAAGGCAAAATGCTTCATTGTTTGGAAATTACAGTGTGTGCCTTCTGTAAATGTCATCTGCATTTATCTTTCACTTGAGAGGAACATGTATTAAAGGTAAAGCAAAAGTGCAAATATACATCCTACAGGAATCCATAATTAAATGGAGTTTTCATTAATGCTTGAAGTCACAATTCATCTTATAAATCCAAAATTCCTTGTGTATGAGAAGTGTGAAACTGTGGAAGTGTTAGTTGCTGTCATGTGTGATTCTTTGCAACCCTGGAGCCTGACAGGCTACAGTTTATGGGGATTCTCCAGGTAAGAATACTGAAGTGGGTTGCCATGCCCTCCGCCAGGACGTCTTCCCGACCCAGGAATTGAACCCTGGTCTCCAGCATTGCAGGCAGATTCTTAACTGTTTGAGCCACCAGAGAAGCCCCTTATGTATGGCTCACTATTAATCAATTGATTGATAACAAAAATAATAAAGCAATTCTTATGAAATACTTATTATTTTTTTCCTTGTCTGGAGAAAATTCTGTTTAATTTGTGATATCATAGTTTGTGATCCTGATACTGATTTGACCCTTTTTAACTTTCATGTGTGTTGTTGGAAAAAAAAAAAAGATAGGTTGTGATGGGTAGTGAAATTTATATCATTAGAGGAATTTGGCTTGTAAGGGTATAGATCAGTGGGTTACTAAAGGGTTCCCAGGGTTCTTATTGTTTTATTTTACAAACAATCAGAATTAAAAAAAATAAGAATCAGCCTCTCTTTTGGTCAAAATGTTCCAGTTTCTTAGTATCTTGGTTGCCTGCGTTCTCTCCTTTGCTCTATTACCATTTTTTTTTTAAATTGGAGAATAACTGCTTTACAATGTTGTGTTAGTTTCTGATGTACACAACATGAACCAGCCATATGTGTACATATATCCTCTTCCTCTCGAGCCTCCCGCCCACCCTGACCCCTATTCCACCCCTCTAGGTCACGGCAGAGCACTGGGCTGAGCTTCCTAGCCTATCAGGCAGGTTCCCACTAGCCATCTGTTTTACACATGGAAGTGTATATATGTCAACGCTACTCTCTCAGTTCATCCCACCCTCTCCTTCCTCTGCCATGTCCACAAGTCTGTCGTCTATGTCTGTGTCTCTGTTACTACCCTGCACACTGCTCTAAGATTTCCCTTAATCTTAGATATTTGTTGTTGTAGAATCATAGACTATTACCTAAGCATCATACTTTGAAAGCATCCCCAATTGGAAGCTTCTGAAAAGATTCTTGGTCTATTTTGGACTCTTGTGTTACAAGTTGGAGGTACTTGGGCCGAGTTTGACCCAAGAAGCTAGATGCATTGTTTTCTTTTGCCCCTCTCCCACCGTCCTTATACAAGCCACAGCAAAGCAATTTGGACCCTGATGCTGGAAAAGACTGAGGGCAGGAGGAGAAGGGGACAACAGAGGATGAGATGGTTGGATGGCATAACCGACTCAATGGACGTGAGTTTGAACAAGCTCTGGGAGATGGTGGAGGACAGGGAAGCCTGGCTTGCTGCTGTACATGGGGTCACGAAGGGTCAGACATGACTGAGTGACTGAACAACAGCAGAAAGGAATTATAGGTCACCTCCTACTCATTTCACTAGTGGCATTGACCAGGGGTCAAGGTCATGAACTCCACTGGGACGTGCTGTAGTTCCCAGGTGTCTCTAATATCCAATGCTCTGTGTGCATGGTGAACCGGAGCAAATGAATTATCTGCTGGGATAAAGCTGACCTCATGGAAGTAGTTTTGTTTAATTGAGTTAGCTGTACTGTTGGTCTAATACGTTGTGTTGAAAACCTTCCCATGTCTCTGCTTGCCTTTATTAGCTCAAAATATAGCCTATTTATTGTTGGTGCTTAGAATAGGTTTTACTGTGATGTGAAATGATCTCTGTCACGTTCACTGTGGTTTAGTGCCTACTTTGTACCCTAAGGGGGTAAGTCAGCGGAAGACCACTCCCTTTGCCTGGGCGCACTCAATTAAAGGATCTCTCGTAACTTCATAAATTATTTGTAATTCCAGGCAACGCCCAAACTCCAAACTTCAGAAACGAATTCCATCCCTACTCCCCTTGAAATTACTTAAAAACCTAACGTCTCTGCATGATCAGCAAGTCTGCTGTTCAGTTCAACTTTCCTTTTTTCCTCTTTAACCATTGCTTTCCTGCATCATGTGAATCTGATTTCTACCTTAACATTTGCATCTTCTAAATACAGCAGTTCCTTGGCATTTGCAGATTTCCAAACTCATGGGATTAACTCTATTCTAGAGGCTGTAATGTTGTTAGTAGTTTTGTTAAGACAAGAATTAGAATTGTACCTACCATAGGCTGGTAAACTGGAGCAAGGCCCTCTGCTAATGAAGCCATCTTCCTGACCCTAAAACTTAGCCTGGAATCGCTTCTCCATCCACGGAAGGTACTAGCTGCCTCTGGGTAACTTCATCTTTAGTCATCCTCAGGCATATATTAATGAGCTAAGTGATGGATTATAGAGCTATATAGGAATGTGGGGTTTGTGACAGCTTAAAACACTGTTCCTCAGTCTTATAGAAAATGACTGATCTCTGGGAAACACCCCTAGAAATTCTGATTCATTTGATCTGGGGTGGAGTCTGAAGATGTTTATTTTTAAAGGTCTCCCCCAGTGTTTTTCTTATGTGTGAACCAGGTTGGGAGCCATTGGACAAGGAGAGGTCTCAATCCTTCATGATCCCCAGCTCCAGTTTAAAAGACTTGAATGATTTCCCATTGCTGTTAAGAGAAAGATTCACCCTGTGGACATTCCCCTAGGGAATGATGATCTCCACTCTACATCCCCTCTCCAGCCTCTTCTTCTTCTTTTTAAAAAAAATATTCATTTATTTGACTGCCCTGGGTCTTAGTTGCTGCATGTGGGATCTTTCGTTGCTGCATGCAGGGATTAGTTTCCTGACCAGGTATTGAACCTGGGCCCCTGCATTGGGAGCTCAGAGTCTTAGACACTGGACCACCAGGGAAGTCCCTCTGCAGCCTCTTCTGATGCCATCCTTATTTGCTCTGTCCACATCTCAGCCCCTTGTATGTATCACCTCCTGCTTCCATGACCTTTGCCTTCTTTCCTTTGCCATGAATATACTTTTCACTTCTCTTGCTGCAGTGAACTCCTGTGCATCCTGCATATCTCAGCCCAACCACTATTTCCTCAGGGAGGCTTCTCCTGATTTTCCCCGTGCCCACAACACACACACACACACACACACACACAGGGTCCTCCTGATGAAGTCTGGGTGTGTGATGTGGCCCCCAGAGCCCTTCCAAATCAGAGTCTCTATTTTGTGTCTTTTTGGCAATATCTGGTTCCTCAAAGATTTTCTGGTTGTTTCTAAACCTAGCTGATCATCAAAACGATGAGGAGCGCCTTCTGTTGTTTGTTTTTTGGTCATACCGCACAGCATGTGGGATCTTAGTTCCCTGACTAGGAATTGAACCCATGCTCTCTGCAGTGGAAGCTCATAGTCTTAACCCCTGGACCAACTGGGAAATCCTGAGAAGAACCTTCTCGAAGTAGATATGCCCAGCCCTCTCCCTTGGGGAATCTGATGAGTCAGGACTGGAGTCTGAAACTTGGGAGGGGCTCCCTTGGGATGGTGATGATGCTCTGCATTTGGGAGGCACTCACCCGAGCCATGGGTTAGCGCGGAGCCCTCAGCCAGTCCTCGGGGCAGCTCACCCAGCAAACCTCGGGGAGTGTCGAGTATTGAAGGGTTGGGGGAGTAGGTGTGTGGGGCAGTCTAAATGCGGTGGGATGGGCCAGCATCTGCAAAAAGGCGAGGTGGGTCTGTGGAACTGGGAACACACACCAGCCTGAAACAGAGAAGGAATGAAGAGAGCATTTATTTATTTATTTTCTTTTAACGTCATTGCTTTTGTTATTGTTTTATAATTTAAACAATCATTTTTGTTCTCTCTTAAAAATTTTTTTTTAATTAGAGGATAGTTACTTTATAATATTGTGATGGTTTTTGCCATGCATCAACATGAATTGGCATTAGGTACACATATGTCCCCTCCCTCTTAAACCCCCCTCCCACCTTCCTCTCATCCCAGCCCTCTAGGTGGTCCCAGAGCACTGGCTTTGGGTTCCCTGCATCATACATCGAATGCCCACTGGCAATCTATTTTATATATGGTAATGTATATGTTTTAATGCTATTCTATCATATCATCCCACCCTCTCCTTCCCCCACTGTGCCCAAAATGTCTGTGTCCTTTGCTGCCCTGCAAGTAGGATCATCAGTACTATCTTTCTAGATTCTGCATATATGCATTAATATACAATATTTGTCTTTACTCTCTGGAGAGAGTATTTAGATCAGGCACAATGCCTATGGCACCAGCAAGCTCAAATCCCTTATTACCGAAATCCATTTGAATTCTTTTGGCTGCCAAGAGGGGTTCTCATTTTCAGTCTCTCTCTATCAATGAGATAAATCTCTTGGTATCTTATTAATATTTTTATTTGGGAGAAAGAGAAGGAAGTTGTGAGAAAGATGATCTTGATGTTTTTGCTCCAGGCACCATTTCCCTCTACCTTGAAAATGTGGGTAAGTCTTGGAGCCACTCAGCAAAGAGCATCACCTCTGTCTGGACCTCTTGGGGCCATGAGGGTGGGTGCAGGGCTTCTCAGTGAGCTCCAGGCAGTAAGATTTCCTCACACATCCCAAGGAGACTGACAGACTGTGTAACAAATTCAGTTCCTAAGAATCTGCTTAAAAGATGTCAACACACACATCCCCCTGCCCCCCTGCAAAAAAAAAAAAAATTCTCACAGGGAAGGAGTTAGTCATGTTTCCTATTGCAGATAATTTGGAGGAACAAGAGTTTGGATTACAGGACACGAGTGCAATACAAATGTAATTGTTTGGAGGTAATTTGAAGAAAAATGAAGTGTGTTTGGACTGGGAGTTCAAGGACATCAAACTGTCCTTACATGATGGAGTTTTGGGTAACAGCTTACTTGGAAATTACAGTCTGGGTCCTGAGCTGTCCGTCTGGGGACTGAGTTCTTCATTTCAGGTGAACTCTCTGCTCTCAATGAGAGGGAAGCTGCTGTTCTGAAAACCCTTCACAAGTTGATGATTTCTCTTGCAGTTCTATGTAAATGGACTCTTTATTTCTTAGCACTTAGTTTTATCACAGCACATAATCCTGTGGATGTTGTTTATGATATCGTCGGTGCCTGAGGTTTCAGCAGTGGCAACGTTTAGTTGGGTAGAATTGAGATTGGCTTTAAAAAGATTTACATATTTCCGCCTTCTGTTAACTCCAGTTTTGGGAATGGCTGACTAAGGTATACATTATTGCTTATAGAGATGTCACTGAACATATGTTTGCAGAATATCTAGAAAGTTTAACTTGGAAGGAGTACACATGGGGAGCTCAAACCATAACTAGGGTATCTGGGTATCTGAGAGTGTAAGCAGTTACTGGAGGGTGTAGTGAGTAGAGTTTAGGACCCGAATCCATGCTGCCCAGGTACCAATCTGGTTTCATCAATTTTAACTGTGGAAGATTAATAGCTTCCTCAAATCCATGCCCTTTGCAGTGTCTCTTTGCTCCTCCCATTAAGGGATAGATTCTGTTTGCCTGTTCTGTAAATCTGAGGTAGCCTTGTGACCAGCTCCGGTCAACAGAATGCAGGGAAAATGATACTGGGTCAATTCCAAGGCTATGCCTTAGGCTGAGAGTTGTTACGTGCTTCACTTTTACTTGGAACACTGCTTCTGCCCCATGCACAGGCCAGAGCTAACCTGCTAGAGCAGGAAGGGCCACGTGGCAGACAACAGGGGTGCCTTAGCCAACAGCCAGAATCAGGAGTCCCAGAAAAGTGGAAAAACATCAGTCCGCAGGTGATGACAAGAGAAGAGGGGTTTTCCAGGTGGTTCAGTGGTAAAGAACTGGCCTGCCAATGCAGGAGACTCAGGAGACACGGGTTTGATCCCTGACCAGGGAAGATCCCCTGGAGAAAGAAATGGCAACACACTCCAGTATTCTTGCCTGGAAAACACCATGGACAGAGGAGCCTGGCAGGCTACAGGCCCTGGGATCACAAACAGTCAGACATGACTGAGTGACTGAGCACGCACGCACACACACAAAAGCAGAAGGCGCAAAGCCAAGAGGGGGGAAATGCATACCTGAGCCAGGCTTGAATTTTCAGGAAGTTTTGGGATGTTTTGTAACTCTGTAATGCCTAATCGATATGTTAGGGAAGTAATCACAGACGTGTTGCTTGGTTTTTTGGTCCCTGTTCCTTTGACTGAAAAATGGGTATAAAATTGTTCCCTTGCAGCAATGCTTGAAGCTCCCAGCCCAGGGCCTTGTGCAGAATAAGTGGTAACAGAGGTCAGTGATTATTCATATGGAGGATTTACAGTCAGGCTCAGGTTGTTTTGGAAGAGCTGTAGAGAACTTTAGTCTCTTCGTTCCTCTGGGAAGGAGAGGAAATATGAATAGGTGGGTGGAGGGTTTTCAGGGCTTTTTCTTCTGGTTCTAGAAAAATGGGAGGAGAGAGAGAGAGGTAGCTCGTATCTTTGAAAGGAAGTCTGCCCCAGGTCCCGGTGGGCAGGGGGTGGGGACGGGGGCTGTTTCCAGGTCCAGGCTGTTTGCTCTCTGAGACCAGGCTGTGCTTCACTGGCTGTGCAGAATTTGAGCAGAAAGTAGAGAAATCATTTATTTCATGGACTTGGATGCTTCAAAGTAAAGGAACACCAGATTGGTGTTTATTCCGTTAGTTGGTGGCAATATTGGCGAATCTCACTCTTCCAGGTTTCAGCAGACGCAGAGAGAAAGATCTGCCCAGACATGACCAGAAAACCCTACAGGCCTGGGAAGCATGAGGGGTTGAGTGCTGAGGGCACAGAGAAGCAAGTCGGGCATCAGGCGGTGAAAGGCACCCTGTGTGCCCACGGCCTTGTGCATCTAGCAGAGAGGTGCTTCTCACCCCGCTTCCTGGGCCCCTGGTACCGGTCATGACTAATCTCCTTCTAAGACACAGCTTGGTTCCTGTGCAAGAAAATATACCTCTAGAGAGATGAGCCCAGATTACCTGCATTATGGGTTATTGTTTTCCAATTATGGAGGAGACTGTTTACACACTAGGCTCTATGTTCGGTGCTCACAGAGGCATCAAATATCGGAAGGATGTAGTTTGTACCCTCAGGAAGCTTGAATTCCTGTGGTGATCTGTCATTCTGACTGTATGTTAGAATTGGCTGAGAGCTTAAGAGAGCTATGTCTGGGCTGAACCGCTGTCTGATAAACCAGAATCTCTGGTGAGGGGAACTGGAGCATTGGCATCCAAATGTTCCCCAGCTTTTCCTAATGTGCAGCAAGGGTTGAGATTTGCTAACTTGAATGGCCAGTATTTTTCACATCTCAAATAATAAAAAGATCAGAGTGGCTACAGAGTTGGTTAACTTATGGCTCAATTATTTCAAGAATTCAGGCTATGTTCACATCTTTTTCTCTGTTGTTTTTTTTCCATGTTGGCGTTTGCCTCAACCTCATGGATGTAAGATGGCTTCATTGGTGCCAAGCATCACTTCTGCATGAGTTGCATCTTGAGACATAACAGAGATGACTTCTCCAATTTCTTTTTAAAAGTAAATAAAGCTATTCCCAGAATTTCCCCAGGAGATTTCCCTTTTAACCCCTTGTCCAGAATAGAATCACATGTGCAAGTCTTAATCTCTGGCAAGGCAAATAAAACCATTGCTATTGGCTGAGATCCTTTCATGACCCCTTAGGCTGGAGAGGCATCACTTGCTCTGAGCCTGTGGTCAATCAGAGTGAACCATGTACAATACCAGGACTTTGTCAGGAGGGAATGAAGGGGTAGGAATGGCTAGCAGACAGTATCTGGCAAGAGAGGGTAGGCTGTGCTGTGTGACAGGTAAACCTGGTGTCCCCATGGTTTAGTTCAATGAAAGTTTCCTTCACAACCACAGTTGGGCTCAGATTAGATGGAGTTCTCCATTTGGCGAGTTGGTTCCTTGCTCCCACAGTCCTCCGTCTTGTGAGGCCACCTTCTCACCATGTAGCCTCCCAAGTTGCTGCAGCAGGGGAGAATGACAACAAAGGCATTGATTCTAACTCCCAAACCGGAAGTGACACACTTCACTTCCGTTCCTTGTCTGTTGATTGGAACTAGTCGGTGGGCCCTGATCTAACTCTAAGGGCATCTGGGAAGTATTGGGTTGCATTTGGAGAATTTGATGAGAACTATTAATAACAGTCTTTCCCATAGCAGGCAACTGAATCACAAGTAGAGAGATAATTCAGAGGAAGAAAAACGTTCTGGATCCAATCACGTGTGTTGGTTGTGTGACCAGCTTTTGCTTCCAGTCTTGCTGGACTAAAGAGGGCTTCCTCAGTGGCTCAGTGGTAAAGAATCTGCCTGCAATACAAAGAATTTGAGTTGCATCCATTTGTTAACGTAAAGAGTGGTCCATTAACTTGTATATAGACCTCTGTGAATTTAATCACCAGTATGCGTGTATGTGCTTAGTTGCTCAGTCGTGTCCAACTCTTTGCAACCCCATGGACTGTAGCCAGCCAAGCTCCTCTGTCCACGGGATTCTCCAGGCAACAATACTGGAGTAGGTTGCCATACCCTTCTCCAATGTAATAGTGTATATATGTCAATCCCAATCTTTATCCATTATCTTCCATTTTATCCATTATCTTCCTCTATTGGCCACTCCCATAGGCAGAAATTCCTGCACAATGTCCCCAAGCATGCCCCACTTCAGGTCCAGCAGAAGGAGATGTCTTCTCTGGTATCCATAAGATTGTTTTATCTTTGAAAAAGTTTGTCAGTTGCTATGTAACACAGTGAGCTCAACCTGATGCTCTGTGACAGCCTAGAGGGGTGGGATGGGGAGGGGGTGGGAGGGAGCTTCAAGAGGGAAGGACATATGTAAACTTATGGTTGATTCATGTTGTTGTATGGCAGAAACCCACAGAATATTATAAAGCAATTATCCTCCAATTAACAATAAATTTTAAAAAGTTTGTAAAGAGCCTCTGAACACCTTGAGGGCAGGAAATATGTAAATGTTTGGTGTCATTACCATAATGTATGATGGCATTGATGCAAGAAGCTCCGGTCATTACTCAGCTGTGCGTCTACATCTCGACATGGCAAAAAGTGATAATATTTATATTTAGATAGAAAAATGATGCCCTACAGCCTTGCTCAGCTTCCTCTTGCCTTGGTTCAGTAGCACTAAAGAGTCCTTTCTTAATGTGAATGAGTCATTTCCCCCTAAGTCCTTAAATTATTTTGAAAGCCTTTTTGACTCACCTGCTTTTCCAGGAGAAGGTGGGTTACGTTTGTTCATAAATGCAAGTGTGTTTGTACATTTGTGGGGCTCTGAATTGAGTGTTGGGGGTCCAAAGCTTTTGATGTAAACATCTTATCCTTTAAATAGACTCTAAGCTTTCCCAGAGCAAAAAGATCTGACTTATTCTTTCCATAGTACCTCGCATGGTCCTGCGTTTATAGCAGGAGCTCTGTGAATCCAACTTAATAGGGAGTGAGTGGACTGTTTCGTGTCTAGGGCTGGAATATGCTCAATTCTTAGAAGTTTTTAAGGTAATGTACAAAAAGGATCAGTTTTACTTTGTCAGTGTGGGTTATCTATCTCATGGTCTCTTCTAGATGAAGTATTTTTCTCAGTATGGCATCTTTTCCCTAGGCTGGCATTACTAAATAGCAGTTTACAGATGCTTAGAAAATACTACACATTTTAAAACATTGTTGCATCATTTAGCTGAAGGTCATGAACCTGGAGACCATCAACCATCAAAATGCAGCTACGCACAGGAAGTAAGCAGCAAAAGAACTTTGGGTCAGATGGAAGGTGTAAGAATACGCTTGTGTCAAATTTCATCATAGCAGAATTCCTAGATTCTTACTCACAGCCCAGTGATCCCTGTTGAACCTGAAGTTCTGTAAGAGATGATCCTCCGGTCTCATTGAATGTTACAGGAGCAGTCAGTACAAGCTTGGTTGAAGAAATTATGCTTTCCACACAATGGCACATGTCATTTAGAGTAACAGTATAGCTCTATCTTGATTGACACAGAAGTATGTTCACTATCTATCGTTGAGCAACAAGGCAGTTTATAGAACAATATATGGAGTTACCCTTCACCTAGAAAGACAATGGATGATGCTGGGTACTTACGACAGCAATGAACTATATGGAACTGACCCCTGCTGTCATGAAGCTTACAGGCTGGTGGGAGAAAGAGAAGAATCAGTAGTAATCGCATTATAACAGGATGAACAGTTCTGTGATTGATGCTTTGAGAGTACAAGGCAAGACCAGCCACCCTGGTCTTGGGGAGTCGGGTGTGTGTGGGGGGGGTCCTGGTGGAAATTATGTCCAATAATTATTATATTGTATTGTGCTGCAGTGTGCTTTATTGAATTTTATTGCATGGTATCACATTATCAATGACATCATTACTTAATAATTAATTGTAGTCAGTAATAATGTCTAACCTAGGATAGGGGAAGGAGGTTAAAGGCAGGGATTTGGAGGGATGAGAAGAGTCTTTAGGACAAAGAGTTCTGCATGTGGGAAGGCTTGAGAGAATTTGTGATTGGAGGAATGATAGAACTCAGCTTGGCTTGCAGCTTTTTCAAAAAATAGCACTGATACTTTTGGGTGTTGAAATTTTGAGTTTTATTTACTTTCTTTTTTAGAAATACCAAATTTTTGAATATACATAATGAACATACTTTATTTTCAAATGGAAAAGGTCCTACAGATTTATTTTTGCTTAAAAAAAGACATGTTTGCTGTCTGGAATATTTACTTAGATAGCTTAGAGCTTTTGTTTTGAAAATGGCATGTAAATCTTACCCAAGCTCCATGAATTGAGCATAATGAGGAAATTATGAAATTATCCCAGGTTTTATTTAGATTGCCAAGGGAAGATGATTCTCTGTATTGTGTGTTATTTTGTGTTCACAGAAATGCTTTGTCTTGCTATCAAGAAGGAGCCTTGGAAGGACCCATTGCATAGATTTGCTCTGCCTTTTCCCTTTCATGAAAATATAAGATCTATGTTGTTCTTCTGAGATCATTAAAAAAAAATCTCCTTGGTGGAAGTAGAATGGCTTTAGAAACTCACGAGAGGCCTTTGGGTCCCAAACCCTTAGGGAGAAATGTTACTAAATATTCTTTTAGTTTCTTCCTAACAGTGAGGACAACGCTAGTCCCTTACTTACTAAAGACCAGCCAGGCTGGTCATATCCTGCTCAAATAATGGCAAAGGTGGGGAGTGGGGTGAGCTGAGAAATTGGATAGAAAGTGCCTTTGTGTGTCCTGTAGCCTTGGTAGTCACCTGTAGTGAAGTGAAGTGAAGTGAAGTGAAAGTTTCTCAGTCGTGTCCGACTCTTTGTGACCCCCATGGCATATACAGACCATGGAATTCTCCAGACCAGAATACTGGAGTGGGTAGCCATTCCCTTTTCCAGGGGATCTTCCCAACTCAGGGATTGAACCCAGGTCTCTGTCATTGCAGGTGGGTTCTTTACCAACCAGGGAAGTCCATCATCTGTAGATTAGTCCCAAAGAACCAGCCAAGAAGGAGAATGTTATCTGGAGACTACTGTCTTTACCTCTTATGTGTGAGCACAGCTCAGTTGAATCAATTTTTCCTGCTTTCTTTCTGTGATACATCTAGAATTCCTGAAAATGAGCTAACACAATATGGTGGTGCAGTGGTAAAGAACCCACCTGCCTATGCAGGAGATTCAGGAAACTTGGGTTCAGCCTTTGGGTTGAGAAGACCCCCTGGAGTAGGAAATGGCACCCTACTCCAGTATTCTTGCCTGGAAAATTCCATGGACAGAGGGGCCTGGTGGGCTGCAATCCATGGGGTCTCAAAGCTTTGGACGTGATGGAGTGACTGAGCACACAATTGCACAAAGTACTATGAGACTGTCCAAGAGCGAAACAGTCCAGACGAGTGGTGGTCATAGAAGACACTTGGGGAGCTGATGGTTATGATGAGGCATGAAAATGAGTAAGAATTAATGAGGGAAAGGAGAATACAGAAAAGCTATAAATTCAAGGAACTGAAAGTGGTTAGGTAGGCTCTAGCATGTTTCACAAGACAAGGTTTGCTAAGCAGAAGATAAGTGAGATGAAGCAGGGCCAATCCTGAAGCACCCTTTACACTATGTTCAGGAATTGAATTTTTCTTAAGACCAACGAGGGGCTGGAAAAGTCACCATCAGGCTTACACTTTAGAATGTCTACCATCGCAGGAGGATAGGAGATTGGAGAAAATGGGGAGGTCATCAGGGGGCTGTTAACAGATTGGGAGAGTGAGGAGGTGGCCTCACCTAAGAGATGGAGGCTCAAGTCATACCAGGATAAGAAAGAACCAAACTTACTTGGTTTGGTCTGTTCTCTTAAGGAATTGGAATTAAATAGATCAGATTAATTTTTCAAGAGTGAATGGTTCAGAAAAATGTACGCAGGAATCAAGGAGCCTTTTTGTCTTTTTGCTTTTTGTGTGTTATATTTGTTTGTTTTATTTATTTTTCTAGATTCCATAAAAGAGTGAAATCATCCAATAATTATCTTTCTCTAACTTATTTCACTAAGCATAATACCCAGCAGGTCCATCCATGTTGTCTTAAATAGCAAAATTTCATTCTGTTTTATGGCTGAGTAATATTTCAGTGTGTGTGTGTGTGTGTGTGTGTGTGTGTGCCACATCACCTTTATCCATTCATCTCCTGATGGACACTTATGTTGTTTCCATATCCCGACTATTGTAAATAGTGTTGCTATGAACACTGGAACACTGGAATGCATATATCTTTTGAATTAGTGTTTTTGTTTCCTTCAGATAAATACCAAGGAGTGGAATCATTGGATAGTATGGTATTTTTATTTTTATTTTTTATTTTTTTTTTAAATTTTATTTTATTTTTAAACTTTACATAATTGTATTAGTTTTGCCAAATATCAAAATGAATCCGCCACAGGTATACTTGGTATTTTTATTTTTAATTGTCAAAGGAACCCATACTGTTTTCCATAGCAACTGTACCAATTTACATTCCTACCAGCAGTGTACCAGAGCTCCTCAAGGTGTTTATTTTAGACACCACAGGGTACCTGGTGATGGTTAAGCAGCTCTAGGGCTCCAAACAGTGGTGGATGCAAGAGAACTCTGACATTTACATACAGAAATCTGGTACAAAATGGTCTGAGTTCCCATTACCCCACTCCTCCTATAAAGCGGTGATTTCTCTGGAGCTGCAGAGTGACTGCAGTGGGCAGAATCCATTTATACCTCAAGCACTGCCTCTAGGCTGAGTAAACAAATGTTTAGTACACCGGTTGAAAATTGGAAGTGGTCAAACAGGATATGGCAAGAGTGAACATCGACATTTTAGGAATCAGTGAGCTCAAATGGACTGGAAAGGGTGAATTTAACTCAGGTGCCCCTTATATATACTACTGTGGGTAAGAATCCCTTAGAAGAAATGGAGTAGCCATCATAGTCAACAAAAGAGTCCGAAATGCAGTACTTGGATGAAATCTCAAAAATGACAGAATGATCTCTGTTCATTTCCAAGGCAAACCATTCAATATCACAGTAGTCCAAGTCTGTGGATCAACCAGAAATGCTGAAGAAGCTGAAGTTGAATGGTTCTATGAAGATCTACAAGACCTTCTAGAACCAACACCCCAAAAAGATGTCCTTTTCATTATAGGGGCCTGAAATGTAAAAGAAGGAAGTCAAGAAATACCTGGAGTAACAGGCAAATTTCGCCCTGGAGTAGAGAATGAAGCAGGGCAAAGGCTAATAGAATTTTGCCAAGAGAACACACTGGTCATAGCAAACACACTCTTCCAACAATACAAGAGAAGACTACACATGGACATCACCGGATGGTCAATACTGAAATCAGATTGATTATATTCTTTGCAGCCAAAGATGGAAAAGCTCTATGTAGTCAGCAAAAATAAGACTGGGAGCTGACTGTGGCTCAGATCATAAACTCCTTATTGACAAATTCAGACTTAAATTGAAGAAAGTAGGCTAAAGCACTAGACCATTCAGGTATGACCTAAATCAAATCCCTTATGATGATGATACAGTGGAAGTGACAAATAGATTCAAGGGATTAGATCTGATAGACAGAGTGCCTGAAGAACTAAGGACGGAGATTTGTGACATTGTACAGGAGACAGAGATCAAGACCATCCTCAAGAAAAAGAAATGCAAAAAGGCAAAATGGTTGTCTGAGGAGGCCTTACAAATAGTTGAGAAAAGAAGAGAAGTGGAAGGAAAAGGAGGAAAGGAAAGATATACCCATTTGAATGCAGAGTTCCAAAGAATAGCAAGGAGAGATAAGAAAGCCTTCCTCAGTGATCAATGAAGAGAAATAGAGGAAAACAACAGAATGGGAAAGACTAGAGATCTCTTCAAGAAAATTAGAGATACCAAGGGAACATTTTGTGCAAAGATGGGCCAAAGGACAGAAATGGTATGGACGTAACAGAAGCAGAAGATATTAAGAGGAGGCAAAAATACACAGAAGAACTATATAAAAAAGATCTTCATGACCCAGATAATCATGATGGTGTGATCACTCACCTAGAGCAGACATCATGGAAAGTGAAGTCAAGTGGGCCTTAGGAAGCATCACTATGAACAAAGCTAGTGGAGGTGATGGAATTCCAGTTGAGCTATTTCAAATCCTAAAAGATGATGCAGTGAAAGTGCTGCACTCAATATGCCAACAAATTTGGAAAACTCAGCAGTGGCCACAGGACTGGAAAAGGTAGTTTTCATTCCAATCCTAAAGAAAGGCAATGCCAAAGAATGCTCAAACTACCATGCAATTGTACTCTTCTCACACGCTAGCAAAGTAATACTCAAAATTCTCCAAGCCAGGCTTCAATAGTATGTGAATCATGAACTTCCAGATGTTCAAGCTGGATTTAGAAAAGGCATAGGACCAGAGATCAAATTGCCAACATCTGTTGGATCATCAAAAAAGTAAGAGAGTCCCAGAAAAACATCTATTTCTGCTTTATTGACTGCCAAATCCTTTGACTGTGTGGATCACAATAAACTGTGGAAGATTCTTAAAGAGATGGGAATACCAGACCACCTGACCTGCATCCTGAGAAATCTGTATGCAGGTCAAGAAGCAACAGTTAGAACTGGACATGGAACAACAGATTGGTTCCAAATTGGGAAAGGAATACATCAAGACTGTATATTGTTACCCTGCTTATTTAACATTTATGCAGAGTACATCATGAGAAATGCTGGACTGGATGAAGCACAAGCTGGAATCAAGATTCCAGGGAGAAATATCAGTAACCTCAGATATCCAGATGACACCACCCTTATGGCAGAAAGTGAAGAAGAACGAAAGAGCCTCTTGATGAAAGTGAAAGAGGAGAGTGAAAAAGTTGGCTTAAAACTCAACATTCAGAAAACTAAGGTCTTGTAATTGGGTCCCATCACTTCATGGCAAATAGATGGGGAAACAATGGAAACAGTGACAGACTTTATTTTTTGGGGCTCCAACATCACTGCAGATGATGACTGCAGCTATGAAATTAAAAGACACTTGCTCCTTGGAAGAAAATCTATGACCAACCTAGACAGCATATTAAAATGCAGAGACATTACTTTGCCAACAAAGGTCCATCTAGTCAAAGTTATGGTTTTTCTGGTAGTCATATATGGATGTGAGAGTTGGACTATAAAGAAAGCTGAGCACCGAAGAATTGATGCTTTTGAACTGTGGTGTTGGAGAAGACTCTTGACAGTCCCTTGGACTACAAGGAGATCCAACCAGTACATCCTAAAGGAGATCAGTCCTGAATAATTCATTGAAAGGACTAGATGCTGAAGCTGAAACTCCAACCCTTTGGCCACCTGATGTGAAGAACTGATTCATTGAAAAGACACTGATGCTGGGAAAGATTGAAGGCAGGAGAAGAAGGGGACAACAGAGGATAAGATGGTTTGATGACATCACCAACTCAATGGATCTGAGTTTGAGTAAACTCCAGTAGTTGGTGATGGATAGGGAGGCCTGGCATGCTGCAGTTCCTGGGGTCACAAAGAGTCGCACACAACTGAGGGACTGAACTGAACTGAACTGATGAATCTTCAGATTCATGTGATAAACAAAATACAAATTCATTTATAAGTGTGATGAATTCAAAATAGTTTTCATTGTGGATTTTCTGCATCCAACAAAGCTACAAGGAAATTGGCTATAGGTGGAGCTCTGAGAAGTATTTTGTCATTAAAAATATCCTTTTATTTAAAGGTTGAGAACCACTGATTTGGAGGGAAACATTAGACGTAGCCTCAGCCCCCACATGTCACCTGGCCCTGATTGATGACTGGCTACAGGTTTGGATCCAACTAAAACAGGTGCTTTTGAGGGGACTTCCATGAAGAATAGGTATAGGTGGCTGAACTGAAGTGAAGTCCCCATATCTTGGGCTTCCCACCTAGTATGGTGGTACAGAATCTGCCTCCCAATGCAGAAGACATAGGTTCAGTCCCTGGGTCAGGAAGATGCCCTGAAGAAGGAAATGACACCCCACTCCAGTATTCTTGCTTGGAGAATCCCATGGACAGAGGAGCCTGGTGGGCTACAGTCCATGAGGTCATAAAGAGTGGGAAGCAATTTGAGTGCAGGCACACACACACATATCTTATTCCTTTGATGCCTCCTGCTTCTCTTTTTCTTATTTATTTTATTTTCACTGATATTCTCTCCTTGCACAATGCAATCCTTACACATAACATATGTGACTTTGCCTAAATAGACTTCAGCCAGGGCTGCAGACATCTGGGTGCAGTTTCACAGCATGCCCATGAAATCTCTTGATTGATTTGATGGTGACGTTAACAACCACAACTAACACAAAAACACTGAATAACAAGAGGCTTGACGTTTATGGAACCTTGGAAAATGAGCCTTTGTCAAGCTTGGACAGTCCATCCTGCAGGGGCTGAACAGGTGGAGTAAGGATAGGTGTCCATGGACAGGGAAGTAGGAAAGGTGGGGAGAAGGAAGCGGATACAGCTCTGCCTTGGAGCAAAACTGCGGGACTTCGCATACCCGGAGGCAGTGGCTCTCAATAGTGACTGTTAAGAGTCACCTTGGAGATTTTTAAAACGCAGGTGCCCAGGTCCCAGCGAGGTCAGATTCAATCAGGATCTTTCGAGGGGGAGTAAACATCTGAATTTTTTAAAACTCCTAGTGTAGTCACCTTAATGAGCATGCGTTTCCCTGGAGGGCTTGTTCAAATACCATGTAAGGGGCTCAGACTATCTGATTCAGTAGGTCTGGGTGGGGCTTGGGAATATGCATTTCTAGAAAGTTCTGGGTGATGCTGTTGCTGGTGCTGTTCTGGATACTACACTTTGAGATCCACTGCTGTATGCTCCTAGGACATTGGCGCCTGATGCATTTGAGCCTATAACCCCATACTGTGGGGGCCTCACGTCTTTCCTTCCACTATGTCTGGAAGAACTATGAAGACAAATCAAATAAGTAGCATGTTTGCCTTGGGAAGTCTTAGCTCCGGAAGTCACAGATGGTTTGGTCTCAACCCTTCATTGCTTAGTTAGGGGTGTAACAAGATGGTCGTAATTCTTTTTGTACATAGACTCCATTGCATCTGTTAGTTTCACAGAATTTCTGTGGGAAAGTACAAATGTAGATAGAACACTGGGCTGGCTGTCACTTGGCCATGGATATTTCTAAACTTCCAGCCTTTACCTGTGCACAGCTGGGTTTAAGGGATGGGGTTTTGGGACTGTGGCCTTAGTGTCATTGCTACCATGGCGTATATTGCTTAGTATAGCTGGGGGAGTCAGGCTGGGACCAGGCAAGACCACCCCCTGCGTGGGGACAGGCACTCGAGGCAAAGTCTAGAAGAAAAGTCAGGAAGTAGGAGATGGCTTCTCTAATGGTCACCACCAGGAGGGCCATGCTGGAATGTTGAGGTACAGCAGGGCAAAGGGAATTCAGGAGGAGGTGATGCATGGAGACCTAGGCAGACGGTACCACTGAAGGTGTGAGTTCTCTGTTCTTGGGCTGGGACACCTGTCAGGATCTGAGAGAGGACAGAGGAGAATAAGGTTGAGCTTTGGTCTTCTGGGAATGGAGGTCCAAAGCAGGCATTGAGGCATGGAGAAAGAGGCAAGGTTCTGTGAACAAGGCACTGAGTTTGGGAACCAGACAGAGACCCAGTCACTCAAACTGGGTTCCAAGTTGGGGCCAAAACACCCAGAAAGTGAGCAAAGATGAGGCCAGAGTTGTCCAAATACATGCTGCCTGAAAACAGGCTTATGTTAAGAGAACAGACAAGGTGGAGCCTTGAGACAGAGGCCAGCTAGCCTCTGCTCTGGAGAGGGGTGTTTTATAGAAGTTTGATGCCAGCAAGGTCTGGTACATGGGGGTAAACCTGTCTACATGGGAACCTTGTATGGATTTCTCTTATCTAAACATCAATGGAGCAGCATTAAAATGGTTGCGTGAAACATTATGCCACTGCCTGAATGTTCTTCAGTGACTCACACTACAATCTGCCTGCCCAGCTCACTTTGTATTTCCAATCTTATGTCCTACCATGTGGGCGACATGCCCTGAACAGAGGGAGTGGATTATGTTAATGGTAACTCCCTGAGGAGCTTCACATAGAGATGGGCTTAGTCGGTTAAACCACCGATTCCATTTTGTTCACATAAAAGATTTTCCCAAGTGTCTTCCTCTAGAAACAGACTTTGCTCTTCTGGCTAGAGGATGATCCTGTGAACAAGGCATGGCTAATTGTAATCAACAAAGATACCTCTAAGGGCAGGGCGGGTAATCATTGCAAGACCAACCAGGTCCTTCTCTGTGACTGATATATGAACACAGAGAAGAAGCTCCCCACTGCCCCTTCCTCTGGGTCTGCTAAGTTGAATTTGCTGGCAGCCATGTCCCCAACATATAGAAATGCTGACATGTGAGGCAAAGCAGAAATGAACTTGGGTAACACAAAGATATACACAGCCAGTACCAAGTAGTGGTGACCATCTGGCCCTGGTTCATACAGCTTAAGTTTTTCTAGTGCTATTCCCAATGGCGAAGGCTAATAAATTCCCCCTTACATCTGATTGAGCTTGATTAATAACAGATCCCCAGTGAATACAGTGTGTGTATTGGGACTCTGAGAAGATAGAGAAGGAGCCCAGAAAATTAAACACAAAAATTAGTACAAGCTGCCAGTGAGCTCTCCTGGGAGGGTGGACCAGCAAGAAAGCACCCCCTGGAAGATGCTACATTGGAAACCTGGAGAACAGAGTGTTGGTCCTTCTCTGTCCCCAGCTGGTTATGTGAACTTCGATTTCTTTATCTTTAAAATGAGTGAGTTGAGAGACTTCCCTGGAGGTCCAGTGGTTAGGACTCTGTGCTTTCACTGCTGATGGCATGGGTTTGATCCCTGGTTGGGGAACTAAGATCCCACAAGCTGTGCAGTGCAGTCAAAAAAGTGAATAAAACAAAATCTGAACTTAAAAAAAAAAATAAAATGAGTGAAATTGAGGAGCTAGATTTTATCAAGGTTCATTCTAGGTCTAGGTGGTAAAGCTGCTTACCTTTGTTTCCTTTAAGGTGTGGAGGGCAGGGCTTGCTCCCCTTTAGTTTATGAGCTGAAGTCTGGGCTCCAGCCCTTCCTTTCCTTGCCTCTGCTTCTAACATGTGGTCTCTCCAGTTTATCTCGACTCTGCTGCTACCACTGCAGGTAAATAGCCCTACCTGTGTTGCAGTTCCATTCCCACCCTCTAATGATGCTCCATCAGCTTCAGTGGGAAGCTCCTGGATCCTCCCCTGGCATTATAGGCTCTCCGGTTCTAGACTCCGCAGCCCTCTTTTCAGCCTCCTGGAATTACAAAGCTGCAGAGACCCTAGACAAAGGTTCATCTAGTCAAAGCTATGGTTTTTCCAGTAGTCACGTATGGATGTGAGAATTGGACCATAAAGAAAGCTGAGCACCACAGAATTGATGCTTTTGAGCTGTGGTGTTAGAGAAGACTCTTGAGAGTCCCTTGGACTGCAAGGGGATCCAACCAGTCCATCCTAAAGGAAATCAGTCCTGAATATTCATTGGAAGGACTGATGCTGAAGCTGGAACTCCAATCCTTTGGCCACCTGATGTGAAGAACTGACTCTTTGGAAAAGACCCTGATACTATGAAAGATTGAAAGCAAGAGGAGAAGGGGGTGACAAAAGATGAGATGTTTGGATGGCATCACCGATTTGTTGGACATGAGTTTGAGCAAGCTCTGGGAGTCGGTGATGGACAGGGAAGCCTGCTGTGCTGCAGCCCATGGAGTCGCAAAGGGTCAGATACAACTGAGTGACTGAATTGAACTGAGAGATTGTAGAAATCAGTTAGTCTAATTCCTTAACTCTGATGGAAAACTGAAATGCAAGTTGTGACTTCCAAAGCCCAGGACCAGGTTCCATCATTACCCCATCTTGGCATATGCTTCGGAGAGCTGGCCTTCTGTTCCTGGGTCAAGTCCACTCATCACAGGCCTTTGCTCCCACCATCCCCTTGCCTGGCAACCCTCTTTTCACATCTGAGCTCATGGAAGTAAATGCTCCAGCTTCCCAAGGCCCATTTCAGAGCAGCCTTCTGTGTCTCAGGCTCCCTCAGCCAGGAGGAGCTGCCTTCTCCTCGTTACCCGTCTCACGGTCTGTGCCACTCCAGGAATCTTTCCTTCTTTTTTTCCCTGGGTTTTAGGTTTGTTTCCTTTTCTTTAGCACAGGGATTTTCCTCAAGAAAAGAGGTCTTGTGCCATGTCTGAAACTTTCTGCATGTCCAGCACAGTCCTCCCACTCAAGGAAGAATGGCTGGATAGAACCCATAAGATTTGTGAGGGTGTTCCTGAGAGGGTCCTATCAAAGCACCCCAGCCCTGATACTGAATGCATGTCCCACAAGAGTCCTCTTTGAAGCATCGCCTGGTTGGGTGAACTCACAGAAGAATGCTAATATTTTTAGTTCATTTAAGCCTCGTGCAGGTCAATAACATATTTGCAATCCATGAAGCCTTGGAAAGTACAGTGTGTTGAAATGAGGTGATTTCATTAGCCTTTGTAGGCTAATGAAATACATTCTGGTGACACGTAGTTTGTCTTTTGCGGGAGGTGGCTGGGTGAAGGTCTGGAATGAGGTGACAGATCATGCTGGAAGCCTGAGATGCTCCTAAGGTTACACTGTGCGTGTGAGAATGGGGACAGCGCTCCACAGGGTCTCATGCTGTGTCTTTTTCCTCACCTGAGCTAGGATTGTGCTGGAAGTAGTTCTATTTGCCATGAGATTAGGCCATAAGATAAGTGACTGCTGAAACCAGAGGCTTGATTTCCCTAAAATATGGTGAAGCTGCACTCCTGTGTTTCAGGCTTGCAGTGGGGATGGGAGTGTGGGGGCAGCAAGAATGTGCCTTGGCTACTAGGGCTGTGCTGAGGGCTTCCTGTCTGAGATCACTCACACTCTCAGGTACTCTAGATCCCTGCACGTGGAGCCTGGCCTTTTGAGCAGAAACTGTCACTGCAAAAGGGAAGCTGAGTGAGACAGACTTTTTCCCTTCCACTGCATGCATCTTCATCACTAAGATGAAAGCTGGTACCCATGTGTGAGACGAAGCATGCATGCCCCTTCCATCCGTCACCCTTGCCTCCTGCCACAAAGCCTGTCCTACCTCCTAATCCTGCTCCCTGCTCCCTAGGGGATTGGTTTGTGGGCTAGGCGACCACCTCTGCTTTTGTTTTCCATGTTGGGACTTCCAAGGGTGGGAGGTGAAGTGGAGACAGCTGAGAGAGACAAGAGGAGAAATGAATGCCTTTGTCTGCTGGTCAGCGCTCTGTGATGGGGAGAGGAATGGAGAATCAGGCAGCAGCTAGCATAGGGGCCAGAGGCTGTGAGCTTGGAACCCCTCGGCAGGTTATTTCTCACTTTGCAAAGCCAGCAGCCAGGCTGAGAGCTTCAAGATGTGATAGCTCCTATTTTTCCATCATTAAACAATGTACCACAGAGAAATTTCCATTTAAAATAAAATTAGCCAGGGCATAAACCTATTTTGGTTTTGCCAATGCTCCCTGCTTAGTGATGGTCAAAGAAATTCCACAAGGTCCCTTTGAGGATGGAGGCTTGAATGAGATAGAAAAGGAAGTTTCTGATTGCTTTTTTCGAACAAGTAGTTTGACTATCATAATTATTCTAGTTCTGCTTCGCTAAGGTACCTCCTCCTGGCTTTATTTCCTTTTAGTACACAAACCTACTCCAAGCCTCTCCCCAGATGGGAACCCTGAAAACTTAGAGTTGTGCATAATTATGTGGGAGTCTAGTCAGCATCCAAGAATATGGGGTGTGCGTCATCTTGGCACTGGACATGAATGAAACAGTGCACACATTTTCTTTCCATAAAGGGTGAGGAAAGAGGGTTTAGTTAGAACAGGAGGGATTTATGTAAGACACTTGGGATTCAAATTTACACATCATCTCATGTTACAAAATACAGGTCCTAAAAATCCAAATAGAAACTTAAGAACTGCAGATTAGCTAATCTAATCTTTTCTGTAGGATTTATAACAAAAAGAGGCAGTCCTGTGTCATATGTCTCTCCACCTCTGACCCTCATTCAAGAGGCGACGACAAGTAGTTCTTTGCTGGTTCCCCTCTAGCATAGTAACTTTGCTAAGTACCAGGCAGCCATATTGTTATTTTGCTTTTACTTTGCAACATTAGCTGTTTTCTGCTGATTGCCCACTATTGAAGATAATGATTTGCTTTCTTGCTGTGACATTTTCTATCCATTCTGCCTCTCAATGGCTAAAATTTTTTAACTGTTGGTTAATTCAACATCCAGTGTCCAGATTATTGTGAATGTATATAGTCCCAGTTGAGAAGACACACACACACACGCATATTTACAGATGCAGTCATTCTGCAATCTCCCTCTCTCACCGTTAGTGGTTGCCTTTACCTGTTTTCCGTACTGGAGCCCCCATTTCCCAGCTCCCCATCCCCCATGTGTTATTTATTTTTATTTTTTTAAAAATCTGGGTGAGGATGGTTGTCCTGTAGCTTCCCGAGAAAGAGTATTTGGTAAGTATAACTTTGAAAATGTGTGTGACTGAAGGTGTTATTCTGTCTTCACATGGGATCAGTAGTGTGACTTGGTATAGAATTCTGGGTGGTAAATCATTTCCTTCTGGGTTTTAGAGACTTTTCCTCTGACCTTGTCATTCCTTTCATGGTCGCCATTGAGGAAAGTGATTCCCTTCTGATTCCCAGGCCTGTGACTGACCTGCGTTTCTTCTTTGGAAGTGAGTCATATGCACACTATGTCCCCAGTGTTGTGAACCATCGTGATGATGGTCCTGGTATGAGTCATTTTTTTTTTCTTTTTTTGAACTATACTTGGTGGGCCTTCTTTGCATTGTTTTTGTCTCTCTCTCTCTCCTTTTTAATTTTAATTTTTTGGCTCCACTGCATGGCATGTGGAATTTTAGCTCCCCAACCAGAGATTGAACCTGGACTCCCTGTGTTTGAAGAGCAGAATCTTACCCACTGGACCATTAGGGAAGTCTGTGGCAGGCCTTTTAAATCTGGAACTCAAACCTTTGGTTCTGGAACATTTCTTTAATTTTTTGGTAATTTCCTTTCTTCCTTCCTTCCTTTTCAGGAACTCCTATTAGCGTTTTTTTCCCCCTCAGTTCAGTTCAATTCATTCGCTCAGTCGTGTCCGACTCTTTATGACCCCATGAATTGCAGCACACCAGGCCTCCCTGTCCATTACAAACTCCCAGAGTTCACTCAAATTCACATCCATTGAGTCGGTGATGCCATCCAGCCATCTCATCCTCTGTCGTCCCCTTTTCCTCCTGCCCCCAATCCCTCCCAGCATCAGAGTCTTTTCCAATGAGTTAACTCTTCACATGAGGTGGCCAAAGTACTGGAATTTCAGCTTTAGCGTCATTCCTTCCAAAGAAATCCCAGGGCTGATCTCCTTCAGAACGGACTGGTTGGATCTCCTTGCAGTTCAACAGACTCTCAAGAGTCTTCTCCAACACCACATGTTTTATCTTTTCTTCTCCCTCTTATCCCCCATCTTTTTTTGGGCTTACTTTATGGAAGGTTTCCTTAACTTCATTTTCCAGACTTTCTTTGAATTTTTCACTTTTGCCATCATATTTTTAAACATTCGTATTTTCATATCTGCATGTTCCCTTTTTAAAAATAACATCATGTTCTTGTTTCATGGTTTCAGTATCTTTTCCCATCACTCTGAGAATATTAACTTTAGCTTTCACTGGATTTCTTTTTTCCATGTTCCCTACACACTCTATTTTCTCTGAGTTTATTTTTCTGTTTATTATTTTGATTTTTACCTTTCACAGAAGACACTTTTCTCAAATGTTTGCGGATCCTTGGCACTCTGCTTAGTTTTTGTTTGTTTGTTTGTTTGGTTTTTGGTTTTTAATTAGAACAGATAACAATAATTGGAAGCTGTGTATGTTGGTGGGGCCAATCAATGATTGGTTCTACCTTAGGTGACTGGAGAGGACTGTTTCCATGGGGAAATTCCAAGTGTTTCAATATCCATAGGTCATTGCTCTTGGACTTTTGACTTTTCCCAAGAAAAAACATTTCCAGTTTTCTGTCTGGCACGGACCTGAGCACGTATAGAGTAACCTGGGAAAGAGGGACCTGAGACCGTCACTAGGCTGCCTGTGGACTTGTGCACAGGACCCCTGCTCTCAGCTTTGCACTTGCAGCCACAGCAGGCTCCTGGAGCCCTAGTTCAGGCTCCCTTTGCTTCTAACCACTGAACTCTTCAATCTTCTGCTGGAGTAGAAGGGCATGTTCTTGGCAGCGTGGACTAGGGTGGATTGAGATTTGTGAATTTAATCATTTTTTAGACCTTCATCCCATCCAACACCATCCATGTCCTTGTGTTCAGAGGCACTTGCCTCCAGTTGCTGAGCCTTCTTGACATTCTACAGGATTAGGCTCCATTCTTGGTCTATCCTACTTCCAGCTTAGCTTTTAAGGTTTTTGTTTTTTGCTACTCAAAAGTTGTTTTTTTTAACCACAATTCTTTTATCCTTTCTAAATTTTGTTGCTGTCATCTTCTCTACCTTCTCTTTGTCTTATTGGGTTATTGAAGAATTCATTTACTGAAATGATAGAAAATTTTTCCTGAAGAAAACACAAGTGTTTAGCCTGTCATGTTTAACAGAAGGCTCCCCTCTTCATTTATAACTGGGAAAACAGCCCCAGGAAGAGTGAAACATTTGCCTAAGATCATATATACATTTAGAGGAAGAGTTCTCGTTGCAAATCTTCCAAATATACGGTGACTCTTACAATGGTGGATGCAAAAGACACCGTGTTTGCCCTTGTAAATGTTATTGCTGGCAGGGAAGATAGATGTCTATACAATAATTACTCTTCATGGAATTTCACTTATCAGTTTTGTGACCACGGTCATGTCACTAAACCTCTCTAAGCTCAAGTCCATCATCTGTGAAATGGTTTTACCAAGATGTGAGGATTAAATGAGATGATTCAAAGAAGGGGCCTAAAACAATGACTGAACCACTTTACGTTCTTGGTTAAGTTTAGCTATAGTATTGTCATTATTAACAGCTACGAAGGGAAAGTGAATAGCATTAAGAAAGATTATAGTAATAAGAAGTGCATGTATGTGCACATATGTTGGCACGTGTGTACATACACACAGGCAGTGAGACGGTTATAGAATGGGAATCACCTCCTGTGTGTAGGATTCCTCTAGTTGCTGAAAGGACTTTGTCAAATGCTTAAAAGAAACTTTGATATATGATCTTCCCACAGACAGCAGTTACCATTTGATTTATTGGTTGTGTAAGTTATGATTTCTCATGGAACAGGTTATTTCTATTTGCATTTGGAAGTTGAACCAGTACCTCTGATGACCATAAGAAATTACAGAATGTCAGAAGGGCAGTGGACCCACACAAGGAAACTTTATGGGCTGGAGCAATGTGGCTATTAGAAAAAAAAGAATTGAAACTACAGAAAGAGGAAGATGGAGAGGTAGTGTGGAGATGTGTGTGGTGTTTTCCATTAGTCAGATTTCCAGGTGAAATATTGTAAACAGTTTCAGGGCAGGAAGAGAGAACAGGAGCTATCTGATTTCTGAGTCCACCATGGTGGAAAAAATGAAGACTTTGAACAAAAATCTCGAGGGAGTAGGCCAACCAAGGATGTGAATAAGAGGAAGATGGGAGAAGATCAGTCAGGAGCTTGGGGGATAAAGATTTTCTTGGCAGTAGAAGTAGGGTCAGAGGCATCATGGGAAGGAGAAGGGAGGTACAGAGGAGAGGTTAAGATGCACTTCTGAGTTTTGTTTTGTCTGCAAGTTATGGAAAAATGAAAAAATTTGAATCTGTAGAAATGTTTCTGGTTAGTTAGGGTAAAAATTATGAGTATGTAAACAGGAGAATATTTTTTCAATATAAAATGTTAGCATAACCCTGGGAGTTAGGTGTCCTGTCTTTGCATTTCCCTAGAAGGAGAAATCTGTAAGGTGAGAAAAGATCAGCTGGAACTTACTAAAAGAGGACTAAGTTAGGGGGCATCACTAATTCCCTGCCCTCCCTCCCCCATCCTCCTCCTTGGTATCACCAGAAAGTGGCTGGATGATTATTTGATTTATGTTTTAACTGTGACAGTCAAGGCCATTCTGCTTAAACCTCTTTCTGGGCTGTACTTTTCCTTTTGCATAAACTTTGCCAAGGCTTCCATCTGTCAGAGAAAAGCATAGATTTCTTGGCTAATATAAGTGGTAAAACTTGAAAAGCATGGGGATACTTTGTAGAGAGCTCAGGATAGTGGTAAGCTTCTGGAGAGGAAGGGGAGAGAGGAGGGAGGAAGAGAGGGGAATGTGCTTTGGGCCAGGAGCAGAGATGCCTCAGCTCGCTCCCTGGCAAACCTTTACTCCTGGAGGGGCTGATTATTATTTATTGTAGGAAATTACTTGAACTCTTTCAAAATTTCCATGGATTGAGCCCTGATGTGCTTTCCCAAGAGAGGCCCTTTTTATTTTGCCAGCCTTGGCTCACACACAATAGTTAAGGCATCCCAGGTCTGGGCCCTTAGTTCTTCAACTTTAGATCTCACTGGTGATGTTCTAGCGCCTGGGATGCTTCTGAAGTCTCAGGTCCCAGTTTCCTCCTCTTCCAGAAACAAGGATGTCCGTATGCCAAGACCGTGACCTTTGATTCAGAGAGCGTGGAGCTCAAGTCCCAGCTGTGCTGATGCAGTTATTTTGATTTAACTCGCTTGTATGACAGGCACTGTAATACCTAGGTTGGAGGGGTGTTCTGTGAATTAGAGATAGGTGGTTCTCAGTTGTCACTGTGAGTAAGAATCATCACGAGTTCTGATATCTAACCTTCCTTGAGAAGAACTAACCATCATGAAGTAGCCAGTTCCTGATAGGAATCAACACGATTTAGTTTACAGAGCTGCCCTTGTGAGAAATGGCTCAATTATAAATCACATTCTGCAACTTGGGGGACCTACTCAGGGGAACTGTGTTTAGTCTATTTCCCTTTCCACAGCAACTTAATACTTATAGCTTATATTTCTTGATGGAGAGTGCTTTTACAGCATCTCAGTTTCAGCTGTGAAATTTAGAATTCCATATATAGGTATAGCCTGTATTCTAAATCAAACCATTTTAAACATGTCCTCCAAACTTATGGGTAATCAGTCCTGCCGTTTTTCAGTTGGTGGCAATAACATATATAGATAGAAATCTAATTTTATTTCTCTGGATGAGCTAGACTATAACAGTAACGTCTGTATCCATCAGTGTTATCCTTGGGACCTGGAGAGCCCTTTAATGTCAGGGAATCCTATTTTTATACATTTTATACATTTAAGGTTCCCAGTGCCCAACATGGAGATATCCTGTCTTGAATGATTTAGTAATTTATTCAGCAAGGCATATTCAGGGATATTGAATGTGAGGAATGTGTGGGCTGCTAGGATCTGAGCCTGAATAAGAGAGATGAGAGAGACAGACATTAAACAAACAATTGCACAAACAATTATTTTCTGTTGATACACAGTGAAGGGAAAAGACAGAGTTGCCATGAAAACATAACATGGAGACTTATCAGTGGCAGGGTATTTCTGGCCCAGGGTATCTGGAGGTTGGACGGGTTGCCAGTGAGCCTGACCAAAGTGTGTCTCCCTACTCTGGGCTGGATTTACACAGGCTCTTGATACCTGCCTGGTCTAGAGACACTGAAGGCCAGCATTTTGGCTAATGTCCACACCCCAGCTGAAGCTGCTCCTCTCTTATGTAACATGCTTTAAGTGCCTGCTCTGTAGCTTGAGTTTTCTCACTTAGTCCTCCCAACACAACAACCCTGTGTGTTTGGTGTGAGCCAAATTTATACCTGAGGGTTCAGAAAAATCGTAGGGTTTCTAGTTTTCCACAATAATAGGCTGAGCTAGGGCAATGTTTTTAGATGTCAAGCAGTCTTCTGTCTATAGTTTTATTTAAAACTATTTAAAAACATTTTAAATGTTTTATTTAGAAACATTTTAATAAAATCTAATTATCAAGCAAAGCCCAATCTATAAACCTGTCAAAAGAGAGTTGTACTTGTTGAACTGGGGGTGGATGATCAGGTCACCACCTGCTTATCTCCCCTTGCTTCCTCTAAGTGAAAGTGTTAGTTGCCCAGTATGCCGACTGTTTATGTCCCCAAGGACTGTGGCCTGCCAGGCTCCTCTGTCCATGGGATTTCCAGGCAAGAATACTGGAGTGAGTAGCCATTCCCTTCTCCAGGGGATCTTCCTGTCACAGGGATCAAATCTAGTGGCTCAGACAGTAAAGAATAGGTCTGAAATGCAGGAGATGAGGGTTTGATCCCTGGGTTGGAAGATCCCCTGGAGAAGGGAATGGCTACCCATTTCAGTATTCTAGCTTGGAGAATTCCGTGGACAGAGGAGCTTGGTGAGCTCCAGTCCGTGTGATCACAAAGAGTCAGACCCAATTGAGCAATGAACGCTTGTTCCTCCAGACTGTCTCTAAATTGCTTTGGAAGGACCTAAGCCTGTGTGAGGCTTGGTTTTAAAACAGTTATTCTGGGAGTGCTCTGGCAGTTGGTGGTTAGGACCCTGTGCTCCCAATGCAGGGGCAATGGGTTTGATTCCTGGTTGGAAAACTATGATCCTTCATGCCATGAGCAAAAAAAAGAAAAACAAACCATCACTCTACATTATATGGCATTTCTTAGCTCACAAACCCTTGCACTTTCATTTACTATTCAATGAGCACAATTAAATGCCAACAGTTATTAGAACCTCGTGATTATAAGGGAGACCACTGTAACCCTATTTAATAAGCAATTCTTACTAAATATTCATGAGCATTAATATTAGCCAAGGTTTTCTAATCTCAGTCTTATTTGGGTTTTCACTTGTGATGTTTGATGTAAACAAGGAGCTGGAAATGGTCAGGGAGGAGGGTTTGCTTTCAGCAGGTGCACAATATTTGTTGATTTGATTTCCTAGGTTATCCCTGGAGGAAATATTTGAATGCCCACGTTCCAGACTGTGCTTCTCCCTCTGGGACTCACAAAGATGGAGACTGTCTGGGCCCTGGCCTTGAAGCCTTCACAGTCCAATTGCAGACAGAACACGTGTGCTGAAACAATTAGACAGCTTGATAAGCTGGCACAGCATGCAGTGCTAGATCATGAATTGCAGCTTCTGGTGCGATGAGAGGTCAAGGAAGAGAGATTAACAGAGGGAAGTGGAGTAACGGAGGCTAACTCTGGAGCCAAGTGGGCCTGTTGCTGGGTCTTGATAAATTAGTAGGAAATAGGGGGTTAGAGAGAAAGGAGAAGACCTTCAAGGCAGGGGTAGCTATGGGAAGTAAAGGCATGAAGGCCGGAATCTAAAGGGCTGTGCAGAGAACTAGTGATGGGATTTGAGTGACTGGAGGACATGCTGGAGTGGGTGATGGGAAATGACATTGGAGGTCAGCTGAGGAATTAGTACAAGAGATACACCCCTTAATACAGACACAGAGACAAGAACTCAAAAGAACAAAAGGAAGCAGAGCTCTGGTTACTTGGCCCCAGGTTCTGGGAATCTTCATAGTGGATGGGATAGAACCAGGCATATGAGGCCAGACAGAGGAGCTGTCTTCTGAAAATAGGGAGTCATTACAGGCTCCTGTGAAAGGTAGTCATATTTTGGAAAGATTGCTCTTCCAGCATGTTTTTGCAAGATGACAGAGATGCTACCCTGCTTTTGCACACATTCCAAACTCAGTCTTCCGATGCTTGCAGGCTCCCAACAGTGTCCCAGCTTAGGGCTGGTTTTGTGTAGTTCTTGCTAAGTTTTAGTTCTAGAAAGAAAACAAAGTGTTAGTCGCTCAGTTGTGTTTGACTCTGTGACCTCATGGACTGTAGCCCACCAGGCTCCTCTGTCCATGGACTTCTCCAGGGAAGAATACTGGAGTGGGTAGCCATTCCCTTCTCCAGGGGATCTTTGCCAACTCAGGCATTGAACCAGGGTTTTCTGCATTGCAGGCAGATTCTTTACCATCTGAAAGAATTCCTTTCAGTTCTAAGTAAACTATAAATGTTAACCAGTCCAAGTTCTGATGAACAATAATTTGGTAAACAGAGTTAAGGAAGTGCTAACAATGAAACATGAACTATTAGATCATGTGATGTTCTTCTAACAATATCACTGCCGTGACATTTTTGCAGACACAGATGATACTTTTGATAGATCAGACTGTTTAGTCAGGCAAGTACCAAGCTGGACCTCTGTAACAATGATGTCATTTGTATATTGATTTCTGTGAATCAGGATTTGAAGTATTGCCTCCCTCTGCAAATTTATTTTATGACCTGCAGGCTGGGTCTCCACAACTCAGAGGGAAGACAAGGCCAGGTGCCTCAGGTCAAAGTAGAGTGAGGGATGGGAAATTAGTGCTTCGATCCCTCAGAGTTAGCTAGTCACTGTGTTTAAATAAAGATGATCATATATACCATTTGTCAAATGCCCAGCATTCAGTGAATGAAAACAGTTTGCATTATTCATTAAATCTTCAAAATGCTCTGCTCATATATGTATTCTTGTTACCTCTAGTATCTAGATGAAGCAGCCAGGGCTTGGGAATTAAGCAGCTCACTAATACACAGAAAATAGTGTGAGTGGGAAAATGAATCTGCAGCTTCCTAATCAGAGTCTATTCCTTTAACCAGCCCCCTTTATCATGAATTGCCATAATGATTGTGTTGATGGTGATGGAGATCATCATTTCTGTGGCATAATTAATAATTAATTGGGCAGACTCCCTTGCACCTAGGGGTGGACCTGTGATGATATAATTCTGGCCAATGAGGCATAAGCTGGAGATTCTTGCTGATTTCCTAGCATAGGCTCAGATCCTTTCAGCAACTCCCTTACTCTATTCATGTCTTGAATGTGGTTGCAAAGACTGGCGGTGTAACAGCCATCTCACAACCATGTGTGCAAAAGCTAGATTCTAAGGCAGTGGAGCAGGGATGTAGACACAACTGGAATCTTTGATGACTCTCTTGAACAGTGTTCTGCGTATAACCTAGCTACTCATTATGTGATTAAAAACAAATCTTTCACTGTTTAATCCATTTTTATTACTTGTGCCTTAGTGCAATCCTAGTGCCTAAGAATTGATGCTTTTGAACTGTGGTGTTGGAGAAGACTCTTGAGAGTCCCTTGGACTGCAAGGAGATCCAACTAGTCCATTCTAAAGGAGATCAGTCCTGGGTGTTCTTTGGAAGGAATGATGCTAAAGCTGAAACTCCAGTACTTTGGCCACCTCATGCGATGAGTTGACTCATTGGAAAAGACTCTGATGCTGGAAGGGATTGGGGGCAGGAGGAAAAGGGGACTACAGAGGATGAGATGGCTGGATGGCATCACCGACTCGATGGATATGAGTTTGAGTGAACTCTGGGAGTTGGTAATGGACAGGGAGGCCTGGCGTCTTGTGATTCATGGGGTCGCAAAGAGTCAGACACGACTGAGCGACTGAACTGAACTGAACCAATAAAACCATGCCTTTAGAGCTCTTGACTTACATCAAAGCTCAGCTGTGATATTTACTGACATTTGGAGGATGAAGAATTCTTTGTGGCTGGGGCTGTTCTATGCAATGTAGGATGTTGAGCAGCATCCCTGGACTCTTCCAGATGGTTCAATGGTAAAGAACATGCCTGTGAATGCAAGAGACACAAGAGATGTGGGTTCAAGCCCTGGGTTGGGACAATCCCCTGGAGGAGGGCATGGCAGTCTGTTCCAGTATTCTTGCCTGGAGAAACCCATGAACAGAGGAGCCTGGTGGGCTACGTCCATGGGGGTCTCAAAGAGTTGAACATGACTGAGCATGCACTTACCACATTACTGGCTTCTCTAACCACAAGTTGGGACAACCAAGAATGCCTCCAGACATTGCTAAGTGCCGCCCAGAGGGCAAAATAGCCCCAGTTGAGAACCATTGCCATACATCAACTTATTTGATCTTCTAAATTATTTTTGAGGTAGATAGAAATGTTGAATTGGTTTAAAATATAAGGAAACTAGACTCTTTAAGACATTCATTGATCTGCCAGGAGTTACAACATTAGTAAGTGGACTGGAACCTAGGATTTTTGGCTCCAGGTTCAGCGTATTTTCCATCACAGTGCATGAGTTATTTATTTTGGTTAAGGCCACTGATCTAATTAGTTGGACGGACCTCTGCTTTAGATACTGCCGGGTTGTCGTAAAGAAGGATTGCAGTTGGACAAAGCAGAGTGTTCTGTGAACAGAAGACAATAAATGTAAACTCCCCAACCCACCCCAGCTCCCTTGAACAGATATGTGTTACTCCATGTTTCAAAAGGTGATTCACAGGTCAGGGCTTCCTAAGTGTGCTGACATCATTGTCCTGGCTGAAGTTGGATTGCCTACTCTTATTTCCTCCGCCAGCCCCCCGCCCCCCCCCCTCCCCAGATACAAGCAGAAAGCAAGCAGATGACAAAATTTTCCATAGCTTTGTTTGTGCTGCAGCAATACCTTGTCCTCAGTCAAATGTTAGGAAATAAAAAAAAAAAAAGAAAGAAAACAGTTGAAAAGAACCCGTTTGATTTGATTCTTTCTGTCGCCTCCTTCATTCACTGTGACAGCAATCTGCAGCAGATACCAGCCACGGATGTCCTCAGGCCTGTCTTTGAATCAGGTGCCTCATCTGGCTTCTCTAATGTTTCTGGATTTCTCCATGAGGATTGCCCACTGGGGTATGATTTAAGTAGCCTCATTCTGAGTTCCAGTTCTGGGCCTGTGAGTACCAGAACGCAGGCTCTCTTAGCTCATTAATACCTGCCAAGAGAACTGTTCTTCAAAGGAGACTTGGAGCAGGGAGTTCCTCTTGACGGAAGAAGTATCTTCAGGGGAACAGTGCTTTATCAACTCACTTCAGCCTTGACCTTTGCCTCCTCCTCAGTTTTTTTTCCAATGCTTTCAGACTAAAAGTCGATTTACTTTTTAAGTACATCTCTGTCTGGTGTCTTCAGAGAATCCTTGCAAAGTCTGCTAGACTTGCTAATAGCTATGAAGGGCAAGTCATGTTCCCTCACTTACTACCATCCTTTGTCAACATTGTCTGAGCTGAGTTTGGGGGAGTTATTGGGTGGTTTATGAATAAACTGTGAAATGTTCTTCTTGAAAAGTTGTTTGCCATGCCATCTCGACCCTAAGGTGAGCATGTAAGATGAAAAATTTGTTGGTGGCTTTGCCTCATTTTTCTTGCTTACTTTTAATATATTGTATGAACTCTTAAATTCTTTTTCTTTTTCAAATAGGGCATCATAAGATGAATACTAAATGTATGAAGCCAGTTTTGTGAAACATGAACCCAGCACATCAATAGGGAATTGTAAAATGATTTAAAGATACAGGTATAGATCTAGTTTAGACTGTCAGCAGACAGGTGAACAGAGAAGATTAAAAAATGCAAAATGATGCATCAATATGAATATACTTTACAACTGGAAAACCATCCACTCCATGGAGTTTTGGTATTTATATAAAAATGGAATCCATTCATTTATTGACTGAATGGATATTTATTTCATGCCTACTATATTGTAGGCATGGTGTGTGCATTCTAAGTCACTTCAGTCATGTTTGATTCTTTGCAATCCTATGGACTGTAGCCCACCAGGCTCCTCTGTCTATGGGATTCTCCAGGCAAGAATACTGAGTGAATTGCCATTCCCACCTCCAGGGGATCTTCCCGACCCAGAGACTGAACCTGTGTTTCTCATGTCTTCTGCATTGGCAGGTGGATTCTTTACCATTAGAGCCACCTGGAAAGCAACTAGGCATGGCATTAGACATGGGTATTTCAGATTAAATTGAAAAATGATCTATGAAGGAATTTAGTCTGATAGGAGAGTCAGATAAAAAATTAGCAAATCATCTATCAGCGTAACATAAAAGTGTGTAGGGTGTAGGGGAACAGTAATGAAAAAGTGATTGGAAAATGACAACTTCAACCTTGGTATGGCACTTTCCATTTTATACTATCTTTATTGTAAGGAACTCTGAGTTTCTCTTCTCACGGTTCTATAGAAGGAGGTTTCTGCTTCCCTCCAAATGATAGAAAAATGCTGGAGGGGACCTTTACTCCACTTCCTACTCACTTTCCTGCAGGGAGAATGAGTGTCCAGTTGATTGTAGAGAGCGTGAGTTCTGTTGGATCACATTTCCCACCCAGGGTGCCAGTCTATGCATCGAAAAGAGAATAAAGATTCATCTTGGATCCTCTCAGGTTCTCATTTTTCAGGGGTCTGGCTTTCAGAGGTGGACTAATCTGGCCTCTGACACATACTTGGAGCTGATTTGTGGAGCTGGTTTTACTATAGGCAGATACTTAGCCTAGATTTGAGGAGGGACTTTAGTAAGAACCTCCCATCTTGGCCTTGGATCCAAGCACTATTTTACCATGCCTCTTCATTATGGGACTCTGGTTACCAGAGCATGGTTAACAAAGCTGATCCACTCATCTCCATTTAGCTTTGAATATTTATCCCTACTTGTTAGAACTCAGAAGGCAGGAGAGATGCGTTATTAGCATCACTGTATTCAATTATCTCACTTGATAATTATGACAACTCATGAGAAGGGTGTAGTGGGGATTCTTTTCTCAGTTTGCATGTGAGTAAGTAGGCAGAGGTTGAGGTTATGTGGAATAATAGAATCCCAGCATCACAGATATGGATTCAGTCTTGGTGTTGTTACCTCTGAGTGGGCTGATCTGGAAAAAGCTTCCTTAATGTGGTGAGCCTCAGCTTCCTCCTCTGTAAAACAGAAATAGAAGCATCACCTTTGTGGGCTGTGAAAAGTAGACATTGTGTTTATAGAACACGAAGCACAATGCCTGAGCCACAGCGGGTGCTCAGTGAATATCTGACCTGAGTTGAAGTTGTGCTGGAGAAGACTCTTGAGAGTCCCTTGGACTGCAAGATCCAACCAGTCCATCCTAAAGGAGATCAGTCCTGGGTGTTCATTGGAAGCACTGATGTTGAAGCTGAAACTCAATATTTTGGCCACCTGATGTGAAGAGCTGACTCATTTGAAAAGACCCTGATGCTGGGAAAGGTTGAGGGAGAAGGAGGAGGAGAAGGGGACAACAGAGGATGAGATGGTTGGATGGCATCACCAACTCAATGGACATGGGTTTGGGTAAACTCTGGGAGTTGGTGATGGACAGGGAGGCCTGGCGTGCTGTGGTTCATGGGGTCTCAAAGAGTCGGACACAACTGAGTGACTGAACTGAACTGAAGTTGTGTTGTGAAGCTAAAGCAGAGAGTTGGAGGATCCAGGAAAGCTGAGATCAAGAACTAACTGAAAGAGCCAGTGGGAGATCATCCAGAAAAATTCCAAAATGGAGAGCAGATATCTATAGTGGCCTTACCAGGTGTACCAGCATTATCTGAGGCACAAATATTGGTTTCATTTATAGAGGCTAAAATAAGATGGGTATTATAAGTCTTAAACTATGTTAAACTCACAGAACAGCAACTTCCTTCTCAGGAGAGACTTTTTGTTTTAGAGGGTAGGAGGAGCCATCATTACTCGGGTGATAAGCCACGTGGTACAGATGTAGTGTACTCCAGGAGGGAAGGGGCCAGTATGTCCTCTCCATGGGATCTCCAGTGCCTGGAACAGAGCTGTGCATATCTCTGCTGCTGCTGCTGCTAAGTCACTTCAGTCGTGTCCGACTCTGTGCGACTCCATAGACGGCAGCCCACCAGGCTCCCCTGTTCCTGGGATTCTCCAGGCAAGAACACTGGAGTGGGTTGCCATTTCCTTCTCCAACGCATGAAAGTGAAAAGTGAAAGTGAAGTCACTCAGTCATGTCCGACCCTCAGTGACCCCATGGACTGCAGCCTTCCAGGCTCCTCCATCCATGGGATTTTCCAGGCAAGAGTACTGGAGTGGGGTGCCATTGCCTTCTCCGGTGCATATCTCATTGCTCAACAAATATTTGGTGAACCATTGAATACATGAACTCAAGAGGTAGGAGAGTTCTGTGAGCTTGAATCAGTGGAGAAGTTTTCTTATTAAAGGTAGCACTTGAGAAAGACCTGGAAGAATGAGGAGACTTTGTAGGGAAAGGGGAAGTGGACACTTTGAAGTGGCTAACAACTTTAGAAAATATTTTTACTGTAACCTGGAGGGCTAGGTCATTCACATGGGTAACCTTGTGCACTGCTGGGAATTACAACATGATGTATTCAGCTATCGCATTTGTGTCTCTTAGGAAGATGGTGGAGATGAATAGATTGGCTCTGCAATTTGTTGATTGGCCATATAAAGTCATGTTTTGCCTTTGGGATTTTCCAGGTTGCTGGTGGCAACAATATGTCTCCAAAGCATGCTATTTAGAATTACTTCATCCTTCTTGGGGCAGGATGGTGGGTGCAAGTGGGAGGAAAATGGCAAAATAAATGACAAGCTTTGATGCATACAACCCCCTCTATAAATGCATCTGAGTCATAACTGAGCAGTCATGACACTCTCCATTAATTTAATGAAATTAATTTTTTTCATACATCACTTTCAATGCTACAAAATACTTTACAGTGAGAGGCAAAATGAGATAATGAGATAATGTTTTATAGAAGCATGCAGCAGCAAGTTTCCTATCATTAGCAAGACAGTAGAGTATATTAAAAATGGCATGGATAGAAGAAAACTCTGAAATAGCAACCAGAGAAGAAAGAGCAGAAGCAGTATATGGCTTTCAAAGCTTTTTATCCCTTACTGTAAAAATAGCTCCATTTGTTGGCAGGATTCAGAGTGAGCTTAGGGCAAGAGAGCTAGGGGCTGAGCACTTGACCTTTCTGCTGCTAAGTCACTTCAGTTGTGTCCGACTCTGTGTGACCCCATAGAGAGCAGCCCACCAGGCTCCCCTGTCCCTGCGATTCTCCAGGCAACAACACCGGAGTGGGTTGCCACTTCCTTCTCCAATGCATGAAAGTGAAAAGTGAAAGTGAATTCACTCAGTCATGTCCGACCCTTAGCATGGACTGCAGCCCACCAGGCTGCTCCGTCCATGGGATTTTCCAGGCAAGAGTACTGGAGTGGGGTGCCATTGCCTTCTAGATCGGTTAGTCCAAAGACAATGTACTCATCACTTCTAGTCATTCATTCAGGAGATAGCCTGGTAACATGGAAGGGTGATATTATTTGGAGTCAGTCAAATCTGAATTTAAATCCAGTTCTGCCATTCAGTGACTGCTGCTTTGGCCTCTGGGTGGGACTCAGTTTTGTCATCCATACAATGGAAGCGGCAACCTGTGTCATAGGATTAGCATGGGTATTCGCTTGGTATATTGCTTTATCATACTGATCAGCACATAGTAGGTGCTCAACAAATACTAATTTCATCTCTGTTTTTGTTAGTAACAGTGTTACCAAGTCAGGCTATCATGTGATTTTAATCTTCCTTGCTGCAGGTGTGTGTGTGTGTGTGTGTGTGTGTGTTGAGGAGGGCATAGTAGGAGTGGGGAAGATTCATCAGTGATACAGGTTGCCATTCCAGCACCTGTTATTCCCATGTTTTATGTTGGTCAAGCTCCAGTTTTGTTCTGTACTACTAAGTGACATGGACAAATTTGGATTGCTCTAAGCCAATAATAATGGTTCAGTTCTCTTGATAATTATCAGTTTAAAGTTGAGCATTAGGATCCAATTCTGGTCAATGAGATATAAGGGAATTTTTCTGGGAGATTCCTGGGGAAATGTATTTGCTCTTCAAAAGAGATGTACACAGAAGAAGTGTTGTTGAGTAGATACACTCAATATTTGTGGAACTGCAGCTATGACCTTGAACCAGGAGTGAAATGAGTCCCAAGTCTCTCTCCAGAAGAACCTGCTATAGAAAGAGACAAGACATCTGGGGGTGGCATGGTGGTGGGGTGCGATAGCGTAGCCCCTCTGTGCTGGTCCACCACTAGACACTTATTACAGAGATAATATATCCCTGTTTTGTTTTAGCAAGTCTTATTTGAGTTTTTTGTTATTTGTAGCTGAAGGCATTCTAACTGCTACAAGTGACTGTCAGGTGGGAATCTAGAGTTTGAACTTGTTTAATTTCTTTTTCAGTATAGAGGAAGATCCTTATGTTCTTCTCACTGGTGATGTTTGAAGTGGAATAAAGAAATAAGTTTCCATGTCAGCCTGTCCTAAGACACTGTTTGCAGAAGTATTTTGAGGCCAGCACCTGTCCTATTCTTACAGATATCTGACTGGGTCTAGAGGAATTGTGAACGGCTCAGTCTAGAGAGGAAGCGAATCTAGAAAACATTTGTGGAACCCTCATCCTATATGCTATATTCTATAAAAGTCATTCTGTATTCTATATGCTTCACGTATATTTCAGTTCCCATGTGAGAGTTTAAAAGAACATATGTTGTGTTATCATTTAAAGATGAGGAAATTGAGGCTCAGGATGGTTGAACAATTTGCCAAGATCTGTCTGCTATGAAGTGATAGAGCCAATATCAAAATGCTCAAAGCCAGGTGCTATTTCCTAGATGAAAATTGACAATCCAAGGATGTTACTAAACAGCAAGTCAATTGCCAAGGCTGGTTAGTCCACGATCTAGGTTTCTTAATGTTTTGTCTTGAATTTCTGAAATGATTGCCCTTCACCAAGACTCCCTGATGCAAAGCAGTGGGTAAATGAGCAGAGATTTGCCTACTGAATTCATTAATTCATTTAATAAGTATTGCGCATCCATCGAATACTCAGTGCTGTGCAAGGTATGAGGTATACAGTGGTGAAGAAAAGAGGTTAGTCCCTGCTGCTCACTTTCGTGGTTGGGGCTGCTCCTCTGGGTGTGTCATGGGTGCGACTGGGACATTTGGTACACTCTGAGGAAGCAGGGATGCAGAGAGAACTTGGCAGGAAAATTGGGGCTCTTGGGCATGGGACCCCTGAGAAACTCACCAGTGGTGAGAGTGACGTCTAGAGACCTTAGAATGTATTTCCTCTGTTGACAGTTAACACTGTATTTCAAGGCAGAGGGGAGATGGGCAAGGAATGAGAGATTTAAAGACCTCTGGCTCCTAGCCGTAGTCTGCCAGGTGGGTCTGCTTTATCCTGAGCCTTCCAGAAAATATTAAGACGCAGCCTTGGTATTGATATAGCCTCGCATGTCGATAGAATCCACCCGGAAGGTGGTGACTGCTTCTCTTCTTTCGCTGTAAATGTGCTTTGGTGATCTCACCAAGCCTGGACCTCTCCAAGGTGAGCCCAAAGGAAGGTAGAGAAAGAAGAAGTGGTGTGTTGGTAAACATTTAACAGTTCTGATTTGCTGCATTTGTTACTCTCTTCGTAAAAACTCCCACCGTGGCTGATTTCAAGCTACTGATTTGATGTCAACTAATTCCCCAAATTTCTAAAAATTTAACACTGAACTGTTGGGAGCGATGGGTGGCTGCAGCATACCTTGGCTCTAGCAGAGCTCTGGAAAGAGATGTCTCTGGCCACCCACAAAGCTGTCAGCTCCCTAACACACCTGGAAGGGAGAGTGAGCGCTACGGATGATGACCAGGTGATGCGGCCGGTGTTAGCATGAATGTGTCCCCTCACCCTTGCCTTCACGTTTTCTGCCTTTGAAATAAAGGCCAGTTTGTGGCCATTTCCACCTTTCCTATGTTCCCCTTTGAAGGTTTCTTTTTTTCATCTTTTACCTCTGATTTAAAAATAAATACATTTTTTAAAAGAGCTAGAACAAATATCTTGCTTTCTGTTTAAGCAGGAGTGATTTTTTTCCTGTCTTGTTACTGATGTTTCTTCTGTTATTCTCACAATGCATCAAGTTAGAAAGAAGAGGCTGGTTTTGTTTTTCCTGCAAGGAAAAACGAACAACCGATGGGCTTTTCCTAACAGCACAAGCCCACACCTTCTGAATTGTACTCAGAAATGAAATGTAGAGCCCCAGAATCCTGGCGCTGCCTGATGAGGGTCTCCTATTTCCAACAGATGGTAATTTTCAGAGCTGCTCCTTTCCTCAACATGATTTAGAATCGTATCTGTTCAGCCCATAAAGTAGAACTGAGACTATTAAAGACTCGAGATATGAATCCTATTAATGAAGCAGCACTTAGAAATGAGAGCATCACCGTCTTTGCTATTACATCGTCTATAGATTAGTCATAATGTTCTGAGGACCCTGTCTGATCAGAAGCTTATTTTAAATAGCAAGTTTCCTGTGACTAAAGAGTGCAATTATTGGTTGCTATCTTCAGAGGACAGTTACAGGGCAGATTTAAAAAAATGAACATTTTTAAAAAGCAATTAAATGGGCGGGAGACATAGTCTGAACCTAGAAGGCTGCAAAGAAAAAATAATGAACTGAAATAGAATGAGACTGGAAAATTAAAAAGCAAGTTACTTTGTCATTGTTGGACAGAAAAGCCCCCAATGGTGAGGTGAGTACCTGGGCTGAACTCCGGAGATTTTTTTTTTTTAATTTACTTATTTTTTATTGAAGGATAATTGCTTCACAATATTGTGTTGGTTTCTGTCATATATCACCATGAATCAGCCATAGGTATACATATGTGCCCTCGCTCTTGAACCTCACTCCCACTTTCCACCCTTCCCACCTCTCTAGGTTGTTAGAGAGCTCAGGTTTAAGTTCCTTGAGTCATACAGCAAATAACTCTGGAGGTTTTAAGGCCATGCATTGGAGGTGGGTGTCTCTTCTTTTTGTCTTGCCTTGAACAGATGGGAAACATTTATCAGAACAGTGAAGGGTGAGAAGGTGCCTCCTCATTTCACTGACGAAGGAAATCTTTGCTCATAAACCACCCTTGCCTAAAAGGGATTGGCAAAGAGCATCTTAGGAAGAAAGCGAGGACTGTTAGATTTTAGAATGAGCAGGAGGAGGGAGGGAGGGAGCACAGGTAAGAGAAAACAGGTGGAGACACAGTCATCTCCAAAACAAGGCAATGGGCGGTGGCGGGGGCAGGGGCGGGTAGCAGACCCCAGGTCAGGAGTCAGACATACTTGGATGGGCATCTTGTCCCTGCCACACCTTACCTGTGTGCCTGTGGGCAAATTTCCTAACCTCTCTGGGCTTCAGTCTCTCTATCTGAACAATGGGCTATGTTGTGGTGGTTGTTTAGTCGCTCGGTCATGTTTGACCCTTTGTGATCCCATGAACTACAGCATGCCAGGCTTCCCTGTCCATCACCAACTCCTGAAGCTTGCTCAAACTCATGTGCATCGAGTCAGTGATGCCATCCAACCATCTCATCCTCTGCTGTCCCCTTCTCCTGCCTTCAATCTTTCCCAGCATCAGGGTCTTTTCTAGTGAGTCGGCTCTTCGCATCAGATGACAAAATATTGGAGCTTAAGCTTCACATCAGTCCTTCCAATGAACATTCAGGGTTGATTTCTTTTAGGATTAACAGGTTTGATCTCCTTGCAGTCCAAGGGACTCTCAAGAGTCTTCTCCAACACCATAGTTCAAAAGCATCAATTCTTTGGTGCTCAGTTTTCTTTATAGTCCAACTCTCATATCCATACAAAACTACTGGAAAAACTATAGCTTTGACTAGATGGACCTTTTTTGGCAAAGTAATGTCTCTGTTTTTTAATATGTTGTCTATCTTTGTCATAGCTTTTTTTCCAAGGAGCAAGTGTCTTTTAATTTCATGGCTGCAGTCACCATCTGCAGTGATTTTGGAGCCCAAGAAAATAAAGTCTGTTACTGTTTCCATTGTTTCCCCATCTGTTTGCCATGAAGTGATGGGACCAGATGCCATGATCTTCATTTTTTGAATGTTGAGTTTTAAGGCAGCTTTTTCACTCTCCTCTTTCAATTTCATGAAGAGGCTCTTTAGTTCTTCTTTGCTTTCTGCCATAAGGGTGGTGTCATCTGCATACCTGAAGTTATTGATATTTTTCCTGGCAGTCTTGATTCCAGCTTGTGCTTCATCCAGTCCAGCATTTCTCATGATGTACTCTACATATAAATTAAATAAGCAGGATGACAATATACAGCCTTGACATACTCCTTTTCCAATTTGGAACTGTTGGGAAGCACAGTACAAAATAGCTGGTTGGAGGAAGTCCTTGGGAAAATGGTGAAGGGCCAGAAATACCCTGACTTGGTGTACTGCAGGCAGAAAAACATCTCCTGTTTTTGATTATGCCTGGCGCCAAGATTTAATAATAAATATTAAGGATGTTGCTTGAGAAAACGGGTTATGGGATAAGCACATGGGTCACTTAGAGCGCGCTGTCCTTGAAATATTTTGACTGATTAGGTATTAACCCCGTATGTACTCTGCTGGCTATATACTCTAAGCTCTTTGCTCCTGCTTCTATAAAAAGGCTTGATTGCAGAAATAAACTTGTCAGTCCTTTCAAGAGACTGTCCGAGTGTCATTCTTTCAGGCTCGTCGCTTCTAAGTCCTGGGGAGAAAATCCCCAACAGGAACCAATCTGATGTTCCATATCCAGTTCTAACTGTTGCTTCTTGACCTGCATACAGGTTTCTCAGGAGGCAGGTCAGGTGGTCTGGTATTCCCATCTCTTGAAGAATTTTCCATAGTTTGTTGTGATCTACACAGTTAAAGGCTTTGGCATAATCAATAAAGAAGATGTTTTTCTGGAATTTGCTTGCTTTTTCTATGATTCCGTGGATGTTGGCAATTTGATCTCTGGTTCCTCTGCCTTTTCTAAGTCAAGCTTCAGCATCTGGAAGTTCACAGCTCATGTGCTGTTGAAGCCTGGCTTGGAGAATTTTGAGCATTCCTTTGCTAGCGTGTGAGATGAGTGCAGTTGTGTAGTAGTTTGAACGTTCTTTGGCATTGCCTTTCTTTGGGATTGGAATGAAAACTGACCTTTTCCAGTCCTGTGGCCACTGCTGAGTTTTCCACATTTGCTGGTATATTGAGTGCAGCACTTTCACAGCATCATCTTTCAGGATTTGAAATAGCTCAACTGGAATTGCATCACCTCCACTAGCTTGTTCATAGTGATGCTTCCTAAGGCCCACTTATGATAATGAACATATGTGCTTTTAAAACAAGCAGTTTGCTTCTGAAAATATATTGAATATATTGAAATATATTTGAAATATATTGAAATCAGCTTGCAATTGGGTACTGTCTATACTAGAAATGTAGAAAGGGCAGATATATGTATGCATCTATATGTGTTAATATATCCATATGTATGTATAGGTATATGTATATACACATACATACATATGTGTAGCTACATGGAGACTATATAGCTATATATGTAGCTGTACAAATGTATGCTTGTAATCTCTAGTTATATAATATGTATGTGCATGATTTTTATGGTAGTATATCGTGAACATATTTTGGTATCATTTTATTGGTTTCATAATAACCAATAATATAGCTATAACATAGCTATACCATATATAACAGCAATCTTTATAGTAATATATGGGCTTCCCTGGTGGCTCAGTGGTAAATAATACGCCTGCCAATGCAGGAAACATGGATTCCTGAAAGATCCCCTAGAGAAGGAAATGGCAACCCCCTCCAGTATTCTCACTTGGGAGATCCATGAACAGAGCAGCCTGGCAGATTATAGCCCATGGGATGACAAAGGGTTGGACATGACTGTGCAGCTAAACAACAAAAGGCAGTATATATACATAGCTATGCAATAATATAGCTGTAACACAACTTAAGCCTATATTGTTGAGTATTTGGGTTTTTCCCAAATTTCTATAGTATTAAAAATCATGCTTAATTGAATACCTTTCTATACCTCTTTATTTATTTATTTTTTAATTTAAATTTATTTATTTTAATTGGAGGCTAATTACTTTACAATATTGTATTGGTTCTGCCACACGTCAACATGAATCCACCATGGGCATACACGTGTTCCCCATCCTGAACCCCCCCTCTCACCTCCCTCCCTGTACCATCCCTCTGGGTCATCCCAATGCACCAGCCCCAAGGATCCTGTATCAAACCTGGACTGGTGATTCGTTTCTTATATTATATTATACATGTTTCCATGACATTCCCCCAAATCATCCCACCCTCTCCCTCTCCCACAGAGTCCAAAAGGCTGTTCTATACATCTGTGCCTCTTTTGCTGTCTCGCATACAGGGTTATCGTTACCATCTTTCTAAATTCCATATATACGCATTAGTATACTGTATTGGTGTTTTTCTTTCTGACTTACTTCACTCTGTATAATAGGCTCCAGTTTCATCCACCTCATTAGAACTGATTCAAATGTATTCTTTTTAATGACTGAGTAATACTCCATTGTGTATATGTACCACAGCTTTCTTATCCATTCATCTGCTGATGGACATCTAGGTTGCTTCCATGTCCTGGCTATTATAAACAGTGCTGCAATGAACATTGGGGTACACGTGTCTCTTTCGATTCTGGTTTCCTTGGTGTGTGTGCCCAGCAGTGGGATTGCTGGATTATAAGGCAGTTCTATTTCCAGTTTTTTAAGGAATCTCCTCACTGTTCTCCATAGTTGCTGTACTAGTTTGTATTCCCACCAACAGTGTAAGAGGGTTCCCTTTTCTCCACACCCTCTCCAGCATTTATAGCTTGTAGACTTTTGGATCACAGCCATTCTGACTGGCGTGAAATGGTACCTCATTGTGGTTTTGATTTGCATTTTTCTGATAATGAGTGATGTTGAGCATCTTTTCATGTGTTTGTTAGCCATCTGTATGTCTTCTTTGGAGAAATGTCTGTTTAGTCCTTTGGCCCATTTTTTGATTGGATCATTTATTTTTCTGGAATTGAGCTGCAGGAGTTGCTTGTATATTTTTGAGATTAGTTGTTTGTCAGTTGCTTCATTTGCTATAATTTTCTCCCATTCTGAAGGCTGTCTTTTCACCTTGCTTCTAGTTTCCTTTGTTGTGCAGAAGCTTTTAATTTTAATTAGGTCCCATTTGTTTATTGTTGCTTTTATTTCCAATATTCTGGGAGGTGGGTCATAGAGGATCCTGCTGTGATTTATGTTGGAGAGTTTTTTGCCTATGTTCTCCTCTAACAGTTTTATAGTTTCTGGTCTTACGTTGAGATCTTTAATCCATTTTGAGTTTATTTTTGTGTATGGTGTTAGAAAGTGTTCTAGTTTCATTCTTTTACAAGTGGTTGACCAGTTTTCCCAGCACCACTTGTTAAAGAGATTGTCTTTTCTCCACCGTATATTCTTGCCTCCTTTGTCAAAGATAAGGTGTCCATAGGTGGGTGGATTTATCTCTATACATCTTTAATTATTTGCAGTGTTGCACTTTAAAAATCAGATAGTAAGTTTACACTAATGGAAAAATATGTTGAAAGTTTGAATATTGTGAACAGCGGTTATGTTCCCAGGCTATCCTAGAGCAGTTAATTTAACCTGCAATGTAGCCAAACTAGACTTCTGGTGCTGTGATACCTGACCTGGTTGAATTGTGTCTCCCCATATCCCCAAATAGGTTCAAGTCCTAAACCCTGGTATCTGTGAACATGACCTTATTTGGAAAAGGATCCATGCTAAAGCCATCCAGATAAGATGAGGTCACACTGGATTCATGTGGGCCCTGGATTCCATGGAGTCTTTACAAGAGAACCAGAGAGAAGATATGAACTCAGAGCCAGAGGAAAGAAGGTCATGTGAAGACAGGAGCAGCTGGGTTGTCACAAGCCAAGGACTGCCGGGAGTCATCGGAAACTGGAAGAGCCTAAGAAGTTTCTTACCTGGAAGCTTTGGAGGGAGTATTTTCATGTTGATATGCAAGTTTCAGGATTCTAGTCTCCAGAACAGTCAGAGTGAGAAGATATATTTCTGGTGGTGGTGGTGGTGGTGGTGTTTTTTAGCTACCTACTCTGTGGTATTTTCTTGCAGCATCCCTGGGAAACTGATATATATATATACCTAGCCAACTTTTGGCATAGATTTCTCCACAGAAAGAATCTTCTAAGGGGTGGTTAGAGCCCAGCTCCCGGGTCTAGCTCCCAAAAATACTTACCATGTAATCTAGCACTATCCCACTTCACATCATCTTCCCATAAAAAAGCCCAAAGTATACAAAAGCAGGAAAAACAGTCTTCCCAGGTCTCAGAGGGACAGAAGATAGTGCCCCTTCTGCCACAAGGTGGCGCTTTTGGCCTAGGCGGGGGTCCGAGATGGGGGCTGTGCTTAGTCACTCAGTCATCTTTGCGGCCCTTTGGACTGTAGCTCACCAGGTGCCTCTGTGCATGGGATTCTCCAGGCAAGAATACTGCAGCGGGTCGCCATTTCCCCCTCCAGGGGATCTTCCCAACTCTGGGACTGAACCCATGTCTCCTATGTTTCCTGCATTGCAGGTAGATTCTTTACCAGCTGAGCCATCGGGAGTCATATAATAAATAACTCATTTCATATTTGATGAAGACATAATAGTGGTGAAACAGACATGTTCCCAGTCCTGCATGGGATTTACAGTTTAGTGGGAGGACCTATAAGTGAACTGTCCAGAGTCCTGTTGGGGCAGTTTAAGGGGACTTGGGGGTAGGGCCCAGCAGCAGAGGGAAAGTGCAGGGGTTGGAGAGCTTTGCTGGGCAAGACCAACACCATGGAGGTGCCTTGAAAGGAAGTGGGGGTATGAGGAGGGATGGGAAGAAGAGGGTTCATGTGACAGTGTCTTTTAGATGGAGATGATTTAGAAACTTAAGTGATTGTGGTCTTAAAGGACTGTGTACACATGAGAGAGAAATGCTCCAGAAGAAAGTTAGTATGTTTCTTTCAGATTCAGCCAAGATTCTAGCTACTTCTCTATCATTTTGAGTGCTCATTCCACCTTATTTCTCTTTCCTTTCAGGCCAAGAAAACCAATCTGACTTAAATTTGATTACCATAGATTTGTAGGCTGGGTAGGATGGTGTCCTTGAATCTGTTTAATTGGCCTAATCCATTCAAGCAGAGTAACTGAGCACCAGCAAAAATGAATCCCAAGCTAATGGCTGTGGCGTGTTTTCTGATAGGGAGATTGATTTAATGTGGTGAATCGATGTTTTAGAGTCATCAGTTAATTTCCTTTTCTGTCCCACATGTTAATTACCAGAGGAAACAATTTCATACCTAACTGAAAAGGATGAAACAAGATGTTGATTCTCATGTCAAATTACTTGGAACGAGAGAATCTGTGAAAGCCGCAGATGGGCACTGCACACATGTGGTTGAGCAGCAGTGACTTGAATACTTACGTTTAACAATAAGGCAGGTGGGTATCTGCCTAATATCTCAGAGTATAGGATATTGAGGTTCCAAGGCCAAGGATAGGCCATATGACAGAGACATTTCCAAGGCAACAAAGAGAATGGCTGTAAACCTTTTCTAGTAATTGCTCACAGTGGCTGTGTTACATGGTTTACCCATTATATATATATATATATATATATATATATATATATATATCTCCTGTATATTGATTTCTCAGATTTGATGACCTCCTTGCTTACTTTGTTATTCTTGTGACAAAGTTACCTAATTACATGTAAACATGAAACTCTTTGTAAACCCTTTTATAGCTCCTTTAGTTCAGTTCAGTCACTCAGTCATGTCCGACTCTTTGTGACCCCATGGACTGCAGCATGCCAGGCCTCCCTGTCCATCACCAACTCCCGGAGTTTACTCAAACTCATGCCCATTGAGTTGGTGATGCCATCCAACCATCTCATCTTCTGTCGTCCCCTTCTCCTCCTGCCCTCAATCTTTCCCAGCATCAAGGTCTTTTCAAATGAGTCAGTTCTTCACATCAGGGGGCCAAAGGATTGGAATTTCAGCTTCAGCATCAGTCCTTCCAAAGATTATTCAGGACTGATTTCCTTTAGGATGGACAGGTTGGCATGGCAGATGGTAAGAGCAGAGCATGGGAGAGCCAGTACCAGTCCCTATGGCTGGGGTGTCCAACGTGTGGCTTAAATCACTTGATCTTTAGGGAGGCCCTCTGAGTTTGGGATATCCCCTTCCTGGTGGTTCAGACAGTAAATAATCTGCCTGTGATGCAGAATCTGCCTGGGTTTGGTCCTGGGTTGGGAAGATCCCCTGGAGAAACAAATGGCAACCCACTCTAGTATTCTTGCCTGGAAAATCCCATGGACAGAGGAGCCTAGTGGGCCACAGTCCATGGGGTTGCAAAGAATCAGAGGTGACTGAGCGACTAACACTTTCACTTCCTTTTTGGAATCCTTTTGGATCACCTCCTGGAGGTTTGGGTCCAGACTAGATCAATTTTCTTCCCCTCCTACCTATCTCAGTGTAGTATCTTCTTTATATCCTTAACTGTAGAAGAGCTGTTCTTTTCAGGTCATTTTCAAGGAGAGTTGTTACATACATAGTTGTAGTTTTGACCTATTGGGTTTGGAGAAGTGAATTTAGGGTCTTCCTACTCTGCCATCTTCCTGGTTTCCCCATCTTTCATATAGAAGTAATGCTGATCTACTAAAAGAGTGGTGGTTAAGGATATTAAATTGGATTTCCATGGACAGTCTTTGGAATCAGTTCAGTTCAGTCACTCAGTCGTGTCCGACTCTTTGCAACCCCATGAATCGCAACACGCCAGGCCTCCCTGTCCATTACCAACTCCTGGAGTTCACTCAAACTCATGTTCATCGAGTCGGTGATGCCATCCAGCCATCTCATCCTCTGTTGTCCCCTTCTCCTCCTGCCCCCAATCCCTCCCAGTATCAGGGTCTTTTCCAATGAGTCAACTCTTCCCATGAGGTGGCCAAAGTATTGGAGTTTCAGCTTCAGCATTAGTCCTTCCAATGAACACCCAGGACTGATCTCCTTTAGAATGGACTGGTTGGATCTCCTTGCACTCCAAGGGACTCTCAAGAGTCTTCTCCAACACCACAGTTCAAAAGCATCAGTTCTTTGGTGCTCAGCTTTCTTCACAGTCCAAGTCTCACATCCATACATGACCACTGGAAAAACCATAGCCTTGACTAGACGGACCTTTGTTGGCAAAGTAATGTCTCTGATTTTTAATATGCTACCTAGGTTGGTCATAATTTTCCTTCCAAGGAGTAAGCGTCTTTTAATTTCACAATCTGCAGTGATTTTGGAGCCCCCAAAATAAAGTCTGACACTGTTTCTACTGTTTCCCCATCTACTTCCCATGAAGTAATGGGACCAGATGCCATGATCTTTGTTTTCTGAATGTTGAGCTTTAAGCCAACTTTTTCACTCTCCTCTTCCACTTTCATCAAGAGGCTTTTTAGTTCTTCATTTTCTGCCATAAGTGTGGTGTCATCTGCATATCTGAGGTTATTGAGATGTCTCCCAGCAATCTTGATTCCAGCTTGTGCTTCTTCCAGCCCAGCATTTCTCATGATGTACCCTGCATATAAGTTAAATAAGCAGGGTGACAATATACAGCCTTGACGTACTCCTTTTCCTATTTGGAACCAGTCTGTTGTTCCATGTCCAGTTCTAACTGTTGCTTCCTGACCTGCATATAGGTTTCTCAAGAGGCAGGTCGTGTGGTCTGGTATTCCCATCTCTTTCAGAATTCTCCACAGTTTATTGTGATCCACACTGTCAAAGGTTTTGGCATAGTCAATAAATCAGAAATAGATGTTTTCTGGAACGCTCTTGCTTTTTCCATGATCCAGCAGATGTTGGCAATTTGATCTCTGGTTCCTCTGCCTTTTCTAAAACCAGCTTGAACATCTGGAAGTTCATGGTTCATGTATTGCTGAAGCCTGGCTTGGAGAATTTTGAGCATTATTCTACTAGCGTGTGAGATGAGTGCAATTGTGCGGTAGTTTGAGCATTCTTTGGCATTGCCTTTCTTTGGGATTGGAATGAAAACTGCCCTTTTCCAGTCCTGTGGCCACTGCTGAGTTTTCCAAATTTGCTGGCATATTGAGTGCAGCATTTTCAAGGCATCATCTTTTAGGATATGAAATAGCTCAACTGTGATTCCATCACCTCCACTAGCTTTGTTCGTAGTGATGGTTTCTAAGGCCCACTTGACTTCACATTCCAGGATGTCTGGCTCTACGTCAGTGATCACACCATCATGATTATCTGGGTCATGATCTTTTTTTGTACAGTTCTTCTGTGTATTCTTGCCATCTCTTCTTAATAGCTTCTGCTTCTGTTAGGTCCTTTATCGAGCCCATCTTTGCATGAAGTGTTCCCTTGGTATCTCTAATTTTCTTGAAGAGATCTCTAGTCTTTCCTATTCTGTTGTTTTCCTCTATTTCTTTGCATTGATCACTGAGGAAGGCTTTCTTATCTCTTCTTGCTATTCTTTGGAACTCTGCCTTCAGATGCTTATATCTTTCTTTTTCTCCTTTGCTTTTCGCTTCTGTTCTTTTTACAGCTATTTGTAAGGCCTCCTTAGACAGCCATTTTGCTTTTTTGCATTTCGTTTTCTTGGCAATACCCCACGTCCAAGTTAAGAGAAACCCAAGTAAGACGGTAGGTGTTGCAAGAGGGCATCAGAGGGCAGACACACTGAAACCATACTCACAGAAAACTAGTCAATCTAATTACACTAGGACCACAGTCTTGTCTAACTCAATGAAACTAAGCTATGCTGTGTGGGGCCACCCAAGACGGGAGGGTCATGGTGGAGAGGTCTGACAGAATGTGGTCCACTGGAGAAGGCAATGGTAAACCACTTCAGTATTCTTGCCTTGAGTCTTTGTTATAGCACCTGACTTTTAGCAACATAGCATGAGCTGTTGGCTGAAAGCTCAGGAAATTACAGCAATGGCAGCAAATTCCCATCACATCAAATAATGTAAAGTGCTCTACATGTTCAAATCATGATAATGGTCATGGTGGTGACTGGCTGAAATGCTGCTCTGAAGCTGTGCTGTACAGAGTGCTTTCTGGTCAACCTTAAATTGCCAGAAGCAGTTCTGCAAAGTGGTGAGAGCATGGTTTCCAGAGCCAGGTTGCCTGGGTTGGAAGGCTGGTCCTGCCCTTTAGTGACGTGCCATTTGGAACAAGTGAGTTCATTGCTCTGTACCTCAGTTGTGTCATCTTTAAAATGACGATGACAACACCATCTGCCTCAATGGGTTTTTGTGATAATTAGATGGACTATTATTGTGAACGGCTTATGACAGCACAGACACATAGAAATTTCTGTGTAAGTCAGTGTATATGCAATAAGTAAAGCTACTGCAGTTATGCTGTTTAGCCTGGATATTATGAAACGTCCCCTTTACTAAGTCCATCAAAAAGGAGGTTGATTCCTTATTTGCTTCCTAGAATGGAAGCTCCATTAAGGGAGGGAATTTGTCTGTCTGCTGGAAAATAAAATATTTGGCCCTTTGTTGGAAATAACGGATAACTGAATGTTGGAGTTTTGTTGTTACTAATGTGTCAAAACTGACTTGACATCCTAGTTTTTTATAGGGTCCTCTGGTACTAAGGAAATAATTTTCTAACAAAAGAAACAAGTCATGATCTTCATGGGAAGTCTTGAATGCCAAACCTCTGGGGATGGAGCAGTGGAAAGAATACTGGTGTGCGTGCGTGTGTGTGTGTGTGTGTGTGTGTGTTAGTTGCTCAGTCATATCTGACTCTTTTCAATCCCATGGACTGTAGCCTGTCCGGCTCCTCTGTCCATGGAATTCTCCAGGTTAGAATACTGGAGAGGGTAGCCATTCCATTCTTCACCGGGTCTTCCTGACCCGGGGATTGAATCCAGGTCTCCTGCTTTGCAGGCAGAGTCTTGACTGTCTGAGCCACTAGGGAAACCCAAGAATATTGATTCTAGGGTGCAGAGCCTGCATTCAAGACTTGGTTCTGCCTCTTACTACCTGTAGGAGTTTGTAGGGGCAGGGGAGTAGTATCAGAGCCTTAATTTCTTCTTCTGTAACATTGGGATAATATTTACTTTATTGGGCATTTTGAGAAATATATGTGTCAATACACTAAAAATACAGGGCATATCTTATGTGCCTGTCATGGGAAGAAATACGATCCACAACATACAATAACTTGGCCTGTATGAAGCTGCCCTTGAAAGAAGAGAAAGGGCTGGATTTGGGCATTTTACACTGGGACAGCTGAAAATCTGTAACTTGTTTCCAATAAGAGGAAGGCTGCTTTTTGTGATGTGAACTCATTTGGATCTTGAGGTCCTGCATTTGTTCCAATTGAAATGTTTTTGTCTAACACAGGAAGATTTTGTACAGCATTCTGGGAAGCCTGGCAGGCCCTTTCTGAAGTGATTGTAATGTGATTTGCTGCATGTATCAGAGAGGGAGGTTGCTGTGGCCTTCTTGTAAGGCAGGCAGATTTGATTTTAAGCTCTGGAGGCAAATAAAGAAACAGTGGGAAACATACGAAGAATCTGAGCAAATGTGTAAATGAAAAAAGGGAGATGGAAATAGGATAAAAGATGGAACACAGGATAAACAAGCTGGCTGGCTTTTGCATCCTTACTTTCTACTAACGAGCTCGGATGGGACCTTCAAGGGGGCATTGTTTCGGTGAGATCTGCCTCACCTAAGGGACACAAAGCCAGAAGCATTCCTTGATAATGCACAGAATAAAGAAATCTTGTTCATTACAAAAAGCAGAAGAAATAACAGAGACTTGGATGTTTTTAAAATGAATTCAGCAGAAATTACTCCAGTTGGGGTTTATGGACAACGAGAAACAAAGAACGACAAAGCTCTGTTTCTGCAGGCACGGAGTCTTAGTTACAAGGAACTGTTTTGCAAGGCATAATTTGAGACCCATGACCTGACAAAATACTCCTGGGTCAGGGTCACTTCTAAGATTGGGGCCTTGTCCCTGATGCTGATCCTCCCCAGAAAAATCTCTCCGGGCTGGTCATTTGTTGGCAGTCGTTCTCTGCCAAATGTCCACAAACCAATCTGAGCATTTAATATGTGCTAAAATATGTTAAATATGTGTAAATGACTCTTTCATGCAAGTGACCTCTGATCTTACCATCCGAACATTAAGAGTGGCCCTCTGGAACTGTTCCAGTGGAAATTCTTAGGATGTCAGTGCCAACTCAGTTGGAAAGGTATTTTTGTATTTGGGCAGGTTTGGGTGGGGATGAGGGTATTCTGGGGAAAGCACATCCTTGAACCGGCTGTAAAAATTGTACTAGGCAGGTAGCTGATGACTTCATCAGCAGCAGGATGAGCACTGTGCCCAAGCAATCATTAACCATCATGGTGAAAATGAAGACGCTGCACAGAAAATCACTAAGAAGAAAAATGTGCCTACTCAGTTGCTGAGTCTGACTCTTTGTGACCCCATGGACTGTAGCCTGCCAGGTTCCTCTGTCCATGGGATTTCCCAGGCAAGAACCCTGAAACGGGCTGCCATTTCCTCTTCCAGGGGATCTTCCTGATCCGAGAATCAGAGCCAGGTCTCCTGTTTCTCCTGCATTGGCAGGCACATTCTTTATCACCAAGCATACCTGGGAAACCCCAAGAAGAAAAATAAGAAAAATAAAGTCTCCTAAACCCGGGAGACAGGGAATGGGACATTCCATTACCAGCTGGAACAGTGATCTGTTCAGACACTTTTGTTGAGGTAACATGTCCTTTCAGGATTACATTAAGAATAGACATTCATTTCTTTGTTCATTCATTCAAAAGGCATTTTCTGAGTACCTTCTAGATGATAAGAACTATGCTAGGGCCTGGGATTTCAAAGATGTATCTTATAAATAGTTCCTGCTACTGGGAATTCTGGCCAAGGGGGAGACAGACATTCCAAAGAACATTTACCCTAAAATAATGGGAGTATATTAAGAGTGGCCCTCTGGAACTGTTCCAGTGGAAATTCTTAGGATGTCAGTGCCAACTCAATTGGAAAGGTATTTTTGTATTTGGGCAGGTTTGGGTGGGGACGAGGGTACTCTGGGGAAAGCACATCCTTGAACTGCCTGTAAAAATTGTACTAGGCAGGTAGCCGATGACTTTATTAGCAGCAGGATGAGATAATCCTGAGAAGGATTAAGTTTTCTTGGGAAAATGGGAGGGGATTTTGCAAAAAGCCTCTTAGAGGGGGAAGCTTCTACTTTCTGTCTGGAATGAGCATGATTGTGTCATCCTAACAAATTGAAAGGAACATACACACACACACACACAACCTTAATTCTACCCGTAAATACCATAAGGTTGCAGGAGATAGCTGTCTGAGTTCTAGAATTCTCTTAGTATATTATGTGCCTGGGGCAAATACTAGGCACTTAAGAAATGCTTCTAACTGTGATGAGAATGAGTCACTTAGGAGGATTTATTTATTCTAAGAAAAACAATGAAGACACTCTTCTTTCCTGTGGAAACTTTGGAAGATGAGAAAGCTGAGATGAAAAGGATTCAAGGCAGTGGAAACAGAAAATATTTAATAAGCTTATAAAGAAAAGGAGAGGAAAAAGCCATTGTTAGGGAAGTAAGTGGAGGTTTTCAATGGTAGTTTTCTTCCTTTTAGTCTCTTCGAATCTCTGCATCTGATCTCAGTGGTGAACTCTACATGTTTTTCTAGCACGACCCATGAGGTCTGGCTTTCTGTTGGCAATCACCTGAGCCCTGATCTCAACCTTTGTAACTGAATTATATATACCCCGAGGACAGATTGATTCGGAGGAAGATACTTCTGCAATTACAGGGAAAGAGGACGTGGCAGCCTGAAGCTGGTCTGAAGAGATGCCATTAGGAAGCAGATGCAGGCAGCAGTGTGGAAGTAGAAGATTATAAGAATGCTACCCTCCCTGGCTCTGTTTTCCAGAGAAAAACGTACCCAACAGGCAAAACAGGAGATAGAGGACTCCCTGCAGGAACGGTACAGGCTTCTCTGTCCATCATGGTTGTCCATCAAGCCTTTCATCAGATGCCATTTTGGGAGATGCCCCTCTGATGAGTCTGTCATGATCATTACTGTTGTAGCTCAGTTGCTAAGTCGCGTCCGACTCTGCGACCCATGGACTGCAGTACACGTCTTCTCTGTCCTGCACTATCTCTTGGAGTTTGCTCAAACTCATGTCCATTGAGTTTGATAATGCCATCCAACCATCTCATCCTCTGTCACCCCTTCTCCTCCTTGCCCTCAAATCTTTCTGATTCGTTGGAAAAGACCCTGATGCTGGGAAACATCATTACTGAGTTAATATATGAAAGGCACTTCAGAAGTTTCCTCCTTTCTTTGTGCACTTTTTAGCACACAGAAGTGCTAAGTAAATGCTGTTGTTATTTTAGAGGCTAAGGAATTTCATATACATGTGTATGAAAAAGAGACAACTTTAAGAACTTCAAAAGTGTACGTATTTTAAGTGTAAATCTGAGTTTCAAAAGGGAAGATGTGTGTGGGTATGCGAATATGTATGTGTGCCTGATTGGGAATATTTGATAAAAGAAGAATTTAATGTCTCCTAATTATTTGAGAGCTTTTGAGACAAATTAATAAGTAATTATAATCACAACAGAAGTGCTTCCTCCCATATGGGGGCAAAGAAGTTTCAATTTTCAGTGCTTAAACATTGAGGTCGTGGTCCTAGAATGTTAATTGAAGCTGGGAGGAACCTTAAGTGTCTCCCCCAAGTCCCAAATTTTATTGATGAGAAGATATACTCAGAAAGCAAATCTCACCCAAGACTACATGCCAGAAAGAGGCAGAGGCAGCTGATAGATTCTGTTAGCTGGAGGAGTGAGAAGAGAGGACTGTGAGTTCCCTTCAAGTCCTACTCACTTTACAAGTGACAGATAACCCTCTGAATTATGTCAGGACCAGGGCTGGTGGAGCACACAACAGCTCAGGGAATGGGGGATAAAGATGACCATGAACAGAGAGAAGCAGACATGGAAACGCTCCCCAGGCTTCTGCTTCCATTGTCCTGCCCCTGTCCTGGATGCCACCTCTGCTGACCATGTAACTGGAGAGCTTAGGCTGGTACCACTGGTCAGAGTGACACACTTCCAGTAGTCCTGGCTGTCCTATGGTTCAGTGAGGGACAGACTGGTGAGCCAGTGTGTGTGAGAGAGAGAGAGACAGAGGGAGAGACAAAGAGATAGAAAGACAGAGAGAGGGAAGGGAAGAAAGACAGAAATAGAAAGAGAGAGACAGAGTCCCTGCCAAGTCTCAAAAGGGCTTCGAAGAATATTTTTGGAATGATAGGAACTGTTTTCATTACTTATTAGTACTTTCTACTGACCTAATCCTCCGACCCCTGTGTCAAGTTTGAAAAGACAAAAAGAGAATAAAGTCCAATAAAGTCATACTCTGAGAACAAACTTTTAGAGAGTGTCCCAAAAGTCTAAACACGCGCTTAAAACTCCTGAGGCACTCTGTAAGTAAAAAGAGTAAAAACTCGAATCCACTGAAGGGGTGAAGGGTGGGGAGGGTCAGTTGATCAGGCTTGGGAAACTGGCCTCCCAGGAGGAGGGCGGTGGCCACATATCTCAGGGCAGAGGCGATGAGAAGGAGCATTCGTGGGTGGTAGGCTGTGGATGGTGAGAACCTCTGACTGATGGCTATGGGTAAACGGATTCAACTCAGAGATGCTGGGCTCAGGTGGCCAATTTTGTGGGAATTGGTAGAGGAGTGGAGTGGGGATGCTAAGTGCTGGCAAAGGGGCAGAGATGGGGGGACCAGGAGGAACTGAGGCTGGGAGTTCACAGAAAGGAGATGGCGGTGGCTTTTGGATTCTCACGCTGAGGAAGTTGAGTTCAAACCAAGCTCAGCTTGCTCGTTGAGGGACAAGAGCTGCGGCTGGTATCTGGGAGACATAAATAATTCAAGTATTAGCTGTCTAGGAATCCAAGTCCTGAGGGCTTCTGGGGTAATCCTGTCATTTAATATTTAAAAACAAATATAAAAAGGCTTGCACTCTTGCTCTCACATACAGTGGAAGCCTCATTCCAATCTTGATATTCTCATGAATACCTGAAGGCTGACATTTTGTTTCTTACCTCTCCCTCCAATTTATTGTCACCAAATAATTATTGATCTTGACCTCCTCTGGCTCTTCTTTCCATTTTACCCCATATTCACCAAAATGTGTCCCAAACCCTTAAAAACAGTTCCCTTAAAACATCTCCAGCTTAAGACAGCTGATGTAATAGACTCTCATCAAGAAGGAATCACAACCCAGCTCAGAGAGACAACTTGAATCATTTATTAGATGTTTCTCATCTGTAAAGCTCCTCCTGGCCTTTTCCATCACCAGGGATGTCTCACTCTCTCTTTTCTCAGGCTGCAGTCTCCTCCATTTTACTGTCCTTTCTTCCTTTTTTTTTTTTTTTTTTAGAACTAATTCAGGTCTGTTAATTTCTACCTGGACACTATCCCCTTTCTCCTGGTATGTTAAATGAATTTTATGTTAGTCCTTTAATCTACCTGCTTTTTATCTCCTCCATCTTCCACATCATGGCTAGAATCCATCTTTTCACATCCAGAATAGCACTTCAATATGTTTTTCTATATAATAGTCTCCTCCCTAAAAAGAATTTTGCCACTGACTTTTAAAATAACATGTAAGAGACACAAACAATGGGGATATAATGTACAGCACAGGGAAATATATACAGCATTCTGATTTCTTAATTTGAGGAAGAAGGGAAGGGATGAATATTTATTGAGGACTCACAAAAATCAGACCCTGAACTAGAGCTTCATTTTATTTAATGGTTATGAAAATGCGTGAGTGTGGGGTCATCACCCCGGTTTACAGATGAGAACAAAGAGGCCAAAATGTGAGGATGTTTCAGGTCAAGGAGCTGGTAAATGGGGACCTTGAGTTGAAGCCAGGAGGTTTGGACTCCAGAACTCATGATATTTCTGTCTTTTTTTCCCCTTAAATTTAGTTATTCTGGCAGAAATTAAAAAAAATTAATTTATTTATTTCTGGCTGTGCTGGGTCTTGGTTGTGGAGAGTGGGCCTTCTCCAGTTGTGGTGAACAGGGGCTGCTCTCTAGTTGAGCTGTGAGAACTTCTCATTGCAGTGGTTTCTCTTTCTGTGGGGCCTGGGCTCTAGACTCAAGGGCTTCAGTAGCTGTGGCACATGGGCTCTAACGTGCTGTCTCAGAAGTTGCCCCACAGCATGTGGGATCTTTCTGAACCAGGGATCGAACCAGTGTCCCCTGCTCTGACAGGCAGATTCCCAACCATGACACCACCAGGGAAGTCCCTGATGATAGTTCTTTTTTTGTCCTAAGTGTTAGTGGCATACTCTAGAATGAATTCAAGAAATGGCCTGGGAGACAGGAGCTGAACAGCTCTCGCTGTGTGTAGCACAGGGTGAGCCTTTACTTATGTCTGCCTAACACTAGCCCCACTTTCTGCCTCTTCCCCTTTCAGCCTTTCCCCACAGCTTCTCTTACCCCCAAGATGGACATTTGCTCTTCCATTCCAAGACATAGGTGCATAATGAGAGGGCTCCTATTATTTGCTTGGAAAGTTACCTTTTTCCCTAGTTGTCTCTAAGATAGAGTACATAGAACAAGATAGACCCAAAGAACACAGTAAGATGTAGGGGAAAATGTCAGCATTTATAGTTACTTATTTTGTATATTTTTTCCTTATTCCTCTTGACCTGGAGGGGGTTAATGAGGAGTTTTATAGTAATGATTCAAAGAGCAAGGTGTGGACATTCTTCTGATTGGTTGGTGGTTAGGTCACTGGGAGTCAGCATCATCAACCTTCTGGTTCCAATCAGTCTGGGGTCTGCAAGCTTACGGGCAGCATACAGTAACTTCTTCCACTCAGTGTGGGGGGTGGGGGGTGGGGTTTCAGTATCTGCAAAACAGTTCAAAGATACTGTTATATGTATCCTTTGAGGGGGTACCAGGAACCTTCCCCAAGACTGTACTATTGTTTCTTGACTGCTTCTCTTTTGTCTCTGCATCCCCTCCTTTTCCTGATTAGCAACTGTTTGAACCTGCCCTTTGAAACTCAGGGAAGGTCATGGAGGCTGAATGAATCTATTTCTTACAAACAAGAAACAGAAAGGGGACACAGAAAGCCTTTTGTGTCCAGGAGCCCTATTGGCTCTACTTGGTTTTGGAAATATAGTACACTCTCCTCATCTGTCCAGGACCTATGTGACCCAGCCCCAGCCTACTTTTCTAACTTTAAATCCCTCTTCTAGCATCCCCTGTGTGCATGCAAAGCTTTCCCAGACACAAATTTACATACTCTTCTTCCTTTTATGTGTTCATCTTTATGGGTCCTAGTGTAATTATTTTATCTGCATCAACACCTCCACTGTCATGTATTATGAACTCTTTATCTTCTAATTATTTATGTAAATACCTTACTCCCTTTTCCATACTATAAGCTCCTATTTTTGATTCCAGCTTTTCAACCTTATCTTGTACCCTATTTCCTGCAGAGAATAGGTGCCTGAGATCACTTTGATGAATACATGGAATAGATGATGTATTACCCACATTTTAAGAAGTACTCTCAAGCACAACCATGACTGATCCATCACTGTCTTAATCCAAGCCACCTTTTCTTCTCCATTAAGCCCCCACTTCCATCTTCTTCGGCAAAAACAGCTCTTTATTAACAATAAAGCCAACTTACAAATAGGGGGATGTGAGAGGCACCTTCTCACTCCCTGGCCAAACAAACCATCTGCAGTTGTATGTGCTGCAATGATGAAAGTTATGTAGGACTGTGGAGTTGCTGGGGAGGCAAGCAGAGGGAAATCATGGTCTTGGAACTTCTGTATAACCAGACTGTTGGCCATCAGGGGCTTTCATTTTTATTGCCTTTTTCGAGAGTAACATGTACCTTCTCTGTTCTCTCATCAGTCCTGCCTCATCTCCTGAGTTGTCACCTGGTTCTCCTCTATCCAACCTATAGACGCATCAAGAAGGTACCCATTATCTTGTTTGACTGGTTAATTTTTCATCAACATATAGTAGTCACTAAAGTGTCTTTATCGCAAAGTATAAAACATGAATTAGGTTGTCCTAGAAGATTCACAGCTGTATACTTCCCAAGGCTCAATTATGAGTGTGTTGCTAGAGAATAAAGGGTGTTTTCTGACTGCAAGTTCAGAGTACTTTGCTATGTTCTTGCTTTCACTGGAATCCCTTGAGATGTTCCCCCTACAGCAACAAATAAGTCACAATTTAAAAGGCTGATAATATTTACTCATTTCCTGTTTGCTGCAGGGTGTCTGAGCTCACCATTAGAGTGAATCAACAGCTTAAAAGGGAAGGCAGGATCTGGCACTTCAGATTTGCTTTACACTCAAATGTGGGAAGAAATGGAGATTTTCCTTTTTGTACTTTGGGTAGAAATAGCCTCATTGGAGAACATGAAACTTCTGGTAGAAAAGAGAAGGCCTCTTGTACCATCGCCAGCTTCTTTGACCATCCACTTAGATAAGGTTTTGTTTTGAAATATGAAGAGGCTTATTTTGGTTTCAAGAATGAGAGAACGTTTTGTTTCTTCTCATCTGGGGCCAGGTTCTGCAGAGTAAGTCATTGACCTAACATTTCCAATTAGCCCACATATTGAACTCTCTTTGAAATTAAAGCCTGGCCTGTGTTTGCAGGGGGCTACGACTTCCAGATTTCAACTTTGCCTGAGTTTGTCTTCTTTTCAAAATGCTTTGGATGATGGGGTGGGGCGGGGGGTGGTCATGGCTTCTGGAGAGGTTGGGAATGGCGCATCTTTGACAGATCTTAGATTCTGGGGATCTCTGTTATCTCCTCTGTCAAAAGAACCTTCCCCTAAACCTTAATTTTACTGAGCTCTGCCACTTTCTTTTGTCATAGCAATTCAAGGCTCTACTGACTGAGGAGCTGGTTCTTTCCTAGCGGTTTCATCCATACTCAAACATTTTTCCCATATCTGATGATCCTAGCAGCTTCTCCCTGTACTGTCTTTGTTGCAGGAAAGAGAGTAGGGTGCAAGAGGATGGTCACATCCCAGCTCATGTCTGGATCCCATCACATTTGAGGGGATGGCTATCCAATGTGGGTTCTTGGCTTCACACAGGAAAGAATCCAAGAACAGCCATATTAAAGTGAAAGGTTTATTCAGGGAGGAGACACACTCCATAGACAGAGCATGAACCATCTAGGAAGGCAAGAGAGGCACCAGGGTATGGGGTTGTCAGTTTTCATAAAGGTGGGAAATTTCATAGGCTAATGAGTGGGAGGAGTATTCCAGTTATTTTGGGAAAGGGCTGGGGATTTCCAGGAATTGGGCCATTGCCCAGTTTTTCGATCTTTATGGTCATGGCTTGTGGGTGTGTCATTTAGCATGCTGATGCGTTACAATACACTGAGGTTCAAGGTCTAGTGGAAGTCAACTTGTCCGCCATCTTGGATCTAGCTGATTCTAATCAGTTTATGTCATATCCCTGGGCTATGTTATTCTTTTAAAGATTGTGCCCTGCCCCCTTTCTGTCTCACCTTCTTATTCATCCACTCGTTGCAAACCAGCCCTCTTGTCTCAAACACCAGGCATGTAATGTATCAAAGCATACTGCTTTAGGGTTTTAGTTGGTCCTGTTCTAACAATAGTGATGCAGTGCCCACATTAACACTGACAGGCACTATATACCAAACATTTCTGATTCATGAACTCATTTATTCCTTTAAACAATCCTATGACATATATCATTACGATTCCTGTGTTATACATGAGAAAATTGGGTTTAAGCAAGATTCTCTAGGCCACAGACTTTGTAAGTACTGAAGCCAGAATTCAAGTTTTGCCAGACACCAAACCCATGCTCTTAACGGCACTATCTCTTTTATTCAAAAAGTCTTCATTTCTCCACTGCCTGGCTGCTAGCCCTGTTGTTTGTTGAAAACAAAGCCCCAGATCTTATTTCAGCTCATCTAACATGACTTCCCTTGAGCATTTTGTTTTGAGGCTAAAAAATTTGAACATGAGCATCTCAATTAAAGTACTCTTGAAAAGATTTATTAGCAGATTGCTTTCATCTTGACCATAACTAATCATAGAAAAGGGAAAACAAGACAAGTGGCCAGAAGTACTCTTTGAGACATTGCATTTGGGAAGCTGGCAGAGTAGCTCTAAAGGATGTGTTCAGTTCTCACAAGCCTGCCTTGGGTCTAGGTGAAATAGAATTTGAAACAATAAAGAAAACATTTGTATAAGAATCATGCCATGGAAGGAGGTGGGGGAAACTGCCAGATGAAAATTGTCACATTTCCGTAGGAAAGTCTTTTCTAGACTCTTTAGGTAATGTTGAATCTAAGGTGGTGGTATTGCATTCAAAGGCTTTCTCCCTCCCAAGTCTCAGGCTTTATTGAGCTCGTACTCATATGTAAGCATCACTAGGTGCTGAGAATTCAAAGGTGAACAGGACAGAATCAAGAAGTCCACAATGCTATGTTGCTTCAGGCTTGTCCCACTCTTTGTGACCCTATGGACTGTAGCCCGCCAGGCTCCTCTGTCCATGGAATTCTCTAGGCAAGAATACTGGAGTGGTTTGCCATGCCCTCCTTCAGGAGATCTTCCTGACCCAGGGATCAAACTTGCATCTCTTATGTCTCCTACATTGGCAAGCAGGTTCTTTACCGCTAGCACCACCTGGAAGCTCCAATAAGCCCACAGTTCAATTCAGTTCAGTTCAGTCGCTCAGTTGTGTCCAACTCTTTGCGACTCCATGAACTTAAGCATGCCAGGCCTCCCTGTCCATCACCAACTCCCAGAGTTCACCCAAACTCATGTCCATTGAGTTGGTGATGCCATCAGGCCATCCTCTGTCATCCCCTTCTCCTCCTGCCCCCAGTCCCTCCCAGCATCACAGTCTTTTCCAATGAGTCAACTCTTCACATGAGGTGGCCAAAGTATTGGAGTTTCAGCTTTAGCATCATTCCTTCCAGAGAACACCCAGGGCTGATCTCCTTTAGAATGGACTGGTTGGACCTCCTTGCAGTCCAAGAGACTCTCAAGAGTCTTCTCCAACACTACAGTTCAAAAGCATCAATTCTTCGGCACTCAGCATTCTTCACAGTCCAACTCTCACATCCATACATGACCACTGGAAAAACCATAGCCTCGACTAGACGGACCTTTGTTGGCAAAGTAATGTCTCTGCTTTTGAATATGCTATCTAGGTTGGTCATAACTTTCCTTCCAAGTAGTAAGTGTCTTTTAATTTGATGGCTGCAGTCACCATCTGCAGTGATTTTGGAGCCCCCCAAAATAAAGTCTGACACTATTTCCACTGTTTCCCCATCTATTTCCCATGAAGTGATGGGACCAGATGCCATGATTTTCATTTTCTGAATGTTGAGCTTTAATCAACTTTTTCACTCTCCTCTTTTGTGGGGAGCTGCCCCTGAGAACGGGGTCCTTTATCTAAAGGACACAGCTCTGGGAGCTGCCTCAGTCCTTGAGGGTTTGCTTGCAAACATAGCTCTCTGTCCCGCCACTCCAGAGATTAGGCGATTATTTACTGCAGACACTTGGAGTTCTGGACAAACTTCTCATGCACAGAGAAATGTTATCTGGTGTAAGAAATAATAACAGGGTGCCATTCCCATGCTCTCAAGATTGTTTGTGACTTTTTGTAAGATGTATAGATCAACCAAGAAAAATGCTAACTGTCTTGTCTTTCTCACACTCTCCTGTATAAATATAAGATGCTGAATAAAGTCATGGTCAGACTGCGTCCCTTCATGGAGACGTGTCTGAACCTCTCGACCCCATCTTTGCTGTAGTTAGCTTTAGTTTTCTTTCTCAGTGGCGCCGTGCACATTCTCGGGACCTGATCAACTTTGCTGGCTGGCACCGGCACTCTTTCACTTTCATCAAGAGGCTTTTTAGTTCCTCTTCACTTTCTGCCATAAGGGTGGTGTCATCTGCATATCTGAGGTTATTGAGATGTCTCCCAGCAATCTTGATTCCAGCTTGTGCTTCTTCCAGCCCAGTGTTTCCTCATGATGTACTCTGCATAGAAGTTAAATAAGCAGGGTGACAATATACAGCCTTGACGTACTCTTTTTCCTATTTGGAACCAGTCTGTTGTTCCATGTCCAGTTCTAACTGTTGCTTCCTGACCTGCATACAAATTTCTCAAGAGGCAGGTCAGGTGGTATGGTATTCCCTTCTCTTTCAGAATTTTCCACAGTTTATTGTGATCCACACAGTCAAAGGCTTTGGCATAGTCAATAAAGCAGAAATAGATGTTTTTCTGGAACTCTTGCTTTTTCCATGATCCAACAGATGTTGGCAATTTGATCTCTGGTTCCTCTGCCTTTTCCAAGTCAAGCTTCAACATCTGGAAGTTCATGGTTCACGTATTGCTGAAGCCTGGCTTGGAGAATTTTGAGCATTACTTTACTAGCGTGTGAGATGAGTGCAATTGTGTGGTAGTTTGAGCATTCTTTGGCATTGCCTTTCTTTGGGATTGGAATGAAAACTGACCTTTTCCAGTCCTGTGGCCACTGCTGAGTTTTCCAAATTTGCTGGCATATTGAGGGCAGCACTTTCACAGCATCATCTTCCAGAATTTGAAATAGCTCAGCTGGAATTCCATCACCTCCTCTAGCTTTGTTCATAGTAATGCCTTCTAAGACCCACTTGACTTCACATTCCAGGATGTCTGGCTCTAGGTCAGTGATCACATCATTGTGTTATCTGCATCATGAAGATCTTTTTTGTACAGTCCTTCTGTGTATTCTTGCCACCTCTTCTTCATATCTTCTGCTTCTGTTAGGTCCATACCATTTCTGTCCTTAGTTTGGCCCATCTTTGCATGAAATGCTCCCTTGGTGTCTCTAATTTTCTTGAAGAGATCTCTAGTCTTTCCCATTCTGTTGTTTTCCTCTATTTCTTTGCACTGATCGCTGAGGAAGGCTTTCTTATCTCTTCTTGCTATTCTTTGGAACTCTGCATTCAGATGCTTATATCTTTCCTTTTCTCCTTTGCTTTTCACTTCTCTTCACAGCTATTTGTAAGGCCTCCCCAGACAGCCATTTTGCTTTTTGCATTTCTTTTCCATGGGGATGGTCTTGATCCCTATCTCCTGTACAATGTCACGAACCTCTGTCCGTAGTTCATCAGGTACTCTATCTATCAGATCTAGTCCCCTAAATCTATTTCTCACTTCCACTGTATAATCATAAGGGATTTAATTTAGGTCATACCTGAATGGTCTAGTCAAGGCTATGGTTTTTCCAGCGGTCATGTATGGATGTGAAAGTTGGACTGTGAAGAAAGCTGAGCGCCGAAGAATTGATGCTTTTGAACTGTGGTGTTGAAGACTCTTGAGAGTCCCTTGGACTGCAAGGAGATCCAACCAGTCCATTCTAAAGGAGATCAGCCCTGGGTGTTCTCTGGAAGGAATGATGCTAAAGCTGAAACTTCAGTACTTTGGCCACCTCATGCGACGAGTTGACTCATTGGAAAAGACTCTGATGCTGGGAGGGGTTGGAGGCAGGAGGAAAAGGGGACAACAGAGGATGAGATGGCTGGATGGCATCACTGACTCGATGGATGTGAGTTTGAGTGAACTCCAGTAGATGGTGATGGACAGGGAGGCCTGGTGTGCTGCGATTCATGGGGTCGCAAAGAGTTGGACATGACTGAGAGACTGAACTGAACTGAACTGAACTGAATGGTCTAGTGGTTTTCCCCACTTTCTTCAATTTAAGTCTGAATTTGGCAATAAGGAGTTCATGATCTGAGCCACAGTCAGCTCCCAGTCTTGTTTTTGCTGACTGTATAGAGCTTCTCCATCTTTGGCTGCAAAGAATATAATCAATCTGATTTCAATGTTGACCATCTGGTGATGTCCATGTGTAGAGTCTTCTCTTGTGTTGTTGGAAGAGGGTGTTTGCTATGACCAATGGATTCTCTTGGCAGAACTCTATTAGCCTTTGCCCTACGTCATTTCATATTCCAAGGCCAAATTTGCCTGTTACCCCAGGTGTTTCTTGACTTCCTACCTTTGCATTCCAGTCCCCTATAATGAAAAGGACATCTTTTTTGGGTGTTAGTTCTAAAAGGTCTTGTAGGTCTTCATAGAATAGTTCAGCTTCAGCTTCTTCAGTGTTACTGGTTGGGGCACAGACTTGGATTACCGTGATATTGAATGATTTGCCTTGGAAATGAACAGAGATCATTCTGTCGTTTTTAAGATTGCACCCAAGTACTGCATTTCAGACTCTTGTTGACCATGATGGCTACTCCATTTCTTCTAAGGGATTCCTGCCCACAGTAGTAGATATAATGGTCATCTGAGTTAAATTCACCCATTCTAGTCCATTTTAGTTCGCTGATTCCTAGAATGTCAACATTGACTCTTGTCATCTCCTACTTCCAATTTGCCTTGATTCATGGACCTGACATTCCAGGTTCCTATGCAATATTGCTCTTTACAGCATTGGACCTTGCTTCTATCACCAGTCACATCCACAAGTGGGTATTGTTTTTGCTTTGGCTCCATCCCTTCATTCTTTCTGGAGTTATTTCTCCACTGATCTCCAGTAGCATATTGGGTACCTACCGACCTGGGGAGTTTCTCTATCATTTTACCTTTTCATACTGTTCATGGAGTTCTCAAGGCAAGAATACTGAAGTGGTTTGCCATTCCCTTCTCCAGTGGACCACATTCTGTCAGACCTCTCCACCATGACCCACCCATCTTGGGTGGCCCCACACGACATGGCTTAGTTTCATTGAGTTAGACAGGCTGTGGTCCGTGTGATTAGATTGACTAGTTTTCTGTGATTATAATGTCTGCCCTCTGATACCCTCTTGCAACACCTACCATCTTACTTGGGTTTTTCTTACCTTAGACGTGGGGTATCTCTTCATGGCTGCTCCAGGAAAGCACAGCCACTGCTCCTTACCTTGGACGATGGGTATCTCCTCACAGCCACCACTCCTGACCTTGAACGTGGAGTAGCTCCTCTCCTCCCTCCTGCGCCCAAGCAGCCACTGCTCCAGTAAGTCCACAGGAGACTGTTAAGAAACAAAAATTCAACTGAATAAATGTGAAGAGCTAATTGTGTTTATTCAAGGATTCTTGAATCAGGTAGCACCCTATTTAGAAAACAGCAGGGCAAGCCAAAGGGCTGTACAAAATGGAAGGTTTCTATAGGCAGGAGGCTGGAGCAAGGAAGTTCTGAGCAAAAGGAGGAAAGGAATTTTTTCCAGCCTGGAGGTCATCTTCTTTCAGAGGAAAGGCAACAGGGAGGGTTTTATTATGCAGATGACCTCATTAGGGCTAGAGAAGAAATTTCAAATGGTCTGCTTTGAAGGTCACATTCCTGGGAGAGGTTGAGACTGCACATCTGTCTTGGTATACTGTCATGGTAGCAAATGATTCCATTTTGAGCTTGAAATTTATTTTTACAAGGCTTATTGCAAGTGGGAAAGATGATAAATAAATCAGTACACATGTAATAGGTTAAGTTGTTTTTGTTGTTCAAGTCACTCAGTCATATCCAACTCTTTGCGACCCCATGGACTGCAGCACGCCAGGCTTCCCTATCCTTCACCATCTCCCAGAGCTTGCTCAAACTCATGTCCACCGAATCGGTGATGCCATCCAAACATCTTACCCTCTGTTGTCCCCTTCTCCTCCTGCCTTCAATCTTTCCCAGCATCAAGGTCTTTTCTAGTGAGTCAGCTCTTCGCATCAGGTGGCCAAAGGATTGAAGCTTTGGCTTCAGCATCAGTCCTTCCAATGAATATTCAGGACTAATTTCCTTTAGGATTGACTGGTTTGATCCCCTTGCAGTCCACGGGACTCTCAAGAGTCTTCTCCAGCATCACAGTGCAAAAGCATCAGTTCTTTGGTGCTCAGCCTTCTTTATGGTCCAACTCTCATATCTATATGAAACTACTGGAAAAACCATAGCTTTGACTAGACAGACCTTTGCTGGCAAAGTAATGTCTCTGCTTTTTAATACATTGTCTAGGTTTGTCATAGCTTTTCTTCCAAGAAGCACGCATCTTTTAATTCCATGGCTGCAATCACCATCTGCAGTGATTTTGGAACCCAAGAAAATAAAGCCTGTCCCTGCTTCCATTGTTTCCCCATCTATATGCCATGAAGTGATGGGAATGCATGCCATGATCTTAGTTTTCTGAATGTTGAGCTTTAAGCCAACTTTTTGCTCTCCTCTTTCACCTTCATCAAGAGGCTCTGTAGTTCCTTTTTGCTTTCTGTCATAAGGGTGGTGCCATATGCATATCTGAGGTTATTGATATTTCTCCCAGCAATCTTGATTCCAGCTTATGCTTCATCCAGCCTGGCATTTCTCATGACATATTCTGTATATAAATCAAATAAGCAGAGTGACAGTATACAGCCTTGACATACTCCTTTCACAACTTAGTACCAGTCTGTTGTTCCATGTCAGGTTCTAACTGTTGCTTCTTGACCTGCATACAGGTTTCACAGGAGGCAGGTAAGCTGGTCTGATATTCCCATCTCTAAAAGCTATATATGACAAACCCACAGCAAACATTATCCTCAATGGTGAAAAATTGAAAGCATTTCCTCTAAAGTCAGGAACAAGACAAGGGTGCCCACTTTCACCATTACTATTCAACATAGTTTTGGAAGTTTTGGCCACAGCAATCAGAGCAGAAAAAGAAATAAGAGGAATCCAAATTGGAAAAGAAGAAGTAAAACTCTCACAATTTGCAGATAACATGATCCTCTACATAGAAAACCCTAAAGACTCCACCAGAAAATTACTAGAACTAATCAATGATTATAGTAAAGTTGCAGGATATAAAATCAACACACAGAAATCCCTTGCATTCCTATACACTAATAATGAGAAAACAGAAAGAGAAATGAAGGAAACAATTCCATTCACCATTGCAATGGAAAGAATAAAATACTTAGGAATATATCTACCTAAAGAAACTAAAGACCTATATATAGAAAACTATAAAACACTGGTGAAAGAAATCAAAGAGGACACTAATAGATGGAGAAATATACCATGTTCATGGATTGGAAGAATCAATATAGTGAAAATGAGTGTACTACCCAAAACAATTTATAGATTCAATGCAATCCCTATCAAGCTACCAACGGTATTCTTCACAGAGCTAGAACAAATAATTTCACAATTTGTATGGAAATACAAAAAACCTCAAATAGCCAAAGCTATCTTGAGAAAGAAGAATGGAACTGGAGGAATCAATCTACCTGACTTCAGGCTCTATTACAAAGCCACAGTTATCAAGACAGTATGGTACTGGCACAAAGACAGAAATATTGACCAATGGAACAAAATTGAAAGCCCAGAGATAAATCCACACACATATGGACACCTTATCTTTGACAAAGGAGGCAAGAATATACAATGGATTAAAGACAATCTCTTTAACAAGTGGTGCTGGGAAAACTGGTCAACCACTTGTAAAAGAATTAAACTAGAACACTTTCTAACACCATACACAAAAATAAACTCAAAATGGATTAAAGATCTCAATGTAAGACCAGAAACTATAAACTCCTAGAGGAGAACATAGGCAAAACACTCTTCGACATACATCACAGCAGGATCCTCTATGACCCACCTCCCAGAATATTGGAAATAAAAGCAAAAATAAACAAATGGGACCTAATTAAACTTAAAAGCTTCTGCATATCAAAGGAAACTATTAGCAAGGTGAAAAGGCAGCCTTCAGAATGGGAGAAAATAATAGCAAATGAAGCAACTGACAAACAACTAATCTCAAAAATATACAAGCAACTCCTACAGCTCAACTCCAGAAAAATAAATGACCCAATCAAAAAATGGGCCAAAGAACTAAATAGACATTTCTCCAAAGAAAACATCCAGATGGCTAACAAACACATGAAAAGATGCTCAACATCACTCATTATCAGAGAAATGCAAATCAAAACCACAATGAGGTACCATTTCACGCCAGTCAGAATGGCTGCGATCCAAAAGTCTACAAGCAATAAATGCTGGAGAGGGTGTGGAGAAAAGGGAACCCTCTTGCACTGTTGGTGGGAATGCAAACTAGTACAGCCACTATGGAGAACAGTGAGGAGATTCCTTAAAAAACTGGAAATAGAACTGCCTTATGACACAGCAATCCCACTGCTGGGCATACACACTGAGGAAACCAGAAGGGAAAGAGACACGTGTACCCCAATGTTCATCGCAGCACTGTTTATAATAGCCAGGACATGGAAGCAACCTAGATGTCCATCAGCAGATGAATGGAAAAGAAAGCAGTGGTACATATACACAATGGAGTATTACTCAGCCATTAAAAAGAATACATTTGAATCAGTTCTAATGAGGTGGATGAAACTGGAACCTATTATACAGAGTGAAGTAAGCCAGAAAGAAAAACACCAATACAGTATACTAACGCATATATATGGAATTTAGAAAGATGGTAACAATAACCCTGTGTACGAGACAGCAAAAAGACACTGATGTATAGATCAGTCTTATGGACTCTGTGGGAGAGGGAGAGAGTGGGGAGATTTGGGAGAATGGCATTGAAACATGTATAATATCATGTATGAAATGAGTCTCCAGTCCAGGTTCTATGCACAATACTGGATGCTTGGGGCTGGTGCACTGGGACGACCCAGAGGGAGGGTATGGGGAGGGAGGAGGGAGGAGGGTTCAGGATGGGGAACACAGGTATACCTGTGGCGGATTCATTTCGATATTTGGCAAAACTAATACAATATTGTAAAGTTTAAAAATAAAATAAAATAAAATAAAAGAATTTTCCACAGTTTGTTGTGATCTACACGGTCAAAGGCTTTAGAGTAATCAATGAAGCAGAAGTAGATGTTTTTTCATTGACTACACTAAAGCCTTTGACTGTGTAGATCACAACAAACTGGAAAATAGGTTGAGTAGTGATAATTATTATGATAAAAATGTCAGACGAGATAAATGGCTAGCTAAAGATGATGCATGTCCTTTAGGTAGGGTGGGCCAGGAAAGCCTCTTTGATGAAATAATATTTGAGTGGACACTTGAGAATTAAGAGGTTAAGCCCTGGATTGCAAAGAAGGGCTGCCCTGCCAATGGGAAGCAGCAAGTACAAAGACCCCTCGACAGGAGCATAGTTGTCATCTTGAAACCACATAACTCAGATGGAATTTGAACCTGCCAAAACTCAGATTGTGACTTGGACCCAGGGGCTGAGACTCAAACCCTCTTACTTTTAATTGAAATCACATACCTGGCCTCAGGACTTAATGAAGCTCAGGTTCTTTATCTCTCAGCACAGAAAGAATTCAGTGAGAGGCAAAGTGATAGGTAAGATGCATTGGGCTGGCCAAAAAGTTTATTCAGGTTTTTCCATAAGATGGTATGGAAACATCTGAATGAGCTTTTTGGCCAACCTGATAGATTTATTGAGACAGATACACACTTCATAGACTGTTTATTGTTGTTCAGTCACCAGGTTGTGCCTGACTCTTTGTGACTCCATGGACTGCAGCATGCCAGGCCATCATAGACTGTAGGCCATCTCAGAAGATGAGGGGCCCTGCGGTTTGCTTAGTTTTTATGGGCTGGATAAGATTATACCAACTATTTTGGGGAAGGGGCAGGGATTGCTAGGAATTGGGCCACCTTCTACCTTTTGGCCCTTATGGTCAACCTCAGGACTGTCATGGTTCTGGTGGGTGTATTGTGTAACTTGATAATGGATTACAATGAGTGTGCAATGAGGTTCAAGGTCTACTGGAAGTTGAGTCTTCTTGCCATCTTGTACCTAATTGATTCTAACCAGTTTTTTTCATATTCTCAATGGCTATGTCATTCTTTTAAATGTTGTGCCCTGTCCCCTTCCCTCCTGTCTCAGTTTCAAGGAACTGTAGAGACCAGTATAGCCAGAGTCGGGTGAGTGATGAGAAGAGTGGAAGAAATGAGGTTGTAGAGCTGGGCAGAGGAAAAATTGGTAAAGATCTTGCACTTCATTTTAAGTATTCTGGGAGGCCCCTGAACTATCTGAAGCAGTGGTGTGATATCATCCTTGATTTTTTAACAGACACAGCAGGGAGAGCAGAAACAAAAATCAGAAGCAGGGGAACCATCTAGGGGAAGGGAGTTACTGCTGCCATCTTGGCAGAATAAAGAATAAGGCTGAGTGGGAAGCTTGTTCACCACCACACTCTCTAGGGTTGGTGGAGTAGAACTGACCCATTCAAAATGTGTGCCAAACATTTTGTCTCTATGAGTTCCTTGTAACCTCTTAACCATGTTCATGCTCTTGAACAACAGGAGTCAGCAATTCTTATCCCTCCCTTATATACAGGCAGCTGCTACTAAGTCACTTCAGTCGTGTCCGACTCTGTGCAACCCCATAGATGGCAGCCCACCAGGCTCCCCCATCCTTGGGATTCTCCAGGCAAGAACATTGGAGTGGGTTGCCATTTCCTTCTCCAATGCATGAAAGGGAAAAGTGAAAGTGAAGTCGCTCAGTCGTGTCCGACTCCTAGCCACCCCATGGACTGCAGCCTACCAGGCTCCTCCATCCATGGGATTTTCCAGGCAAGAGTACTGGAGTAGGGTGCCATTGCCTTCTCTGACACAGGCAGCTCCTTGCTATCAAATCTCTTTCCCCTCCCCTGTGACTTGCTTGGGTCAACAGAACGTGGCAGACATAGCACCATGCCATCTCTGATTTCGGGTGCCTTCGGTCTGTAACAGCTTGAAGTGGAGCTTAGATTCCTGTCCAGAGACTGAGGCTGGGTTGTGGCAGTTGGGAGCACTGAACCCTAGCCACTGGGCCAGGGGTTGATGACAAGGCTCTGCTCCTCAGTGTCGCAGGAAAGAATTCCCACAAAGATGGAAAATAGTGAAATGAGTAAAGTGTTTATTAGGAGGAAAAGGGTACAGTACATGTGGATAAGAACGTGGGCGGGGCCAGATGGAGACTCACTGAATCACATCCTTTGGGCAGTTTGAATTACTTTTCTGGGGCATTTCTTCCAGGTTTCCTTTGGCCATTCATTTTGATTTGCCTGGTCCTGAGGCTGTATTTGATATATCTCAGGAAACCTCCGTGTGTGTTCATCTCCTAGCCAAGATGGATTCTAGTGAAGAGGCTCATGGGTACTTGACATCACTTACTATGAGGTGATGCCACCTTCCTTTTTGACCTCCAAGGAGCATTTCTGCACATGTGTAGCTGGGGAGGTTTCCCTAACTTTGAGAATGAGGAACATGTGGTCTTTTATTGCTTGTTACTATGCATCATCACAGGGTTCCCTGGTGGCTCAGAGAGAGTCTGTCTGCAGTGCAGGAGACCCAGGTTCAACCTCTGGGTCAAGAAGATCCCCTGGAGAAGGGAATGGCTACTCACTCCAGTATTGTTGCCTGGAGAATCCCAGGGACAGGGGAGCCTGGTGGGCTGCTGTCTATGGGGTTGCACAGAGTTGGACATGACTGAGGCGACTTAACAGCAGCAGCAATGTACCATTCAGAATGCAGGACATTTTTTTTTTTAACTTAAAAAATTTTTTTTTGTTTTGGGATAAACCAATTAACAATGTTGTGGTAGTTTCAGGTGAACAGTGAAGAGACTCAGCCATACATATACATGTATCCATTCTCCCCCGGACTCCCATCCCATCCAGGCTGGCGTATATCACTGAACTGAGTTCCATGTGCTACACAATAGGTCTTTGTTGTTATCCATTTGAAATTTATCAATGTGTTCATGACCTTCCCAAAGTCCCTAACAATCCCTAGTCCTGGAAACCATAAATCGTTTTCTAAGTCTGTGAGTGTCTTTTTGTTTTGTAATTGAGTTCATTTGTATCATTTCTTTTTAGATTCCACATACAAGGGATGTCACATGATATTTCTCTTTCTCTGTCCAGAATGCAGGACATTTTGAATCTAAAGATTCCTCTCTGTTCTTCCTCAAGATGGAACTGGTACTAACTGTAGAACAGTGGTTCTGTTACTGAATCAAACTTGAGTCTTCTTGCCTCCATGCAGTAAAGCCAGTCTGTGGACACCAGATTGTAATGAAGGAAAGTGCAGTGTTTATAGTATAGGGCACCATACAAGGGGTCTGGCACAATTAGTGCTCAAAACACCCCAGCTCCCTGATGGGTTTTGGGAAAGCCCTTTTAAAGGCAAGATGACAGAGGGACATCCCAGGGTCTGTGATTAGCTTGTGCACATTCTCTGTTTGGTTGATGGTGAACTAACAGGGAAGTGTCACAGGGGTTAATCTTATCAATCCCAGGGGGCCAGTAGGTCTGGGGGCTACATGCTTATGATCATCAAGTAGTTAATTTCATATGTGTGGTGGTGGTTTTAGCATCTGTAAAACAACATCTGGGTATTTCAGAGAGGAGCTAGTGCAGAGAACATGGGAGGGGTCTGTCCTGGGAAGGCACCATAGGGTCCTGCTTGGTTATATTTTTCAAGAACCAGCATCAGCAACATCACTGGGAGCTTGTGGCACAAGCAGATTCTCCAGGCTTACCCTAGACCTCCTGAAACGGAAATTCTAGGGGCAGGGTCTTCCAACATTTGGGCTTTTGACCAGTCCTCAGGTGATCTTGATGCAGGCTAAAGTTTGAGAACCAATACTGTAGAGGTTTTCTCTAGGAAAGACTGTCTGTGGTGGGTGTTAGGTCTGACATGGATGCGAGGATCCAGGGAAGGTGTTCTTTGTGGCTCTGAAAAGCACTGGCAGTTCCTCATGGTATTTAACTGTCTTTTTCAAACTCTTAGGACAAGTTTGATTTCTCCTTTAGAAATACCTCTGTTTCCTTCCCATAGCTCATCAGTAACCTTTTGCTTTGTCTTCCAAGGACTTCAAAGGCTTTCATGACCTAAGTTGCCATGGTGCTTCCCAGGTGGCGCTAGTGGTAAAGAACCTGCCTGCTAATGCAGGAGACCTAAGAGATGCAGATTTGCTCCGTGGGTTGGGAGGATCCCCTGGAGGAGGGCATGGCAACCCACACCAGTGTTCTTGCCTGGAGAATCCCATGGACAGAGAAGCCTGGCGGGCTACAGCCCACAGGGTCACAAAGAGTCGGAAACGACTGAAGTGACTTAGCAAGTCATCATGAACAGTCATGTTAACACCTATGACTTGTTTCTCAGGTGTGCTGCCTTAGGAGACCTGCTGTTGCTTTATCAGTCAGCCAAGGCTAGGTTATACCATGGTCCCAAACAACCCCAACATTTTCATGGCTTAAAACAGAGGCAGGCATGTTCTCACCACACATACACATACACAAACACACACACATACACACACACGCATGGTAACTGTGTGAGGCGATAGATGTATTAATTAGCTTGACTGTGGTCATTATTTCATATTATATATGTATCCAGTCATCTTGTTGCACATCTTAGACATAAACATTTTTATTTGTCAATTGGCTCCAGTGGTAAAGAACCGGATGCCAACACAAGAGACATAAGAGATGCAGGTTCAATCCCTGGGTCGGGAAGATCCCCTGAAGGAGGGTATGGCAACCCACTTCAGTATTCCTGCCTGGAATATCCCATGGACAGAGCAGCCTGGAGGGCTACAGTTCACGGGGTCACAAAGAACCAAATACTACCGACGTGACTTAGCAAGCACATGTGCACCTCAGTAAAGTAGGAAAAAATAATTTCTCCACTTAAAAAGAAAGTTTTGATGTAAAAACAAAAACAGAGGTAGGCAAGCCATGGTCCAAGGTTATTTCTGGTCCACTGCCTGAGTTTGTGAGTCAAGTTTTACTGGAACCTGTATTTACATATCATTTACATATCATTTAGGGCTGCTTGTATGCCATGTAAGGACAGAGTTGAGCAGCTGTGATGGAAACCATATGGTCTGCCAAGTTGAAAATATTTACTACTCAGACCTTTCCCAAAAAAGTTTGCTGACTTTAAGCAACAATGGTTTATCTTTCCGCATTCCAGGAGACTATTCCAGGCCATCTCACGCAAAGACCCTGATTAATGGTGGCTTCCCAGGTGGCACTAGTGGTAAAGAGCCCTCCTGCCAATGCAGGAGACATAAGAGATGTGGGTTCAATCCCTGGGTTGGGAAAATCCTCTGGAGAAGGGCATGGCAACCCACACCGGTATTCCTGCCTGCAGAGTCCCCTGGACAGAGAAGCCTGGCAGGTTACAGTCCAGAGGGTTGTAAGAAGCCGGCCATGGCTGACGCGACTTAGCGTGCACACACCACCATCTGGGACATTATGGGTTATTGTGACGCAGTGAAGAAAGCCCTGGAGAACCTCACTTTGGCATGAGAGCTTCCACTCAGAAGGTAGAACTTCCTGTTTTGTTTCATGGGCCAAAACAAGTGATGTGCTTGCACCTGACCTCAAGTAGTCAGAGACATGCCATCCCCCCAGGTGCCAGGAGGAGAGTGAGCAGCATGGATGTGGATTATATTTACTGTCACCAAGGAAGTGCTGGACCAGGGAGGCCTTTGGGAATGATGAATGAAGGTTTTGAGCTCTAGAACTCTTTTCTTTATAGACCTCAAATCTGAGGTACTCAGGTACCCCAGCCTGAGAGAAGCTCTCAAGAGTGAGAAAGTTAGTGTCTTTAGTCATGTAGCCATTTTATGAAAAACTTGCTGATCTCAGGATATATGATGTTATCAAATTGTCATTAACAAATCACCAAGAGGTACTTCTGTGCTCAGGAAACTAGCTGATGAGAATAGTTGCTGGAATACTTTTGCATCTGTGATTAGGTATTTTGCTCCAAATGTAAATAAATAAACTCTACACTTCAAAGAAGCTTTCAAACAAACTTCAAAAACTTGGACTGGGCATTTTCATGTGGAAGGAGCTCTGTAGCTGAGGAAGCTGTTAAGAGCAGAGGGCCACCTCTCAGATGGCAGGGCAAGATTTGGAAGAAATATCACTCCCATGAGCCTTCTGTGGAGGTGGGAAGATGGAGCCTTTTCTTATCTCCCTCTACTCTCTCTGGATGCTGATGACTATAAGCAGTAACCACATTTCAGATTTCCACTAGGCAAAGGACTGTGCCCAAGACTCCTTGGTTAATAAGTGTCAAAGCCTGATTTTAAACTAGGCAATCTGTTTGCAGAGCTATGCACATTACCACTCTAGTCTGGTGATGCTCAGCTACAGTTGATTACAGTTACCGAAGAAAAATGTATCATCGCATACATACTGCTTTAGCTACATGATGCCTTCCTGCTATGCCATAGAAGTCACTGAATATATACCTAACCCTTGATACTTAGGGGTTTCAGAGGATAGGTGTATCGATGTATTTCATGTATTATTGATTCTTGCTTTACTACTTACAGTGTCAGTTCTTCACTGTGGCATGTGGAATCTACCTCGCTGCTCGTGGGTTCTCTAGTTGTGGCACATGGGTTTGGTTGCTCTTTGGCATGTGGGATCTCAGTTCTCTGACCAGGGATTGAATTTGTATCCCCTGAATTGGAAGGCAGTTCTTAACCATGAGACCAGTGGGAAAGTCCCATGCATTGTTGATTATTATGTTTTTCCGCATTTTGTATTATCGTAGACTACTCCGTGATGAGGACTTTGGCTTTTGTTCACATCCTTAATCATTTGCTAAGGAAAAGTTCTTACAACTGGATTATCTGAGTCAAAGTGTGTGCATGTAGAGTTACTGCCTACAGATGTGTTAACTCCACTTAGATGTCAATTCCATGTAAAAGCGATCCCTGGAATCCTGCAAATCCTTGGGCCCTGCAGCATTGTTTTTAGATTTAAAAATCTGTAACTGTCATACTTTCATAAAGTTCATACTAATTAATGTTCCCATAAGCAGATGAAAGAATGTATTTCTGCCCACTTTAGATATAATATCATCAATAAGAAGGAAAACCTCTGGCAATTAGAAAAGTGAAAAAAGTACTTAAAGTTTTAATTTTGCATTTCATTCCATCAAGTATTTTGAAAATTGTATCAGAGCATTCTCATGATTTATCTCCTTTCATCCAGTTGCCTGCACACATAATGGGTCTTTTCTGTACTAATTGGTGATGCTGCTGCTGTCTGATCAGAGAGCATCTGCCATGCCAAGAAATATGACATGGAGTACATGTGCCAATGAATGATTAAGCTAGACAATATCTGGCCTGATAAAACACAGCTGTGTTCTCATATCTGCTTCTTCATTCAATATGTTGCAGTGTGTTTCAATTGAAGTAGCATGTAAAAATAATTTGGCCATATATAGACATGTAGATGGAAAAGGGAAGAATATTTTAGCTTTTCAGATCCTTGTGGTTATTCTTCTTTCATACTATACCAAAACTTTTTGCTATACATGTAAAGAATAGCCTTAGTAAGATAACTAATGAATTAAATTGGATTAAGATTCCCTGGAGAAGGTCATAGTAACCTACTCCAGTATTCTTGCCTGGAGAATCCCAAGGACAGAGAAGCCTGGCGGGGTATGGTCCATAGGGTTGCAAAGTTCTGGACACAACTGAAGTGACTTAGTACACACAAAGTGATTTAACCCATTCAGCATCTTTTGGCTCCCCCTGTGGAAGCTTTGCTGGCCATGAAGCTAGTTCATACCTGGTTTTGGAAGGATGCATGAGAGAGACTGAAGCCTGCTTTGTAGCCCAGGCAACGTGAGGAAGCATCAGCAAGTTGGGCTATTTCCTAGCTCATACGCAAACGTGCGTACAGATGCATTTCTCAACATTAGACCTTACACCGCTTCCAAGGGATAATCTCTGAAGCAATGACTTCTTGCTGTTAACAGTCGACTAATGCGTAGGAGATTAAAACTCCTCAGTATGATTGTGGCTAGGTAGAGCAATGTAAAGGCAACTAATTAACAACCAGTCGTTTAATGTACTAATTAATCTAGCCAGGCAAGAGTAGTTTATTTAGAATATGTGGAAGGCTCTGAATACTCCAAATTTCATTTTTCACCATGCTGATAAATAATTGAAACCCACAGCTTTCATTTGTCCTATTCATCCCTCTTCTTTGATGGCACTCAGCTTTGAAGTATCATTCCTAATAGGAAAAAGCTGTTTATCTACTTTTTTTAATAGCCTCATGAATATTTCTTCCCTGTTATTCTTTGCTAGCACTTGCCAGTTCTTAACATTTCAAGTTTTTACTCCTGAGTCATACTTTGTCTAGCTCTTCCTTCCTTGGCTTTGGTTACCATAATCATATAGGCTATACCAGAGCTTCTTAGGACTAGTAATGAATCATTTATAAAATTTTTACTTATTTATTTTAGGCTGTGCTGGGTCTTCATGGCTGTGCACGGGCTTTCTCTGGTTGTGGCAAGTGGGGACAGCTCTGTAGTTGCGGTTTCTCATGGTGGTGGCTTCCCTTGTCACGGAGCACAGGCTCTAGAGTGCAGGCTCAGTAGGTGTGACACAGAGGCTAGCTACCCCAACGAGGTCATAGACTGACTCCCAAAATGTGGCAGCATCTTTATTTTTGCTCCTTGGAAGAAAAGCTATGACAAACCTAGACAGCATATTCAAACAGAGACATCACTTTGCCGACAAAGGTCTGTGTAGTCAAAGCTATGGTTTTTCCAAGAGTTACGTATGGGTGTGAGAGTTGGACCATAAAGAAAGCTGAGCACTGAAGAACTGATGCTTTCAAACTGTGGTGTTGAAGAAGACTTTTAACAGTCCCTTGGACATCAAGGAGATCAAACCAGTCAATCCTAAAGGAAATCAACCCTGAATATTCATTGGAAGGACTGTTGCTGAAGCTGAAGCTCCAATACTTTGGCCACCTGATGTGAAGAGCTGACTCATTGGAGAAACCCCTGATTTTGGAAAATGTTGAGGCCAGGAGGAGAAGAGGGTGACAGAGGATAAGATGGTTGGATGGCATCACCAACTCAATGGACCTGAGTTTGAGCACACTGGGATATAGTGAAGGACAAGGAAGCCTGGCGTGCTGCAGTCCATGGGGTCACAGAGTCGGAGGTGACTTAGTGATAATAACAACTCTATGCGGCATAGAGGAAAGGAAAAGAACAGTTTTCTGTGCAGAGAAGACAAGCTTGGAGGAGAAATGATTAGTTTATGCTTCCTAATTTTATTAATCTGATAAGTGACTTTACAGTCATATGAATAAGTTCTGTTCTGAGAGCCCATTTGTAAGTCCAATTTGTTTGTGAGTCCAATGAAGTTAGCCCAGGTACCCAACTAACAAATCACCTATATAGTGTTGTTCAGTAACAGGTTAAAACACTTTTCACACAAATAATACATTAAAGAAAACTTTTAAAATCTTACAGCATAGTACCTTGAAAAGTACAGTGTTAAGTATGACAGCTGGCATGCAGGGACTGGTTTTGGGTGAATAGGCAAGTATAATTACTGACTGGAGGAGCAAGAGATGCTGGGAGATGGGAGTTTAATACTGAACTCTGTATAGCACAGTGCAGTAAAGTACCCCAAAGCACAACTACTTGTAGAGAATGCACTCATGTGACAATGATTGCCAGACACATGAACCAATTTATGTGATTGGACATGAGAACATATGTTCGCATCTCTGAAAGTTCACAGCTTGAAGGTTCATATGTCAGGGACTCACTTTACTTTTCTGGGGTGGGGGCAGGAGGAATGGATGTAAAGGTGGAGCCATGTGTGTCCCCTTTACTTCTCAGAAAATAGCAAGACTAGAGGAAGCAGTGTTTCTCACCTCTATGTCCACCTCTCAGTACTGGCCCCAAATCAAAAGGTTTAACAGCCTGCTGAGTTCACTGGTCTTTGGAGAACCAGATCCTCTGGTGGGAATGCCAGTTGGTGCAACTTTCATGAACTGCAACATCACCAAATATTGCCAAGTTACAAATGCATGTATCTTTTGCATTAGCAATTCCCCTTCTAAAAACATCCTATAGGTATGCTTAGAAGTGTGCACTGGTGAATGTAGAGGGGCAGTAATAGCAACGTTGCTATTAATAGGAAAAGATTGGATTTCCATCTGGAGGAAACTGTTAAATAGGCCATCATATGCCTATATAATGGAATACTATGAGGCCATACAAAATTTGAGTGCTCCTATTACTTTGACATAGGACAATCTTCAAGATTTGTTTTTTGATGAAAAAAAGCCAGATGTTAATTATTTATATAATATGCGGTCATTGATATAAAGCAAAAAGGAGGGAATGAATGAGAATTTTCTTGGTTTCTATGCTGTAGAGTATCTTTGGAAGCATAGACAAGAAAAGGGAGAGGAAACAGGAGTGGTTGGGTAGGAGAGTAGGGAAGTTTTTAAATCATACATCATTTTATCCATTTTGACATTTTAACCATATGAATGTTTTCCTATTCAGAAAGTTAGATTGTAACAACAGCAAAGCCAGCCTTCTTACTGACTAGTCTCATCTAAGTCATCATCTTTGTAACTAACTATGATATTTCAAATTCTGTCCTATGGACAATCCCAGAGAATTTATGTCTCTCCAAAACTCTGGCAACATTTACCCAGATTGGGCCCCTTTCTAATCCAGTTCTCACCATCTTTCTAGGGGTATGTCCTTAATGTTTGCAGCAATGCTGAGCTTCTGGCAAACCTGTCTCTGCTGGTCCTCTGACTCCTCCCACCTCTGTCTGCAGACTACCCAGGGGCTTTGGTTCTTGCCCACGTGGATGCATCTCTCCTACCTCTCTTTCTCTCTCTTTTAAAAATTGAAGTATAGATGATTTACAGTTTTGTATTAGTTCCTGGCATACAGCAAAGTTAGTCAAATACACACATATGTATGTTCTTTTTCAGATTCTTTCCCATTATAGGTTATTAAAAGATAATGAATATAGCTCCCTGTGCTATATAGTAGCAGATGGTAAAGAATCTGCCTGCAGTGTGGGAGACCCGAATTTGATCACTGGGTCAGGAAGGTCCCCTGGAGAAGGAAATGACAACCCACTCTAGTATTCTCGCCTGGAGAATTCTATGAACAGAGGAGCTTTTATTTGTTTTATATGGAGTAGTTTTTATCTGTTAATCCCAAACTCCCAATGTATCCTCCCTCATTTTCCCTTTCATTAACCATAAATGTGTTTTCTGAGTCTGTTTCTTTTATATAAATATGTTCATTTGTGCTATATTTTCCATCACATATATAAGTGATATCATATAATATTTGCCTTTCTCTGCCTGACTGACTTTACTCAGTATGGTTATCTCTAGGTCCATCCATGATGCTGCAAATGGCATTATATCATTCTTTTTCCTGGTTGAGTAGTATTCCATTGTATGTATGTATGTGGGCTCCCCTGATATCTCAGTTGGTAAACAGTCTGCCTGCAATGCAGGAGAGCCCGGTTTGATTCCTGGGTTGGGAAGATCCTCTGGAGAAGGGATAGGCTACCCATTCCAGTTCTTGTGCTTCCCTGGTGGCTCAGCTGATAAAGAATCTGCCTGCAATGAGGGAGACCTGGGTTCGATCCCTGGGTTGGGAAGATACCCTGGAGAAGGGAAAGGCTACCCACTCCACTATTCTGGCCCAGAGAATTCCATGGACTGTATAGTCCACGGGGTCGCAGAGAGCTGGGACATGACTGAGCAACTTGCACTCTCACGTTCATGTATATATATATGTATATATACATTATGTATATGTATATATACATATATATACACCATTGTGTGTATGTATATATACATATATATACACCATTGTGTGTATATATATTCCCTTGTGTTTATGTGTGTATATATATCTATATGTATGTATATTCATACATATATGTATGTGTATATATACACACACACACATATATATATCTTGTTAATGTATAATTATTTCCTTCTGAACAAATAACTTTTTTCTATTTTTTATTTTGTTTTTATTTTTTATAGAACAAAATGCAATTATTAGTGAACACTAGCTCTATGATGTTGTGTTGGCCTCTGCCACACATCAACATGAATCTGTCACAGGTATGCATATGTCCTCTCCCTCCTGAACCCCCCTCCCATCTCTGTCCCTCTAGGTTGTCACAAAGCACTAGGCTGAGTTCCCTATTTTACCCAGCAAATTCTTCCTGGCATTCTATTTTGCATATGGTAATGTATATGTTTCCAGGCTATTCTCTCAATTCATCCCACTCTCTCCTTCCCCAACTGTGTCCATAAGTGTTCTCTATGTCTGCATACTAAATAACTTTTGATTAAGGTAGCCATATACTTTCTTATGTAAATTGGGATATTTTTGAGAATGAAAGGGGTTACCGACTGGATGGAGCATGAAGATCCTCTGTATAAATCACAGCACTCTCAAGAAAGTGGGGACGTGCGATGACTCTAGCTTTCAGATACTGTCTTTCAGAGACTCTTAATCACAAGGGACAGCTGACTTGGCCTTCCCATCACCCTTGATGTCTGCAGACCCAGCTTTGTTCCTCTCAAGTCTCCAACCTGCTTCTAACGTGGCCAGCCTACCCTGCACTGAGCCCGCACTTGGTGGAGGCATCATGGCAGGTCTGCTGGCTCTCGGTTGGTACAATGCACTAGAAATGCTTTCACAAGCAAAGTTTCATAGAATGTAATGTTTCCAGCCCTAAAAAATCACTTCATCTGCTTGAAAACAGTCTTTACAAAAATAGAAATGTCAAAGAGAAGAGGTTAGGTATCTTGATAGCCTAATCCATTTTACAAATGGACATTTTTGTTTTTATTTGCAGCATTTCATGAGATTGTTTCAACCACTATGGAAGTCATATCACCTTTACTGAGGCTGATAGGAGTCTCTGTTTGGGTGACTCGGCTAAATACCAATACATCAGACTTTAGAGCTCCATGCTCCCTTCTTTCCTCCTTTCTAATATTGTAGCACAGTAGGAGGGGAAGAAAGTGTGGTTTATGTGATCTTAGAGCTGTGGGGTAAAAGAGGGCCCTCCAGCCTTGATCTCGCCTTTTGGGTTTGCTGGTATGATCCCACACCTGGCCATTCTGCTCCAGTCCACCATTGATGTCTGAATCTGCATCTGATCTTTTCCAGCGCTACCTGGATCTCATCTCCTTTCCTTGCTGCCTTCACTTCCCCTTGATGACTAAGGACTGAAGACCCCCTGAAACTCTGCTGTAGCCAGTGAGTGACCCCTAGACTGAGAAGTCTCTTCCCACATATCTAGCTTAGAGGAACCCAGGCTGGTCTGTTGGCCCCCAACTTAGCATTTCTTCAGCCCTGGGAACCAGGAAGAGTCAGGAGAACAAACTTGATCTTCAATTTGCCCAGCTCTCTTACTCCATCCACCTCGCTGTATTGAGGCTCCTGCTGGTGTAGTGCTAGCCTGCCCGGTGATGCCTTAGGTCTCAGATAGCGAGCTAGGTAAGAGGCCATCTGTCAATGGTGTGTCAGCAGTTCCTTCCTCTCTGGTACTTTGTGGTTCAGAACACATGTCTGATCATGCTCACCTATCCCTCTCCTTCTACACACGTGCCACGGGACCCAAAGGGACCATGCCCACAGCTTAGGTTCTCTCGGAGTAAGACAGAGTGGCAGTTCAGTTTCCAGAAGGTTTGTCAGGGAGTCCTCTCAGGATCACTGCTCATGGGAGCAAAGAAAGAAAGCCTGACTGGGTGGAGGGAGAAGTTGTGCTGTGATGCAGGCTCAGTGGCTCTAGCTGGTATGTGGGAAGCTAGGGATGGTGCGTTAGAATTTCCCTGAGTTGGGGCAAGAGAGCGAAGCCTTTATTTGGCCCTGCAGCTACCAACGGCATTCCAGGTGGCTCAGTGGTAAAGAATCTGCCTGCCGATGCAGGGGCCGCAGGTTCGATCCCTGGGTCGGGAAGATCCCCTGGAGGAGGAAATGGCAGCCCACTCTGGTATTCTTGCTTGGAGAATCCCATGGACAGAGGAGCCCGGTGGATTACAGGACATGGGGTCACAAAGAGACTGAGATGAGACTGAGCTTCAGCTATCAGGTGTCAGATGGGAACTACTCTGCAGAGGGGTAGCCTGGGCAAGGTGATCCTTTAGCTGAGGGCTGTCTGCCAGCACCACTCCCAGTATCTGGAAGGGTGGGTCTTTCAGTCCTGGAAGAGTCTGGATGACCATAGTGTCCACTACTGGTTGACTTTTTCTTCCTTTTCCTATGCCATTATCTTCCTTCTGCTCCAGGGTAACTGTCCTAGGTAGGAAGTTATAATATTCTCTACATCATGGAAGAAAGTCTGCTTTAATATGCCAGGACTAGCTCTTGATATGTTAAGTGGGAGCTAAAAGAATTAAGAAAATTGTTTCGTTCTCAAAAATGTCTGGCTTATAACCAATTATCTCACAAGAAAATGTTATTTTGAATTTAAGAAGCCTTAATTATAACCCTTTCTTTTTCTTTGTAGCTCTTCTGTAATAATCCTAATATCCCCAAAGCATCTGGTTAGATAATTTGGGCTAACTTAGGGAGAAGATAACTATGTACACAGAAAAGCCCAAGAGAAAAACCACTGAATATATACTTTAAAAATTTGTGATCTATCTACATATATGTTTTTTTCTCTTTCCCTCCAGCTCAAAGTTACTTGAGGGCTGGGGTCATGTTATTCTTAAGCTTTTTAATTTCTCCAGTGGTATTTAACACAAGGCTTGGGAGAGACATTACTTTGCCAACAAAGGTCTGTCTAGTCAAGGCTATGGTTTTTCCTGTGGTCATGTATGGATGTGAGAGTTGGACTGTGAAGAAGGCTGAGCGCCAAAGAATTGATGCTTTTGAACTGTGGTGTTGGAGAAGACTCTTGAGAGTCCCTTGAACTGCAAGGAGATCCAACTAGTCCATTCTGAAGGAGATCAGCCCTGGGATTTCTTTGGAAGGACTGATGCTAAAGCTGAAACTCCAGTACTTTGGCCACCTCATGCGAAGAGTTGACTCATTGGAAAAGACTCTGATGCTGGGAGGGATTGGGGGCAGGAAGACAAGGGGACGACAGAGGATGAGATGGCTGGATGGCATCACTGACTCGATGGATGTGAGTCTCAGTGAACTCCGGGAGTTGGTGATGGACAGGGAGGCTGTTGTCCTGGCGTGCTGCGATTCATGGGGTCGCAAAGAGTTGGACACGACTGAGCAACTGAACTGAACTGAACTGAGGGAAGCAATTACATATTTTATCATCTTTTTGAAAGTACGCTGGTGATTTAGTATACTGGTGATTTAATACTATGTGTAACAAATTGCCCCCAAACTTAGCAGCTTGACAACAAACATTATGTCACACAACTGTTGACATTAAGGAGCTTGGGAACTGCTTAGCTGATTGATTCTGTCTCCAATGAGGTTGCAGTCAAGCTGTTGAACAGGTTGGCAGTCACATCAAGGATTGATGGGCACTGGAGCATCTGCTTCCAAACTCACTCATGTGGTTGTTGGCACACCTTGGTTCCTCTCTGTCTGTTGGCCAGAGGCTTCAGTTCCTCTGCCATAGCCCTCTTCATAAGATGGTTTACAATACGACAGTTTGATTCTCTAAGAGCAAAAGGTGAGACAGAGACAGAGTGAGGAGAGAGAGAGAGATGGAGAAAGAGAATTCAAGAGGCAAGTCCCAACCTTTTATAACCTACAAAAGTGAGACACCATTGCTTCTGCCATATGCCATTGGTCACAGAGCTCACCCTGGTGCTGTGTGAGGAGATTATGCCAGGTTGGAAATCTCAGGCGGCTGGGATCCCCGGGGTCATGTTGGAGGCTGGCTATCACAATTGGCATAAATACTTGATTCTTCATCTGAAGCTTGGCACACTGGAAACACCCTGGGGTTAAGACTCTGATATGGATTGAGAAAAATCTCCCTTCTGCCATTCACTACCTGTGTGACTTTGGGCAAATCACTTGAACTTAGTTCTAGTTTTCCTAGGAGTAAAATGGAGATACTAGTGTCTTCTTCGGAGAAGGCAATGGCACCCCACTCCAGTACTCTTGCCTGGAAAATCCCATGGACGGAGGAGCCTGGTGGGCTGCAGTCCATGGGGTCGCTGAGGGTCGGACACGACTGAACGACTTCACTTTCCCTTTTCACTTTCATGCATTGTAGAAGGAAATGGCAACCCACTCCAGTGTTCTTGCCTGGAGAATCCCAGGGACGGGGGAGCCTTGGTGGGCTGCCGCCTATGGGGTCGCACAGAGTCGGACACGACTGAAGCGACTCAGCAGCAGCAGTGTCTTCTTTGGAACGGTGTTGTCAGTAACAGTAGAGGTAAAATCTGCAGAAGGTCTAGCCCATGAGGAGCTCCAGTGGAAGGGGTATAATAACTGTAGCTGTTGTTAGTGATTATAGAATCAGCATTCTTTCTACATTTATAACATGTTATCTGCTCTAAGACAATGGTCATTCTTAGGCTCCAACGGGTGTTCCAGGTGTAGCTTTGCAAAACAGTGCAGTGGTCTATCCAATCTATGAGTTATATCTTCAGGGCTCTTGCATTCCCCCTAGCTTCCCCAGAGGGTGACAGTCCTCCGCAGAAACTGAGGAGACAGCACTTCTGATTCAGGTAACCTCCTTCAGTTTTTCTTGCTCAGTATTGAGGCGAATTAGTTATTGCAGTTTAATTTCTTGAGCTGTGTATGTCTTGGTCCCAAAACAACCCCAGGGGAGGGAGCTGAAGATGTGATTCTAATTTGCTGTAATCACAGTTGATATTATCATTGTTTTGAAGCATTTGTATTTTCCTTGACGAAATGTCAAACACACAAGGCAAATTATATTCTGAATTCTAGATTAACTATTTAAAAATACATGAATAGCCTGAAAATAATTACCTTTTTAAAGCTATCTGGAACTCATGTAGCTCCTAATAGTGCCAACTGGCTTGCAGATGCCATCAACTAAAATAAAGGGGAAATTTCATTCTTAAATTAGTTAAATATGCTGAAAATTCTTTGTATGGGAAACAGATTTAAGTATTGCTTATCTCTGTTGGGGCAGGGTGTACGTTTTGCTTTAGTTCTACTCAGATTGTTCTAACTTTGGGCAACCTTTCTTTGTTCTTAAATTAAAATTCTAACCTTTATTTTAAGTAATAGATTTTGTCAGGGGCTTCTCTGCATATTGTCCAAACATGTCTCTTTGGAAGAAAGCAGATATGAAAAACACTTAAGCTTGCCAGATGGATGATTTAGTAGTATGTGTGTGTATATATATACACACACACATATATAATCCAAGGATTCTTGGTTTCCTAAAGGTTTTACTTCAGTACGAATTCCTAAGTACTTCTCAAATATCATTTGATTTTTATACATCTTTCCAGGGATACATCTACCCTGTACAGAAAGCTCTCATTATATGATGAAATTAGCATGTATCTGACTAACTTATTGCATGTGTAACATGTGCACAGAACAAGGACGTTTTGAAATCTACAATATAATTCTAAATGGAAATGTGCTACGGAAATTAGCTCACGTCAGGCATCTTTTGATGCAAAGCTGAAGTTTAGAAGGCGCTGCAGGAGAGCTGATAAATAATTTATTTTTCCTTCGACTCTTTATGCAATTTTTTTTCCCTTTAGCTAATTCTCCTCCGAAAGTGTCTTTAGTTAAGAACTTAAAAGAATTCTCTTTCTTTTATTCAGACTCATAAATATTTCCTTTTCTATTATCACTGGTAGTTGAAACATGTTTAAGTAAAGTTTTCCCCTAAAGGTATGTTGTTTTATCTTTGTTCATAGAGTGAAATGAAATTAAGATCTATTGCATTTTGAAATTCATGATTCAAGTTCAGTTATTAAAATGAATATAACACTGTTTTTAGAGAAATCATTTTAGTTTTTTGAAACTAGGGCATTCAAATATCAGCATGGAAGCAGAATTCAGAATCTAAATCTTTGTTTTTTTGAAGTTTTTTTTTTTGTATTTATATATTTTAGAAGGTCTTTTTTTAATTAAAATACTACATGTTTATTAAAGAAAATTTGGAAAATACAAAATCATGAAAAATAAATGCATATCCAGATCATCCTGTTTCTCAAAGATGAACACATGGATATTTCCAAGTATTTCCTTCTTTTTCACATTTGTAGAAATATTTACTTGAGTTTCTGAATGTGAAGCCCACTGAGGGGGTATCTTTTCCAGAGAAATCTCATGCCTAATGATAAGGCTTCTCTTATACCAACACAAGAAGCATTTTAACTATCAGGCTTTATCCAGGTATTATTGTAATTGAACATACTAGCCTTCCACACTTTTTACCAGACTTATTACTGTTGCTGGTAGAATCCAGTATGACTTACTTAGGGGAAACTTCTCCTCAGGACTCTTGTGACAAGTTGGTTATTCTGCTTATTGGGAATTGCACTAGCCAGTGGGCTAGGTCACTTATACCCTGACTGGTAACATTATTCCTAACTATTTTAATTTAGATTTAACTCTTGATCATCTGCCTGTTTGTTAAGTTGTTTCAGTCATGTCTGACTCTTTGTGATCCTATGGATTGTAGCTCACCAGGCTCCTCTGTCCATGTGATTCCAGGCAAGAATACTGGAGTGGGTTGCCATTTCCTCTTCCAGGGGATCTTCCCAACCCAGGGATCAAACCCACATCTCTTATGTCTCCTGACTTGGCAGGTGGGTTCTTTCCCAGTAGCACCACCTGGGAAGCCATGCATGTTTATATATACACTTTTTTGGGGGGGTTGTGTGACATTATTCTCTGAACACAGAATGTGGGAAAGAAAACAATTCTTTGGAAGCTGTTCAGGGTTTCCCTTTGGGTGACTCTGAAGCTGTATGTGCATATGAGTGTTGGAGTAGAGTAGCAGAGTGGGGGGCTGAGGGTTGGGTCTTTTGAATGATTGGGGTCAGCAGGAGAGGAAGCACCCATCTCTGAGTGTAGGATAGCAGACTTGACTTAAATTGCATCTCTTTCCTTGTACATATGGAGCTTGTATTAAGTTGTGCCTGGGAAAATGTGTTTGAGTTGGGATTTCAATTTGATATGAGCTTCCTCTGAGGAACGCGGGCTTCCCTGGTAGCTCAGAGGGTAGAGCATCTGCCTGCAATGCAGGAGACCTGGGTTCGATCCCTAGGTCGGGAAGATCCCCTGGAGAAGGGAATGGCAACCCACTCCAGTATTCTTGCCTGGAGAATCCCATGGACGGAGGAGCCTGGTAGGCTACAGTCCAGGGGGTCTCAAACAGTCTGACACGACTGAGTGACTTCACTTTCTTTCTTTCCTATGAGGAATAGATATTTATAGAAATCCGTCTTTTTCCTCCTCCTTCTCATTTTTCTTTCCTGCATGGGTATTGGAGATAGTCACTGAGAAGACAGGACCTCTGGTTATTCTGTGAGTTGAACCCAGGCAGCTGGAGGCTCCTCGCCCTATTCCCTGTCCTTGGAATCTAAGTTCCACCCACCGTTCTTATTCTAGGAGCTGCTTCAGGGACACAGCCTTGAGTCAGTAGGTATTGTTGAGACCATCTGGATGACATATATGACTAAATCCACTGAATGCCTCTGTATAATCTTTGAAGATTTGGCCAATGGGGATGGAGATCCACTCATCTCTCAGTGGCCCAGGACAAGCCTAATAAGTAAGTTCCCTTGCTTATTAAACTTGCCACGTACCAATCTAGAGTGTTCTGCCCCTTTCTTTGGTCTCTCCTTGTCCTCTGCGTACAAGAGCATTTGTGACCCAACAGCAGGTAGTGTTGGGGAGCAAAATTTGCCACTCCAAATGTCTCTTTGGCATGGGGATTCTTTTGAGCGGGAAAACAATCAAGAAACAAAAGACTCAGGAAGCTTTTCTTTTCAAGCATCCCCGACCCCCACCCCCAGCTGGCTAAAGAATTTAGATAAAGGAGCTGCTTCCAGAATAGAGCTATCACCAGAGATACCTGCAAAGACTCTGTGGGTTGCAACTGTAGGCCAGCCTTCGATCAGGGTCCACTCTGTGTCTCCCTGTCCCTGCCAAACATTTGCTTTTCTATTTTCATGTCAGTTGCTTTCCTCCCCTTTAAAGGCCCAAATTGATACCCTGAACATCCTCTTTTCTCTGTAGCTGAAGATGGTGAGAATTTTGGCCATTTTGGCAAGTTAATCAGTTTCCCTGTTTCTCTCCCATGTATGTGTGTATGTGTGTGTTAAGTCGCTTCAGTTGTATCTGACTCTTTGCAATCCTATGGACTCTAGCTCACCAGGCTCCTCTGTCTAGGCAAAAATACTGGAGTGCGTTGCCATGCCCTCCTCCGGGGGATCTTCCTGACTCAAGGATCGACCTAGCGTCTCCTGTGGCTCCTGCATTGCAGGCAGATTCTTTACCGCTGAGCCACCAGAGAAACACTCTCCATGTATTGTTGTTGTTCAGTAGTTCAGCTGTGTCTGACTCTTTGCGACCCCATGGTCGGCAGCACACCAGTCTTCCCTGTCCTTCACCATCTCTCCTACTCAAACTCATGTCCATCGAGTGGGTGATGCCATCCAGCCATCTCATCCTCTGCCGTCACCTTCTCCTCCTGCTCCAATCTTTCCCATCAGGGTCTTTTCTAATGAGTCAGCCCTTCGTGTCAGGTGGCCAAAGTATTGGAGCTTCAGTTGCAGCAACAGTCCTTCTAATGAATATTCAGGGTTATTTTCCTTTAGGATTGATTGGTTTGATCTCCCTGCTGTCCAAGGGACTCTTCTCCAACACCACAGTTCAAAAGCATTGATTCTTCAGCACTCAGCCTTCTTTATGGTCCAACTCTCACATCCATACATGACTACGGGAAAAATCATAGCTTTGACTAGACAGACCTTTGTTGGCAAAATAATGTCTCTGCTTTTTAATATGCTGTCTAGGTTTGTCATTGCTTTTCTTCCAAGAAGCAAACGTCTTTTAATTTCATGGCTGCAGTCACCATCTGCAGTGATTCTGGAGCCCCCCAAAATAAAGTCTGACACTGTTTCCACTGTTTCCCCATCTATTTGCCATGAAGTGATGGGACCAGATGCCATGATCTTCGTTTTTTGAATATTGAGTTTTAAGCCAGCTTTTTCACTCTCCTCTTTCACTTTCAAGAGGCTCTTTAGTTCCTCCTTGCTTTCTGCCATGTATACATGTTATTAAACCTCTGTGTGATTTTTCTTTTGCTAATCTGTCTCGTGTCAAGTTAACTCAAATCAGGCAGAAGAACCCTGCAGCGCAGAAGGAAACTTCTTCCTCCTGACTAGAGCAACCGCACTATGATTTTTCTCCTTTTTATAACCAATACATCTATTTTGGCTTTAGCCTAGGATTTTTGATACCCTGTTCTCTCCTTTGACTATGTTCTCTAGCCAAGAAGGTTTTACTCTCTGTGGTTTGCATTCTAAAAAGAATAATTTTTTTTTCTTCCTTTATACAATATATACATGCTCAGTCACTCAGTTGTGTTTGACTCTTTGCGACCCCGTGGATTGTAGCCTGCCAGCTCCTCTGTCCATGGAATTTTCCAGGCACGAATACTGGCGTGGGTTGCCATATCCACTCCAGGAGATCTTCTTGATCCTGGAATCGAACCCACATCTCCTGGGTCTCCTGCATTTGCAGGTGGATTCTTTACCACTGAGCCACCAGGAAAGCCATTTTGTATAAAATGCTTCTACAAACTTGATCAATTTCCCAGCCTCACGTGTTACTCTTGGAGACAGACTTCTCACTCACCCTGTGCTTTGGGGCTCACCAAGGTGAGTGGGTGAGGCTGTCTTTGATAATGGAGTGAAACCTCATATCCAAAGCAATCTTACAAAACTCCCCAGCATCACAGGACACTGCACATCACGAGAGGGTGCCCCACTTCTGGGTTTTTTGTGAACTTACAGGTTCTCACTAACCCCTGGTTAGTAAAGACACTGTCTTAATGTGAATTGCTTATATCTAAATGACGTGGTTCTGTGTGTATCCACAAAACCGTGGTGACTTAATAATGTTTAAGAGTTCACTTTTGAAGTCAGATATACCTGGATTCCAATACTGGCTCTATCGGCTGTGTGACCTGTCAAATTAATTCACCTCTCTGAGCCTCCGTTTCCTCATCTGTAAAAAGAAGAGACTGGTACCCGTCTCACAGGCTTGTGTAATAATATAGTATAGGAAAAACACCTGGAGAGTGCCTGCTACATAATAAACCCTCATTAAATATTAGCTCACATCTCTCTTTCCTTGTTCTTCCCTGGTTGCTCAGTGGTAAAGAATCTACCTGCTAATGCAGGAGATGTAGGTTTGATCCCTGGGTCAGGAAGATACCCTGGAGAAGGAAATGGCAACCCACTTTAGTATTCTTGCCTGGGAAATCACGTGGACAGAGAAGCCATGGGGTCGCAAAAGAGTTAGATACAACTTAACAACTAAACAACAACATTTTCCTAGTATAGACCAATATTTTCCTATTTTCTTCTTGTCTATTGCCAGTAAGAGGCCACCTGGCTTCAAATGACTTCCAGGAGTGCCAGCCATCATCTGACTCAGCAAATATGATTTTATAACCTTATCATGAACTTGGACCACACCATGCAGAAGGGGAATTATCTTTATCTTTTATGTAAGTAGGATCTTCAAAGCGTCTTAGCTTCTGATGTGTCATTTTTAAAGGGAGGAATTCGAGATGGGATAACATCAATTACCACTTCCTTTTCACAATCAGGATCGTTAGAAGTTTTCTAAATAAAAAAGGCTTCATTATTTTCTATTGTTATCATATAGAGTCCTCAAGATCCTTGGACGTCCTAGGATATTTTCTTTTGCCAAAGATCCTGTTGAATAGCTTGTTTACTATTTCCCCCCTCACAAGAAATATCTGGTTTCATGTGGTTATCCCTGAAGAAAACAGACTCTAAGCTCTCTTTGGAAGGACAGCTCTTAAATTAAATAATCTTAGAATTGACATGAACTTTGCTTCAGCAATAAAAATTTGAAAACTCCAGAAAGAACAACCTTGCTTCTTGTAAATATCCTTGCAAAGGCACTTAAAGATATCAAGTTCAAATCTGAATTGGGAAGTTACAGTAGGAATAGGATTGGGCACTGCCTGTATGGCTGAGGAAGAGGACAGGAGGTGAAAGGGAGGTCTACAGGCTTGAAGTGAGCTGCAAAGGGTTATCTATGCGAGGGTTTCTTAACCTCAGCACGACTGGCGTTTGGGGCCAGACAATTCTTTGTTGACAGGGTTTATCCTAGGCATTGTAGGATGTTTTGACGGAAGCAATTCTCTCCCCCCGAGTTGTGACAACCCAAAATGTCTCCAAACAATACCAAATGTCCTCCGGGGACAAAGTCATCCTCTCCCCAGTTGAAAGCTGCTGATTGATTGAAAGGTTTTCTGCTAACCCTATGATCAATATTTGTTTGCTTTCTGAATTTCAGGCACTGATGCTTTAGAGCAAGGGTTGGCAATATGTCCTGTGGGTCACATCTGACCCATGGCTCATTCCTATGAGCTAAGAATAATTTTTACAGATAAACATTTGCAACCCCATGTGGTGATAGGGAGCATCCACTTGAACCCCCATTATGTGAAAGATTATCCTAAAATATTTCCACACTTCTCATCAGTAGACCTGTATTACACAAGAATAGTACTTTATTATTATTATCAACTATCAATAATATTATATTTTGAATTACATTGCAAAATTTTTGGAAGTTTGTGTTCTCTTTTTTGTATAAATGCTTCCCAGGTGGCACTAACAGTAAATAACCCACCTGCTAGCGCAGGAGACGTAAGAGATCTGTGGGTGGGGAAGATCCCCTGGAGGAGGGCATAGCAACCCACTCCAGTATTCTTGCCTGGAGAATCTCATGGACAGAGGAGCCTGGTGGACTACAGTCCATGGGGCCACACAGAGTTAGACATGACTGATGCAACTTAGTATGCAGAACATACCATATAACAGCTTTCATTTTCTGACCCCTCAAAGCCTAAATATTTACTTTTTTGCTTTTCCAGAAATGTTTTCTGGCCCCTTGCTTTTGTTTTAGAGCATCAGAATTATTTGGAGGGCTTGCTAAAACAGAGATGGCTGGGCCCCATCCACGAGCTTCTGTTTCAGAAGGTCTGGAGTGGAGCCTCGAGAATTTGTGTTTCTAATGAGTTAGTTCCTGTGTGAGGCTGCTGCAGCCTCACAGAAATGTTTTAGGACAACATTTCACATAATGGGGGTTCAAAGAGGATGTTCCCTATCATCACATGGGCTGCAAATGTTCATCTGTGAAAATGATCCTCAGCTGATAGGAATGGGCCATGGGCCAGATGTGGCCCATAGGACATATTGTCAACCCTTGCTCTAAAGCATCAGTGCCTGAAATTCAGAGAAGGGCCAAACATTCATTTCAGGGTTAGCAGAAAACAATCAGGGTTAGCTTTCACACAATCATAAGTTTTCAAAAGTTGAAAACAACTGTTTTAGGCTAAAACTGAATCACTGCAGATGATGATTGCAGCCATGAAATGAAAAGACGCTTACTCCTTGGAAGGAAAGTTATGACCAACCTAGATAGCATATTCAAAAGCAGAGATATCACTTTGCCAACAAAGGTTCGTCTAGTTGAGGCTATGGTTTTTCCTGTGGTCATGTATGGATGTGAGAGTTGGACTGTGAAGAAGGCTGAGCACCAAAGAATTGAAGCTTTTGAACTGTGGTGTTGGAGAAGACTCTTGAGAGTCCCTTGGACTGCAAGGAGATCCAACCAGTCCCTTCTGAAGGATATCAGTCCTGGGTGTTCTTTGGAAGGAATGATGCTAAAGCTGAAACTCCAGTACTTTGGCCACTTCATGCGAAGAGTTGACTCATTGGAAAAGACTCTGATGCTGGGAGGGATTGGGGGCAAGAGGAGAAGGGGACGACAGAGGATGAGATGGCTGGATAGCATCACTGACTCGATGGACATGAGTCTCAGTGAACTCTGGGAGTTGGTGATGGACAGGGAGGCCTGGCGTGCTGCGATTCATGGGGTCTCAAAGAGTCGGACACAACTGAGTGACTGATCTGATCTGATCACTGATTGGGGATTCTTTTCTGGATGGTGCGATCCTGTTAACATTTGGCCTGGAAGCTGGTCTTTGGCAAAATGGAGTGTTTGAAAAGGCAGCTTCTCTTACAAAGAGAGTTCACTGAATGTAGTTGGTGGGAGGAAAAATTTAACTCAATAGACACTGTGTGTTTAGTGAGTACCTACTTTGTACCTGGTACCAGAGGAGGGGAAAACCAAAGATGAAGGAGAAACAGCTCTTGCTCTGCCAAGAATTTTGGATATCATGAGGTGGAAAGGAAGGATAAAGGGGAGGCTATATGGAAATCCTTGATTAAAAACATTATACGGAATGGCCTAACCCCTGCACAAAAAGAAACGATCAGAAAGAAAAGATAGGCCACAGAAAAGGACAAAGGGCTTTAGCTCAGGGCTGGATGGCCCATGAACTGTGCCTGAGTGTATTGAGCATAGGGAAATTTGAAGATGAGTGTATCATGATTTTTTTGGTTGCAAGTGACAGCAACTGGAGCTACCTTAGGCAAAAAGGATAAATTGTTGGACGAATGCTGAACTGTTTTAGATCAGAGGTTGGCAAACTTTTTCTCTTAAGGTCCACATAATGAATATTTTTTGTCTTCGTGGGCTATATTCTCTCTTGTAGTGACTCAGCTCAGCTGTTGTAGCATAAAGCAGACATCGACAGCCTGTCAACAAATGTGTGTGTCTATGTCCCATAAAGTTTCAATGACAGAAACAGGCTGCAGCTGAATTTGATCCACAGGCTGCTAGCTTGCAGCCCTCCATTTTAGATAATTCAAGGAACTTGGAATACTGAATTACAGAAAGGGCACAAAGGCAGTGAGATTCAGAAACAGTTAGAACCTGACCTGACCACCCATGGGACGTTCTCTCCTTCTCTAACTCTGTTGTCTTCAGTCTGGTTCGTATATTCTTACTGAAGACTGATCGTCTTTCATGGTACAAGCAACTTTCATCTTGCAACACCTGTCACCTGAGAGAGAGACTGAGAAAGGAAGGAAGGGAAGGGAGGGGAGGGAGAGTGAGAATAAGAGTGAAGCAGAGAGGCTTACTCTCTCACTCAGTTCTGGGAAGAAAAAAATCCCAGGGAAGGAGTGTGATTGGCTGATGACTAAGGACCACAATGATGAGGATGGAGTTAGGTAAGAATATGGTGCCTCTTACTACTACCACAGGGGAGGGGTTAGAGGGGGTTAGAGGACAGCAGCTCAAAATAGCAAATGAGGGACTGTACTGATTGAATAATGGAGATAGTTAGAGATAGCTCCCTTTTGTTTTTAAGGAAGGGCTGCTGATCTAGGCTAAAGTTACTGAACTCTGCAGTCATGCATCTCTAAGCATGTTCTACAACTTGTTAACAGGGGTTAAGAAGAGGAGGATTTCTCTGAAAATTAAGGTTGGCCAAATGCAGGATTATAGGGGCTGCTTTGTTGTTCAGTTGCTCAGTCATGTCCAACTCTTTGTGACCCAGTGGACTGCGGCACACCAGGCTTCTCTGTCCTTCATTATCTCCTAGAGTTTGCTCCAACCCATGTCCATCGAGCCGAGGTTACTTTACTGCAGAGCTTTCCAGAGCCTTTAATACACTAATAGCATTGTCACTTTGCATGCAGGACAAGTAGGAAGCTGTCCCTGAATTTACTGAAGATAAGATTTATTACATCTTCTAGTGAGAGGTCCACATGTTGGTGGGCATGAAGCACCCCCTTCTCTGAGACTCACGTGACTTCAACTCTCCAAGTGCTGGCCCTGCTCACAGCCCCAGCTCCCATCATCTCTACAGGCAGCGTCTGGGGCTGTGCTTCCTTATTTACTGCCCAGCGTGTGGAAGAAACTCTTCCTGCCCATGAGCCCTGAGCCACTCCCTCCTTGAGTCACTTTGACTCAAATTGGCACACGTCCCTGGACTCATCACTGGCCATGGGATGGAGTTGTCATGACCTGCTACCTATGTGTAGGGCATGGTTACTGGAAAGTCAAACATAATATCTACCATGTATTATTTTTTGATAAATCTTTACTGAATTTGTTAAACTAGTGCTTCTGTTTTATGTTTTGGTTTTTTGGCTGCGAGGCATGTGGGATCTTAGTTCTCTGACCAGGGTTCGAACCCTCACCCCCTGCATTGGAAGGAGAAGTCTTAACTCCTTGATCAAGAGGGAAGTCCCTACCATGTATTTTAAAAGCAAACTTACTGCTCAGCAAGAGGGCCTTTGAAAGGCTGTCTTTCAGATTTACAAGCTCTGTGGTTTATATGACATGAAAAATTCATGTGATTGCAAATATTCAGACTTGACAAACATCTCTTCCAAACGCTGATGCCACTCATGCTAAAATGAGTGCCAACCCACACATCTTCTTACTCAGCCTTGTGATTCTAGATTTATTGTCATTCCTTCTTTTTCTCTTTCCCTTCTGTTCTCCTCCTTTCCTTCCCTTTTCTGTCTTTGATTTCGCAGTCTTGGCTACCATTTAAAAAAACAGTACTCTTTTTTTTTGGAGAGAGGGGTGGGTTGTGGGGAAGAAGTTTGTAGACTTTGTCAAGGCCTCAGAGAAACAATAGCCCACTCTTGGGTGAAAATTCCATCTCACAGCTGTTAACTGGCAGAGCCAAGACCCCTCAGTCTGATTCCAAAGCCCAGGTTTTAAACTCCCATGAACTCTACCATACATGCTTTATGAACAAAATGTGTCTAAGGGGGCAGCATGAAGAGAGAGGGCACCTCAGGCCATCATGGAGGAGTCATGATGGCGTGACATGTTTTTCCAGGAGTCGGGTTTCTGGCCCTTCTCTGTACCAGGCTATTGCAAAATTAAATGGGTTGCTTTTTCACTCATACATTATCGAGACTAATAGCTGTCCCATTTTAAAAGAGAAACAGGAGTGGCCATAATCAAACTCTCTTGATAGTTTTCTATAATAACTTCCTCTATCAGAGCTGCCCTCTGTATATTGAGGCCCAGTCGCCTCCTTTGTGCTCCAGGCTTGAAACTTTGCTCTTTCCCTCGAAGGCAGTGTCTTGATTGCTCCTCTTCCTCAGCTAATAGCCCTTCATTTACTGGATGAAGACTTTTTCTCAGGGGATCAAAGATAGTTGGGTTCTTCAGCTTTAGTAAAACCTGTATTCAATAGAACCATTCTCAGAAGCATCCTAAGTAAGCACCTTATCTCCTGTTCAGTGTCACTTCGAAAGGAAATGGCCAAGTGGAAGAGAGAATCTCTTTGAATATCACTTGTAATTAAGGGAGTTCTCTGTGTTGCCCAATCAGCCCACAAAGACATATTTTTCCTTGATTCTTTTTTTTTTTTTTTTTTTAAATGATGCTTTACTTTACAGAGTTGGGACGGTTAGAAATCTGGACTTTGATGAGGACATAGGTATTCATGTAACTTTCATATTTTAAAAAACAGGCTCTGAAAATCTGGTCTCTAGAGATTAAATCAGGACCCATTTGTTACCATCCATAAGAAAACAAAATTGAACAGTTTGGTTTTGGTGAAAAATTAAGGAGCCAGTAAGGAAGTGAAGAAAGCAAATTTAAATATGGATACCTTAATATTGGCTATGGCTTATCTTATGTATAAATAAGGATGTTTATGAGTTTTAATTCCTTGTTTTCATCTCTTTTTGGCAACATTTTCCCTCTGCAGCCAAAGGCTGAAACCACAGCCTTGATGCAGGGCAGAATTTGGGTATTTATCAGGTCTGGGAGATAGTGAAGGCCAGGGAAGCCTGCCATGCTGTAGTCCATGGCGTTGCAAAGAATCGGGCATGACTTAGCGACTGAACAACATGAGGTTTCCTTGAGAGGCAACAGGGTGTAGTGGAGAGCAGGCAGATTTGGAGATTGACAACGATGTCTTAGAATTTAACACGATCTCAGGAGATACATGATTTCGAGCACTTTGTAAGCCTCTCTCAGTCTCAATTTCCTACTTGTCAAAGCAGATTTAATACATGAAGTTCTCAGATCAAGTCAGGGCCCTTCAGTTGCAACACCCTGGATCACATCACCTAAGCAGTGCTTCCCTTCACCGTCTACTCTATCAGCGTGTTTCCTTGCACAGTTGGTTCTTTACATTTTTGTCGTCTGTATCTCCAGACTAGAATGTAAGCTCCTACAGGAAAGGGCTTTTCCAGTGCTGTATTCCTAGAAGCCCACACAGTTCTCTGTACATTGCAAGCCCTTTATATGTTTTTGTTACATGAATGGATGAACGAGAGACTGAAATTCTACTTCGTTGAGCTGCTAGGAGGACTATTTCAAACAGTGTCTGTAAAGCGTCCAGTACAATGCTAGGCACTGAAATCTTGAAATATATCCATTTATATAGGTTTTGCCACTGAAATGCCCGTTGTAAGAAAGGGAGGGTAATGTTCCCATAAATCCTGTTCTTTTTTTTAATCCTATAGGATGGAGTCCCTAAGCATAGATAGTCTTATATGAGGACTTCCAGGCAGTGCTCCCAAGCTCAGGGTTCTTGAATCATTCTTTATATTTAGGAAACCTGGTGACAATCCAGGGATTGAAACTGGGTCTTCTGCATTGCAGGCGCATTCTTTACCATCTGAGCCACCAGGAGAGCTTTTATAATTTTATATGTTTTTATATGTTTATTTGGGCTGTAATCAAACCAGCTCCTTGTAGTACGTGGTAACCCTGGTTATCTCATGCTGCTTAAACATGCTGGGTGCTGGTTTTCTGTGTCTGCTTAATTAGAAGTGGAAAATTAATTCATTGACTGTAATCAGTGGTGCCTTTTCAATATACACAGTCTTTGAAATCTCAATGGGTGTGCAGGCGAGAAGAGAATGAGAAATCCCCTTGGCGAGGAGTAGACTGGATCCCACAGAGCTCAGAGGAGTCCCAGACATCCCAAGGGTTTGGCTGGGCTGGGAGATCTTTGAATCCATTTGAAGCTGATGAAGAGCTGACTATTCTTAGGAAGAATGAGCTCAGGAGGAATAAGTTAGCTAAGAACCAGACCTCTCTGTCTTTTGTCTAGGTTTTTAAAAAAGACTCCAGTGACCCAGTTAACAGTAGCTCAGTTCTCCATCTTTTGTGAAAATGCCCATTCTGACTGGGAGTGTGTTGTTTGCTGGGGCTTGAGGTTGTGGAGGAAATGAGTGGAACTACACCTGGCACAGTTGGTTCTTTCTTGTGCTCCAGCAGAAGTCTGAGACTGGTTTTCTTTTTTTTTTAATAGCAAAGAAATAGTGAAAGAAAAGAAAAGAAAAGAAAAGAAACGTTGTTATAATTGCAGTCATGGTCTGGGGCATTATGACTTGGTTTTGTGAACACAGATCTCTTCCCCATAGGAGCTCAGGTAAATTCCTCTTAAGGAAACAAAAAGCTTAGAAAATCATAGCTGGAAGAATTGACGCTCCTCTTCTCACACAGGTGGTGGAGAACGTAAACCATTGCAAATTGCTTACTTGATGTTGGATTTTCCCCTTCATTATGAAAAGCCCAGCGATAATGCCACAGTTACGAAATCCATAGGACAAGGTTAATCCTTAGGTGGAAATCCACCTAGGTAATAATAATTCTCGTTTTCTCCATCAAAACCAAACTGCGAGGCATCGTCATATTTAAATACAATGCCACTCAAGGCGTGTTTTGTTTTTGTGTGTAGCAGAGTTGGCACTGCTTGATGAGGGCTCAAATATACCATAATAATCAAAGACACTTAGGCAGTTTTTCTTCCTGTAAGTAATTTTAGAAATCAACCAGAGTTAAGTACTGCATTGGGGCAGGAAAATAAGGTACTTTAGGATTTATTTGTTATATGCTAATGTCCTAGGGAGAAACATATTTTCAGGCAAGGGAACAAAGAAACAATAGATGTTCCTGAAAATGTAATTTCACAGCAGTGTTTCACAATTCAAAGTTTCAGATTCTTTTCAGATGTTGTTAGTAACAAACTCGGAAGAATTTTTTTTTTAAGATGTGTTCAAAAGTGCTGGCTTGTTTTAGTCTCCAGTTTTAAAAGTAAATTCTGAGTGATTGCTTCATGTCCTAGGATGAGATGAAAAGAGACAGTGGTTGTGAATCCTGAGCTTGGGGATTTTATTGTCTTACTCGGCAGGTGGGACAGGCAAAAGGGAAGGAAATAAAATAGGACAAGCCACAGGACTGATGCTCTTGACAATGCAATTGGCTCCTGAACGAAGGTGTAGAGGACTAGGTGTGTGGTTATAACTTTTGTGATGTGTGTGTTGGGCCTTCTGCCCACCACGTCTCAGAATACTTTTGTTGTTTCCAACACATTTTTCAGTTTAAAGAATATGATCTACCAGGAATTGCTGTAACACTTTAACAAACCCTAGGCCAATTCTTCCTTTTGCAGTCGTCCCATATATCTTATGGTTTGATGGCATCACCAACTCAGTGGACATGAACTTAGGCAAACTCTGGGAGATAGTGAGGGACAGGGAGTCCTTGAGTGCTGCAGTCCATGGGGTCGAAAAGAGTCATATATGACTTAGTGAACAATGTACATCTTATCAGAATAGTTATAAAGCATCACCTCTTACATTCAATAGCACTCTCTGTTGGAAAAATTTTAAAGGACTTTTAATTATTTTTGCTTTTAAAATGATTTGGTTACTTATAATCCAATTTACTATTGTTTATAATTTATCAGCAATCATTGTAAGATTTCCTGAGTATGTATTCATATCCTACAGTCAGAGAAATCCTACCAAAATATTTTAAATAAAATGAAACATTTTTATGAATGTAAATCTAGCTATTAAAAAATACTGACATCATATTAGGATTTGTAGACATTTAATTAAATACTAAGTTCAATTTTTCAGTTTTCTTGCATATACTAAAGTCAAACTTTCTTTGCAGTTTTCAAACATTTCACAGGTTGCTGAAAACTCCCTAGTTATTAGACTCTGTGCAGAACTTCAGATACCACAGACCAAGTATAGAGAGCAATACATGTGTCTTCTTTGTTCAACAGGCAAAGCTGTCTCAAGAGGAGTTTCATGGCCATCAAAATAACATGAAATAGAGAGTCTGGGGGCAAGGGGCTTGACCACTTTAGTCACTGAGCGAGGCCCCAAATGACTTATATTGTGTTGTGGTTTTATGCAGGCATGAAAGTGAAAGAGGAGAGTGAAAAAGTTGGCTTAAAGCTCAACATTCAGAAAACGAAGATCATGGCATCTGGTCCCATCACTTCATGGGAAATAGATGGGGAAACAGTGGAAACAGTGCCAGACTTTATTTTTCTGGGCTCCAAAATCACTGCAGATGGTGACTGCAGCCATGAAATTAAAAGACGCTTACTCCTTGGAAGGAAAGTTATGACCAACCTAGATAGCATATTCAAAAGCAGAGACATTACTTTGCCAACAAAGGTCCGTCTAGTCAAGGCTATGGTTTTTCCAGTGGTCATGTATGGATGTGAGAGTTGGACTGTGAAGAAAGCTGAGCGCCGAAGAATTGATGCTTTTGAACTGTGGTGTTGGAGAAGACTCTTGAGAGTCCCTTGGACTGCAAGGAAATCCAACCAGTCCATTCTAAAGGATATCAGTCCTGGGTGTTCTTTGGAAGGACTAATGCTAAAGCTGAAACTCCAGTACTTTACCACCTCATGCGAAGAGTTGACTCATTGGAAAAGACTCTGATGCTGGGAGGGATTGAGGGCAGGAGGAGAAGGGGATGACAGAGGATGAGATGGCTGGATGGCATCACCAACTCGATGGACATGAGTTTGGGTGAACTCCGGGAGTTGGTGATGGACAGGGAGGCCTGGCGTGCTGCGATTCATGGGGTCACAAAGAGTCGGACACGACTAAGTGACTGAACTGAACTGAGGTGAGCAGTTTCTCAGGTAGTTGAAAGAATGTTTTATGCAATAGTTAAATGCATCTATATATTTAGCTCTTTTTATATATCACGAAGAACCATATGGACGATGGTCCTCAAGGAGAAGGCATCTAATATTTGTTGAGGACTTACTGCATTCCAGACTTCATGCCAGGTGCCATACATTTGTGAGTTTATGAATTCACAAATAGGTGAGCTCAGTATTTTTGAAATTATTTATACAGACTCATAGATACAGAGAACAGAATTGTGGTTGCCAAGGGCAGGGGGAGGGATAGAGTGGGAGTTTGGGATTAGAAGATGCAAATTATCATATAGGATAGATGAACAAGATCCTATGATGTAACAGAGAGAGCTATATTCAATATCCTGTTATAAACCATAATTGAAAAGAATATGAAAAAATGTACATACGTGTATAACTGAATCCTTATGCTGTAGAGCAGAAATGAATACAACATCATAAATCATCTAGACCTCAGTAAAATTTAAAAAATTATTGTATAGATGAAGCAACTGGGATCAGAGATTTTATATATATATATATACATATATATGTATATGTATGCACATTTGAATAGATTCATACTAAGTAGATGATAGCAGTGATGTTCAGAGAGAGAGTGGTAGTTTTATCTGTTTGCCTGAATGTTTTCACAATTAAGACCATATGCATGCATTACTTAACTAAAAATAATGTATTCATTCATAAAAGGTAAATAAAGACAACAAGACAAAGCGCAGCCCTGGACTCCTTGGGGGTTCTTTCTTTCCTTCCTTCCACTTCCTTTTCCACCTGGTCAGTGCCCTACCTGGGCTGAATCCTGGGGAGAATGAAATGGAACACCTTGGAGGATTTGGTTTCTGAATGATGGCTGGGGGACCAGCTGACAAACTCAAGTGTGAGGCGGGTGGCTCCAGGTGAACTAAACCTTGAACAATGAAAAAAACGGGAACATGGAGAGACTAGGGGAAAATTTCTCTGCGAGTCAAGAATCTTCATGTAAATTCCCACCTCCAGGTGTTTGCCAGCCTTTTCTGCTTGGGATGCCCTCATCCTCCTGCAGGTATCAACCACCAGATACTTCCTGAGCACTTTCTATGTGCAAAACACAGGGGGCTTTGGGGCGTTAGAGTGATGTCCTTGTCCTCAGGGCATCCATTAGTGTCACTGCAGTCCTCCTGAAGGGAACAGACAAGGATGAAAGTGAAAGTGCAAGTATTAGCCACTCAGTCGTGTCTGACACTTTTGCCCACCAGGCTCCTCTGTCCATGGGCTTCTCCAGGCAAGAATACTGGAGTGGGTTGCCCTTTCCTCCTCCTGGGGATCTTCCTAACCCAGGGATCGAACCCTGGTTTCCTGCATTGCAGAAAGATTCTTTACCATCTGAGGCACTGGGGAAGCTCTAGAAAGAATGATAGTGTCACAAAACCAGCATTAGCAGAGATAAGATACAAGATCAGGAAGCAGAAGTGACGGGAGCAGAGGAATTACTCTCACCTGTGTTCTAATGTCTAGCTTTCAGAACCTTCTCAGCTTACCCCATCTGAGTTCCTGCTGCCTATTAGAAAACACCCTTAACTCATATTTTCCTTTTCAATAGAAAGAGCCAGCCTTTTCTAATGCCAAGCAGTGTTCTGCACTTACTTGCATTATCTCACTAATCTTCTGAATTGCCCTGTGATGTGGGGTTGATTATTTTCCCTTCATCATAAAGTGGTTGAGCCAAGCATGGTGAGGTTACCTGCCCAAGGTCACAGAGCCTCCCAACTTAGTAAGGATCAACCGCTCCAGAAGCAGCCTGAGGGAGGCCTATAATGGCCAAGAAAAAAAAAAAAAAATCCTTGGGAAAGAACAGAAAATTGCTGCTGGCCCTGAAAAAAGAAGACCCAACAAGCCAATGACTTGCTCTTTCCAGTTATGAGAACCATTCAGCTGCCATAGCAACAAGTATGGTGAACGCTAAATCTCCCTCCTGAGACAATAGAATATTTATGACTCTAGCGAAGATACACACTCAGTGTGTCTTGTAAACCGTCACGGGCATTTTTCTGTCTTCCTGAGAAAGGGTATCTCCATTTTGCTGGTCACTTATAGAGCATAAGTACTGGTTATTCCTCTCTCCTGGGGAACAGGGAGAAAGAATGAGGAGAATGGTGGGGTTGAAGTTGGCAAGGTTCAGGAGACCTCTTTGGTGTAGAGTTTGAAGGTCCTACCTCTGCAGAGCTCAGGATTACACTGAGCAGGTCTCCCCAGGCTCTTCTCTCCCCCCTCCTTGTTCTTCCTCTCCTGTCTCTCCTCTACTACCCCTGTATCAGCATATTTCCTTGCCAAGTGGCCGCTGTGTAGGCTGTGATGATGTTGTCTTCTGAACCCTGAGAAAGGGCATAATCCTTTCGTATGTGTGTAAAGAGGTGGGGAGGCTGTTTGAAATTGGAGTCCCTGGAATTCCATCTTGTAGCAGCAGCAAAATAGTCTCCTAGAGCAATTGGCTTAAAAAAAAAAAAAAAAAAGGCCTTATTTGACTTTATTAATCTCATTGGGATTCTATATCTGATTGCCTGAAACAGGAAGTAGTACGTAGAATGGAAAACTGAGATGAAGGCTATTATCCAGGTCTAGGATATGCAGAGAAAGAACTGGGATGGGGTATGGAGTGATGGGAAGAAGGCTGGTACCAATGGGCTTGGAACGTACAAGGTTTGGAGGTAGTTGTGGAGCGCAGACAATCAATTCAAATGGAGCCATCAGTTTGGCCAGGCTGTTGGTATGTATCATGTGTTTTCCAGGGAATTTTGCATGGGGGAATGGACTTTTAGCTGGAGACCAAGACCAAGTCCATGTAAGGTGAGAAGGCTCACCCTCAGCTGCCAAGGCCATCTCTGCTAAGTGAGCCTCACTCCAGGGCTTCCCAAATGGCGCTAGTGGTAAAGAACACGACTGCCAATGTAGGAGACGTAAGAGATGTGGGCCTGATCCCTGGGTTGGGAAGATCCCTTGGAGGAGGGCACAGCAACCCACTCAAATATTCTTGCCTGGAAAATCCCATGGACAGAGGAGTCTGGCGAGCTACAGTCCATAGTCACAGAGAGTTGGACACGACTGAAGTGACTTAGCACACACTCATCAGGCCTCCAGGGTAAAAGCCAAAGAAAAATATTGATGGGTCTCTAGGATTAGCTGGAACAAGTCCAGGAAAAACACATTTGCTCTGTGGCTGTCTCCTGCTATTTTTTGCCATTCCTGAATCCTTCCCCTCTTTTTCTGGTGATGCATTTTGAGGTCTGCTGGGGAAGTGTATGCACACATGAGTGCACATACACACGTACACACAGGCATATGCTCCCAGTTCATTTCTTTGAGATAAGCCTGAACTCGCCCTCAGCTCAAGGGATGGGCATGGACCCAGGTATAAGGACTTTCCCCTGGCCATGAGGACTGGTTCAGGAGTGAGTGTGACGTGGATATGGATGTCTACCATTTGATCTTGAATTCTCTCTCCATCCATCTCTACTCTGCTGCACCTCAAGAGTTTGGCCAGTATGGACTTCACTGGTGAGCTGCTCTATCTTCTGACTTCTAGTCAGATTCTGCTGTTTCCAAACAGAGGCGAGAGAGCAGAGGAAGGAAGGAGAGCAAGAGGAAGCCACACCTTCGGCATGAGCTTGCTGCAGCCCTCCACTAGATGTTGCAGCTCCTGGCAGCACTTTCTGCTTCCAGACCTACAGATAATAAACCCCAGCGTGTGGCCCCAGAGTGCCTCCGGCCCCTGTGGTTTCCCTACATTCTGCTTAGTTATTTTAGAATGGTCCCTTAATTAAACTCTCCTCCAAATTATCCAGTAAAAGGGAACTATTTCCTACCCAGTCCCTGACTGATACAGAATACATGGTGATGGCGGTTTACTCACTAAGTCCTGTCCAACTCTTGCTACCCCAAGGACTGTAGCCCTCCAGACTCTTCTGTCCATGAGATTTCCCGGGCAAGAACACTGGAGTGCATTGCCATTCCCTTCTCCTGGGGATCTTCCTGACCCAGGGATTGAACCCATGTCTCCTGCTTGGCAGATGGATTTTCTTCTGCTAAGCCACCAGAGAAGCCACAAAGTACATGACACAAATAGAAATGAGAGCTTCTGCAGGACTTTGGGCGGAACTCTGGGGAAAAAGACAATCTCTTTCCACTGAGAGGCTAATGCAGGCTAGAGTCAGCATTGGAAGACCTGCTGGAGGATGCAGCCAGCCGGGAGGTGCTGGGAGCCGGCACATTGCATATTGAGTGAGGATCTGGAATAGCTCAACTGGAATTCTATCACTTCCGGGAGCCACCGTGAGGCACTCCGCCCATGACAAAGGTCATGAGGAAGGAGGCTCGGCATACGCAAAGGCGGGATCGAGCCTCAGGAGTCCCCCTGGAAATTCTCGAGCATCTACCCCCAAAACCAGAGTCTGCCTACTTTCTGCTTTGTGCTTTCACCTACACCTCTGACTTTACGGGGGGCTGTCCCCCACTACCTCTCTCTGAAAAAAGAGTTAGCTCACAGCTCCAGTTAATAATTCCTGGGTGTGACAGTGTTTAACCTACAAACTCCTTTGGAAATCCTCTAGCCTGCCTGAATGGGTTTTTCCGGCCACATGTGATTGTTCAGAGCCTCCCAACTGTGAGAGGCAGGAGATGTTCTAAACTGCCTAAACACAGATTCCTTTGAGTAGTTAAAAGATTGATTAGAAAATGTATTGGTGAAGGGTTTTTCACTTGTTGGGCCAATGTTTGCTGCTAAGTCTCCATACTCCTTACCTACTGTGTCCTTGGCAGTGTATTGATTGATATAATGGGTGTATAGAAATGTAAAATGCAGCTTTGTTCAATGCTTTTTAGAAGGCTGGCGCCTGACTTTGGAATAATCACCTTTAGAGAAAGATAAGTTTCTTAAAATGTTAACAGGCCTCCGGGCCAGAAGATGATGTCTATCACCTGAACTTTTGCATATGATAAGTTTACAGGAAAAAAGCCTGGCTTGCTGCATGACTCTACCCCTTCCCCCATTATCCTCTATGCATAACTTAAGGTATAAAAACTACTTTGGAAAATAAAGTGCGGGCCTTGTTCACTGAAACTTGGTCTCCCCATGTCATTCTTCCCTTTAACTTCTGGCTGAGCGTCCATCTGGAGCGTGGATGTCCTCTGCGACCATTTATTTGCCTGGGCTTCTAAGACCCACTCGAGAAGGTGTCTAAGGTGGGGCACCTTCCGCTATTCGAGAGGGCGCCTGCGGCCTCCGTGGTCAGAGCTAACCTGGTGTCACGGGTTATATTGATTTTCCGCGTAAACCAAGCCACTCAGCTTCTTTTCTCCACTGAATTTTCTTACTGAGCTATCCTTATTTCAGCCGCTTTTCTCCACTGAATTTCCTCACTGAGCTATCCTTATTATATTACTCTTTGTATCCTTAATTAAAGTGTAATTAAGCAGTTATTCCCTGACCCTCGCCTAGCCGTCTCTCCTTCGAATACCCTGGATCAGCCGGGGCTGGTCCCCGGCAGGGAGGAGAGCCAAGAGGCAGGGGAAAGAGGAGAGGGGCTCGTCCCTGCACAGTGCTTGGAGTACTTGGATCCAGTTGTGCATGAAGACCCCCTACTTCCTGGACTTTCAGTGACACCAGGCTGTTTTTGCATAAACTGCTTTGAGTGCATTCCTTCAGTTGTAAATGAAATAATGTCGTAACTTCTCCATTGTCCTTGTGTCTTTCGTGTGGTTCAGCCTGGCTAGATGGACACATCAGACATCCTTAGGTGGGGGCCGACCAATGGGAGAGACTAGAAGAGAGGTGAAAGCCGTCAGTATGCCATGATTCCTAGAAATAGTGCCTGGATATCAGTGCATTGTAGGGTTCAGTTGTTTTTCATTACTGAAGAGGAAAGTAAGGTCAAGAGAAATGAAGCGACAAAGTGAGAGCTAGAACTGGGACCTCTACCACCCAGAGCCACGAGGAATGGAAACTATTTTTCCCTGAGCCCATCAGACATGAGCAACGCATATAGGAAAGTATTTGTGGTTTGGAGCCATCAGGAGAATTAAGCCTGTGTCCTTAAAACTTCTAAAAAGCCCTTTTCTTTTTTCCCCAGAGATGGGTTGGCCCCATATTTCCTGAACTGGAGGCACGAGGGGAAGAGAGGTGAATTCCAGTATATCTAATCAGTTATTGGTTTCTGAGGCTGAATGGGTTCTAGTCTGCAGGGGGTTTTCAAGAGGCTTGGAGTATGTTAGGAGATGAAACTAAGCACTGTCTAATTTTATCACAATGTCTATAACACTGACCCTGCCCAATGAAGGGGCAAGAAGGGGGAAGGTTTATTTTTCTGCTTTTATTTTTATCAACTGAACATACAAAAATAAACAAGACCTTCCTGCTATGGTGAAATGTTACTTAAAGCCATATGGAGTACAGGAGGAAATTTCACAAAAGTCTCAGTCTTTTTTTCCTTTACAACATCCTCATATGATAATAGAAAGTGTGTATTTGAAGTGAACAAATACTGTGCTTTTAATAAGCATTCTCATTGGGAGCCCCAACCCCCAATTTCCAATCTCTGATTAGAAATGTAAAAGGTCTTGAGGACCAAATATCAGTTATAGTCCTCTGGATTTGATACTGATCTATAACCTGTGCAGAATTATAGATGAATACACAGAAAAAATCATATGAAACTTTCACAAAATCCAACACTTAACATATGTTTAGAAAAGAATCCCAGTAAAATTGGAATAGGTGCTTTTCTTAGATATGATATATCTAATCTCCCAAAGTGAAAGTCACCCAGTCGTTTCTGATTCTTTGCGACTGCATGGACTATTTAGTCCATGGAATTCTCCAGGCCAGAATACTGGAATGGGTAGCCTTTCCCTTCTTCAGGGGAATCTTCCCAACCCAGGGATCGAACCCAGGTCTCCTGCATTGCAGGGAGATTCTTTACCAGCTGAGCCACAAAGTCCCATATCAAATGTCATACTTGATGATGAAATTTCAAAAACATTAGTTAGGAAATGTGAAAGAATAATCATTTTTATGGCTTCTATTTCACACCATTTTGTTGGACTTAACTAAAATAAGACAGAGGGAAAGAGGACAGTACTGAAAAGAGAAGGACAGAGCTATCGTGTCCTGACCTGACATGGTAAGACACACATCTTTTCAGAACTGAGAACTGAGGCCACTGATCCATCTTCCTCCTCACCTTAATGGTGGTCAGAGGCCATAAAGTGATATTGCAGGTTAACAGTCTTAACAATGGAACAAAATAAATTGAGGGTATATAGAGCTAATGTATAAATGTTGATCTTTTTAGCACAAATCTCAGAACTATGGCTTTAACCTGGCTAATGGTGTAGTGATAGAAGTAGAAGCTGACCAATGGGGTGTTGCCAGAAATGTACTATAGAAATTATTATAATGACAGTTAGAAATTCTTGAGTGTGGACATGACCACATTCAACGTCTTTTCCTAAGACCTTTGAGGCACACTGCACTTCACACCTCCTTGTATTTCAGTGGTCACTAATCGTTACTATTGTTTAGTTGTTCAGTCGTGTCCAACTCTTTTGTGACCCCATAGACTGTAGCCCACCAGGTTCCTCTGTCCATGGGGTTTTCTAGGCAAGAATACTGACTGGAGTGGGTTGCCATTCCCTTTTCCAGGGGATCTTCCCAACCCAGGGATCGAACCTGCGTCTTTTGCAGCTCCTGCTTTGGCAGATGGATTGTTGACCACTGAGTCACCTGGGAAGACTTGGTCACTAATTACCTTCTGCAAAATGCTTCAAATCACAGCTCCCTTTGGAAGGACTTTCTAAAGTTACTCTCTCTCAACAGAAGTTGGTTCTAATTCAGTGCTTTAATTTGCATGTCTTGTTTAGAGTTTCCCCCGACCCCCTTTAAAAAAACGTATTACATCACATGAGCAGTCTCACCCCTGGAGTACATCTATATGGAGAAGTTGCCAAACTTTGAGTGAAAACCTTAGACTTTAATGAAGTGGGTTTTCTTCTCTCCCTTTTTCTTTCCTCAAGAAACCTTCAAACTTTGGAAATCAGGGTGGAACTGAAGGGCCTTGGGTAAATATGCACGAAGATGAAATGGCAATGTAGGCAGCCTGGCTGTGGAACAGACGATCCTAATGATATTGGCTCTGTGGTTTTCCCTTCTCGGCCTCATGTTCATTTCTTTCTGAGTAATGTTTTGGGCCCAGTGGAAAAGTGCACGATGTTTTCTGTTGGTTGAAATGAGGTTAAAGTAATGAAATTCTGCCAACTAAAGTTTAGGAGGAAAATGCTTAGTAGTTGCTGGGACACAGCCAGTTTTTATGAAAGCAGTTGTGTAACCAGAAAAGGAACTCAGTGGCTTCTACAGCAGTGGGTGGTCCTCAAGAACTTTGGTAGACACTGGGAGGTTTGACCAGTTTGAAAACTGGTCAGAAATGAATTCCCACTGGGCTGTAAGCTCCGTGAGGGTACAGCTGGTGTCCTATTTTAGCCAAGGCATCCCTAATTCCTAGGCCACAAATCCTGGAAAAATCAATGGAATGAGACCAAAGAGGAGAAATCTGAGTGATACGATAGATGCTCTGATGTCCAGGATACATCCCCTCTCCTCCCTGTGAATTGGCAGCAGCCGCATGGGCAGTTGTAGGCCACCTTGTGCTGGATGGTATGCAAGGCTGGGATGTGAATCTTTCTGTATTCTGCCTCAGGTCCTTTTTGAGGTCATAGGACTTGCATGGCTATACAGGGAAGACTAGAAGCCGGGTAATGGTAACTCTCCTGGGGAAATCCTCAGCCCATGAGGGCTGGGAACTGTTGGCTAAACGTTGGTGGCTAAAGTCTTCTGTCTTTTAGGTGGACCCCGTGGGAGGCATCCCCTATGTGTGGAAGTGATTCTCTGTTGCTCACAGCAGCAGTTCTCTTGGTCATGTACTCTGATTTTCTTCTTTCTGCATCCCATCCACCCCCCTCCCTCATTCCTGCTTCCTGAGTTCCTCTGCCAAATAAAACTCTTGCACCCTAGTCCTTGGCACTCACTCGGCTTTGGAGGAAACCCAAACTAAGGCAGGTGTGTAGGAGGAGGGCACAAGCTTTTGTTTTTCCAAGTGGGCCCTCCCATGATTTCAGGTCTATTGCCATTCCACCATGACATGCTGATGCCGTCCTAACTATAGGGATGCAGAGCTCTGCCCCGGGTCTGCCTGCCTGGGTTCACCACTTACAAATGGCAGGACTGCAGGCACAGTCCTTTTCTCTTTGTGCTTCATTTCCTTTTCTGTAAAATGAAGATGATAACAGTGTACCTACCAGGGTGATGATTATAATGTGATGAGAACATGTCTGTAAAGCTCTTGGTTCCAGGCTGGCACACAGAAAAGGAACTCAGTGGCTTCTACAGCAGTAGGTGGTCCTCAAGAACTTTGGTAGACACTGGGAGGTTTGACCAGTTTGAAAACTGGTCAGAAATGAATTCCCACTGGGCTGTAAGCTCCGTGAGGGTACAGCTGGTGTCCTATTTTAGCCAAGGCATCCCTAATTCCTAGGCCACAAATCCCAGAAACTATGCTAGCTGTTGTTAGGATGGTCACTTCTCATGTGAAATTGTTTCACTCTTCTATACTCATTTCTAAACCTCATTTTCTATTTATATTAGGAATCAATTATTCCTAATATGAAACTATAAGCTTAAGACTGGAATCTGTGGCTTTTCCGTCTTTGTGGGCTCTGCTGCACTCAGCATTGTCACTCTCACAGAGTAGGCATTCAGTCACATTATAGGGAAGAAAGAAAGTCCTTGCTCTTATGGGCAATGATTTGAATAGACACCACCTATTCTCAGAACTTGGAGGTCTGGAATCACTTTACTGTCCTTCAGAAGCGAAGACTGACCTCCCACGGAGTGGACATTGGAGTCCATTTCCAGAAGTCATCGTTATCAGATTGCATTTGTGATTAATTATGAAGTATTGAGAGTACAAATTTATTTTTTTCCCCTCTCCACCAGTTCTGTTCAATAGAATTTTCTTCAGCATTGGAAATACTTTTTTCTGCTCTTCAGTACAGTCGCCAGTAGGTGATCTTGAGCACTTGAAATGTGACACATGATAGAAACTGAATTTTAAATAGCATTTTATTTTAAATAATTCAAATTTAAAAAGACATGACTAAGATCCCACAGTACAGGACATTGCAGAGCTCTATAGTTCTAGCACCTGGACCAGTGCCTAGGGTTGATCCCGATAGAAGTTCATTGAATGAAAAAGTGGGTGATTTTTTTTTTCTACTTTTTCGGCCCCTCTGCAGTATGTGGGCTGCAGGATCTTAGTTCCTTGACCAGGGATCAAACCTGTGTCCTCTGCAGTGGAAGCACAGACTCTCAATCACTGGACCACCAGGGATGTCCAACGTGAGTGAATATTAAACACATAACATCTTCCCACATCTACTCTCTTCTTTGGGCTTCACAACTGCCCTTTGAGGAATCGTAGCAGAGCAGTGATTATGTCATAGATGGTCACGAGGGTGATACAGCTATTCCTACTTCTCCCATCACCACTGGCAACGATGGTGACAGCTGCCAGGCCTTGAGACTTACTCCAGGCATGAGCTGGGGTACAGTGGACATACTGTCGTATTTATTCTTCACCATAACTTCATGAGGTGGTATCTTATTTGGGGGTTCCACCTGTATTCATTTGCTAGGGCGGCCATAACAAAATACCATAGACTGGGTGGCTTAAACAACAGATCTCACGGTTCTGGAGGCTTAAGGTCAAGGTCAAGGTGTCAGCAGGTTTGGTTTCTCCTGAAGCCTCTCTCCTTGGCTGGCATATGACTGCCTTCGTGCTGTGTTCCAACACATCCTTTCTCTGTGTGTGCACATCCCTGGTGCCTCTTTGTTTAAAGTTCCTCTTCATGTAAAGACACTGGTCAGAATGGAGGGCCCACCCTAAAGCCTTGATGGCTCAATGGGTTAAGAATCTGCCTTCAATGCAGGAGACACAGGAGATGCAAGTTCTATCCCTGGGTCAGGAAGATCCCCTGGAGGATGACGTGGCAACGCACTTCAGTATTCTTGCCTGGAGAATCCCATGGATAGAGGAGCCTGGCGGGCTATGGTCCCCAGGGTCGCAAAGAGTCAGACAGGGCTTAGCGACTAAGCATAAGCACGTTTAACAGCCTCAGTCGAACTCAGTCACCTCTTTAGTGACCCTACCTGTAAGTACAGTCACATTCTGAGGTACTGGGGGTTTGGGCTTCAATATATGAATTGGGGAAGACACAGTTCATTTCATAACACCCCCAGTGAAAATTCTGAGACAAGGCCTTGAGTGCAGGTAGTTTATTTGGAAAGCTCAATTGAGTTTTTTGCAATGCAGGGGAGGGAGGGCAAGTGAGAGGTAGAAAAGCCAGGAAAGGGTGTGTTAATGAGTATGTTACTGGACCTCAGTCCTGCTGGGGAACACAGGTCAGAATTGCCCAATCAGACCCCAGGGAGGCTGGACCATTTATCCATAGACTCCACATTGGGCACCACTCTCCAGCACTTTGGGATTGCCTCTGCCTCTGCAGAGCAGACTCTTCTGGTACAAGAAAAAGGCTTCCAGCAGAGACAAAAGAGACACAGGTGTTTAAGGTGGGAGACTCAATTTAGTTAGAATCTCCTCTCTGCCAGGGGATGTAGGGGGAGAGGAATGAGAAGAACGTCAGGAGCTATAGAAGAGGATGTTATTGTCCCTATTTTCCAGATGAGGACACTGAGACAGAAGTGAGTAACTGATAACAAATGATGGAGTTTGAATTTAGTCTGTTCGATTGTAGAACCCACACTCTCAGCTACTGTGTTTTTTAAATTGACGCATAATTGATTAACAAATATATTAGTTTCAGGTGTGCCACATAGTGATCTGATACTTTCATAAATGATGAAATGATCACCATGCCTAGTCTAGTTACTATCTGTTACTATACAAAGGTATTACAATATTATTGACAGTAGTTCCTATGCTACAGCATGTGCACATTTCTGAAGTTAGTGAATCTCACTCATTGATTGAATAAACATTTCTTGGGCATCTTCTATAGGCCAGTCATGCTAATGGAAGGGGTAGAGTGATGGACAAGACACAGCTCTGCTCTCAAGGAGCTTGTGGTCTGTTAGTGACTTATTCACAATTAGTCGGTGGCAGACCTGGAGTGATAACCTGGGGTCTTCAGACTCCTGGTACAAAGTTCTTTGCTCTCTCCAAGCCGAGCTATAGACCCACAGGTGAACATTAAACGCTCTCAGGCCATTTATGTTCCTCATGTTGACGCTCCCTTCTCAGTCTCAGAGATCAGTCTTATTGATGGCACGAATGATCTCATTATTTAGCTTTGCTCCAAAAAGATGGAGCAAAAGACGCATGTAGGATTTGTCCCTGGGATTGGTTTTCTCCTACCTGTTGCCTTTCGCTCTCTCGCCTTGCCAGTACTTCCTGCGCTCGTGGCTGTTGCCAGGTGCAGTGGTTTCTGTGCTCGTGGGTCCTGATGTGGCCAGGTGCACATGATTGCCCTGCCTGGCGCAGTGTAAAATGAGAGGCTCCACCTGCCATCCATTGGAAAGGCTCCCTCCGCCCTTGGATAGGAGGGCTGGTCGAGTCCAGCAGTCTCTGTGAGCTCCCCGACAGGAAAATGAAGCCTCTCTACTCAGGTTAGAATTTCTTTTTATCAAATTTATGTATTCCTGGGTGGCAAGACTGATGTCTATGTTAGAGCATGTGTGTTTGTGTAGCTATTGAGTCTGCATATCTGACAAAGATTGATACAGTGTGCCTGTGTTGATATTTCTGTCTCCTGAGCTGACAAATCCTTGTTTGTTGCCCTTCAAATGTGTGTTCACTTTCATTTGAGCCTTACAAAAGCCTTTATGAAGTCATCAGGGCAGACCTTGTCCTCATTTTACGGTGTGGAAACTGAGGTTGAGAGAATCGAACGCTTGTTCTCCTTCACAGGGTTCTTTGGAAGAATACATGGAATTACACATGTGAAATTTGTAGAAGGTAAAATTTGTAGAAGGAAAAACTCATGCAGATATTGTTGTTCCCAAAGTCACGCATCTCTTACATGAAGGAGCTGGAATCCAGAGGTGTGCTTTCTGACTTCTAGAGCAGCAGGCTGATTCTGCTTCAATAGGAAGATTGTTTTTTACTGGGGCCTCTTAGAATATCAGAGGAATCAGGTTAACACTGAATGTCTTTGTGTTAAGTGAGTCTATGAATGACCGTTAGTAGGGGTTTCAGTACTACTGCTGCAGAGCAGATGACTCCAGATTTAGGGCAGTGGGACAGCTATTTTATGAAGGTTGTAGATTGCACAGGTTAGAAACCCCCAAAGAGCACAGTGGAGATGGCATGTATCTGCTCTGTGGAGTGTGGGGCCTAACTGGGGAGACTCAAAGGCTGGGGAGGACCTGAGGGTCTTTTCACTCATATGTCTGTGCTTGAACTGACAGCTAGGACTGCTGGTCTTAGACATGGCTTGGGTTTCCTCACAGCATGGCTGTCTCAGGTAATTTTCTTAAATAGCAGCTCAGGACTTCAAATGCAAGCATTTCACTAGATAAGGTAGAAACTGGATTGCCTTTCCTTGTTGAAAGTAAGGAAAAGAGGGCCATACCCTACTTGTTGAGGGGGCCATACCCTACCTATTGGTGGGGGAATTTCAAGGTCATACTGCAGAAGAGTGTGGAATGGCAGATTTTGTTGAATCCATTTTTGTAAGATGCACTTTGCCGCACCTGGTTTCATCTCACGCTCTTATTTGTTGCCCTTTCTTAATTTCTTAAAGTTCCAGAATCATGTGTATCTATGAAGATGCTTCCATGCTTGTTTGAAAAAATGTGGAAGCACAAGAGATAAATGTAAACATTAGCCTTGTGAGCAAGAGAGAGAACAGAAGCATAGTTTACATTTTGTCTGACTCCACAGGTATAGCTTTTTTTTCTGCAAAATGCTGAAGATTAAATTAGCTAGTGGGTAAAGAAATCATGTATCCCACTTGTTACTGGTAGGATTAATGAGGCAATTCTTTTTTTTTTTTTGAAGAGTGTATCTTTTATTTATTTTTTATTTTGTTTTTTAAAACTAGCATTGAAACATGTATATTATCATATGTGAAACAGATCGCCAGTCCAGGTTCGATGCATGAGACAGTGTGCTCAGGGCTGGTGCACTGGGATGACCTGGAGGGAGGTGGGAGGGGAGTTCAGGATGGGGAACATATGTACACCCATAGCTGATTCATGTCAATGTATGGCAAAACCCACTACAATATTGTAATTAGCCTCCAATTAAAATAAATTTTAAAAACTTGTTTTGTATTGGGGTATAGCTGACTAACAATGTTGTGATAGTTTCCGGTGAACAGAGAAGGGACTCAGCCATACATACACATGTATCCATTCTCCCCCAAACTCCCCTCCCATCCAGGCTGTAATGAGGCAATTCTTGATAGCCTTAAATGGTTTTGTAGTCTGCAGCTGTGACCCAGATACATTTCAACTGCATACATGTTAAATGCACATCTATCAACCCTTTTCCTCTCGAGTTAGTTAAAATCAATAACATGTTAAACAGGTTGGTTGGAAACTTGCTAGCAGTACATAGTATTGCAAGAGAACAGAGATCTGATGGGCAGTGGGTGTATGTGGGTGTTTGAGAGCAACAGGATGAAAGCAGTCGGTGTGTGGTGTTACAGATAAAAGCATCACTTGGATCAAGCACTTGTCAAGCTTTGTTACCGACATGGACACAAAAACAGGAGCCAGACAAGAAACGGAATTTCCAGGAATCTTTGGGAAGGGGTTTTATATGAGGAAAATCAAAGTGACATGAGGTGGTTTTAGAAAGCCCATTACGGTTGTTTCAAGAGAAATGCTGAAACGCCTTTGCCAGAGTGGCCCTCGCCTTTGTGTTCAGATTTCAAAGATGGCACTGATATTCAGATGAGTGTGTACACACCCAGGTCATGTTGGGTGCCCTATGGCAGCAGTCCCCAACCTCTTTGGCACAGAGAGGGCTTTCATGGAAGACACATTTCTCCATGGACTGAGGGGTGGGGGATGGTTTCAGGATGAAACCATTACGTTTATTGTGCGCTTTGTTTCTTCTTTAATGCCACCATGGATGTGACAGCAGGTACTGGTCTGTGGCCTGGAGGTTGGGGACCCCTGCCCTCGGGTCAGATTAGGTTTGTGCCTAATTCTGGTTTGGTTTGCAGTGGTTAGGGATGTAAAGGTTAGCTGATAACAGGACACCTGCAAGATTCCTTCTCATTAAAGAAACTTTCTCCGCAGCTATTGAATCCTGACTGCGTTTGGGGCTCTGGGAGGGAAATAAAGACATTTGAAGCTTCACTCTTGCACTCTATTTGAGGAGACAGAATGTGAAACGTACAATTTTGTATCTTGAAATGTACGGTATTGTTGACTGGATTTGGTTTTAAGAGGCTGAGTGTGGCAGACACGGTTTGTTTTCGTTGGGAGGAGAGTGTTCTCCCTGGGATGAGGTCGTTAGGAGGTTTTACCCCAGGAAATAGGGCCCAAAATGAACTTGGTGTGTGACTAGGACTCAAAAGATGAGAGGCTGGGGGCCTTCCTGGCTCAGCCTGAGGAAGCAGGGACTGGAGAACGGAGTGTGGTCAAAGGTGTGGGGGCAGAAGTGGGCCGTGTCAGCTCCCCACCACCCTCAGGGAGTAGTAACAAATGAATGTGAAAAGGTCTGTTGGAACTGTGTTATAGGGGGCAGCTGGCTTTTTGACTGGAGGCAGAGGGAATCATGGCACATCTCTGTTTGCAAGTAAGACCCGGAAGCCTAGTTCCCAGCCTCCACAGAGAAAGGCAGGCAGAGCCAACAGCCCCAACCCGGAAATTGCAATGTCTTTGGGGTCTGCCTTTGATTTCATAATTCATGGCCAAGTGACAGGGCCAATGAGGACACTTGGGCCACTGTATGAATTACTCAGATCAAAGTAAAGTCCTCAGTCTCCAGGCTAAGCCCCACAGAGACTATGCCTGCTTCTGAGTTTGAGTCAGAGTGACTGAAGCTTCCGTCAGGAGCCTGGCTGCTCGGGGAGCTGCTGTGGCGTTCCAGGGGTCCAGGGCCCTGGCAAGTCTTGTGTTTCTTATAGCCCACAAGGGAAGGGGACAAAGTTGGTTTCCACCTCCTCTCACTGCTGCCTGGCAGCCTGTTGGTGAGGAACATGCCTAGTGGAGGCTCTGATCCTCTTGTAATCTAGTGGAACAGGGTTGGGAAAAGCTGCAGCAGTTGGAAACAAACATCTGAGAGAATGAGGTTGGGAGAGGGAGAGATCCCCTGGGGGTTGACCTCAGGTGACGTGGTGCTTGCCTCTCTTCTGCTGCCCTGCTTACCGCGGATGCTCAGAGATGCTTGTTAGCTTATTGGAAAAGCATGGGGGCATCAGTGCACACTTAACATTGGAAATTCAAGATGCTATCAAACTTTCATTCCTTTGAACAAAGAGCACAGAAGGGATGGGGAATGAAAAGTGTGTTATTTTTAAGCAGCAATTGTATATAGCTTTTCACAAGCAAAGCAGGAGAAGCTATAATTTATTCATTTATTGAGCATCTGCTGTGGCAGGTCTTCAACTAGGTGCTTAAGATGCAGTGGAGAACAAGACAGAATCTGGGGTCATGGAGCTTTGAGAGAGTAGGAAGTGGTACCTAAGGGACAAGTAGCCTGATTAAGGTCTCCTTTTGTTGCCACCAATTTTTATACTCAAGATGGTGACATAGACTTGGAACCATATTCTACTATATAGAGTAATCAAATAAGTGGATACATTTTTAAATGACATCATTATTACCATAATCATTATCATTTTGCTGATGAAATAAGTCGTAATAATTATAATAGTTTTGGTAATGAAGTACTGATACTCAGTATTCATACATGATAATGCTGTCATAAATTAGCCCAAACCTTTTGGAAAGAAATTTAGAAATAATTATCAAGAGCCAGAAAGATGTTCATACCCTTTGGGTCAATATATCTCACTTCTAGGAATCAATCTTTAAGAAACTATTCAAAGTATGGAACAAAGATGCTCTGTTCTCACAGTGAACACTGGGTGACTTACCTGGTGATGCTTGTCTCTACATTCTGAATCCCACAGTTGCTCTCAGGGATTCCCTAGCTCACTAGTTCTCAAAGTGTGGTCCTTAGATCAGCAGCAACAGCACCACCTGGGGACTTAATATGGGCTTCCCTGGTGGCTCAGATGGTAAAGAAACCACCTGCAATGCAGGAGACCTGGGTTTGATCCTTGAGTCAGGATGATCCTCTGGAGAAGGAAATGGCAACCCACTCCAGTATTCTTACCTGGAGAATTCCACAGACAGAGGAGACTGGTGGGCTACAGTCCATGGAGTCGCAAAGAGTCGGACTTAATAGAAAGGGAAATTCTATGCTACCAAGGCTGCTGATTCAGAACCTCTGGGGTGGAGTCCAGCCATTTCAGGTTTTAGCATGCACTGCAGGGTGTGCCGTTGTCTGCTCATGTCTGAGAACCACCAGCCTGACTCAATAGAGCCTCTGGAGGCTTGACAGGAGCAGCTGAAGAGGGTTTCACCATCTAGACTTTCACTATTCCCCATCATTAGGCACAGTTCTTCTTGATTCCTTTGCCAGTCTTCAGAGGTTTCCAGCTACTGCAGCTCCATATGACATCTATGAAGAATGCTATAATAGAGTGGGTTAAACAGGGGAGAGATAGGGAGCATGTGTTCATTCAACTTATTTTCTCTAAGTTACAGACAGAGAGTCTAAGAAGGTAGAGATCATTCCTTGTCCCCCTAAACAATGGCCTGATAAACACAATTATAAAATTTTCCTGTCTAAAGTGCCTTGAAAGGACAATCTCACTCGCTCCTCCTGCTACCCTGGGTGGAGGGAAGAGAGGAATTCTCCTGCCAGATAAACCCATCTTCTGGAGAGCCTGACCCTGGGATGACTCACTCTAGGGTCCTGCTCAGTGGTTGGTTGGTTGTGATCCATGGAGTTTTCATCTCCTGTGACAGCCCGGCTGTTTATGCACAGTAAATTAGATGTGGCTGTCGTGCTGACATGGACAAATTGGCAATTACAGCAGAAATCATTCTGCTCTGGACTTTTGTCCCCGAGCCCGTGCTTGCCGATTTCCTTTGGCAGTCCTCCTCCTGCAGCAGGTGTTACACCCGACATCTCCTTGAACCTCTCCTCTCTTCCAGGAGAAGAGCAGCACTGACAATTTTCCAACTGTGTTGCCCTCATCATCAGCCAGCTCAGCATCTGGAGCTGTTGTGGCCCTGGTGTCTCTTCCACAGGACCTGTGGCAGCAGGATCTGGGGTGGGCACAGTTCCTCTCAGACTGAGTAACCTGGGCTGAATGTACATCCCACAAATTAGTCAATTTATGCAGGGCTCTTTCTGCTTTATTGCGTGCATGCTAAGTCTTTTCATACTGTTCATGGGGTTCTCAAGGCAAGAATACTGAAGTGGTTTGCCATTCCCTTCTCCAGTGGCAGGAGGAGAAGGAGACGACAGGATGAGATGGTTGGATGGCATCACCAACTCGATGGACATGAGTTTGAGCAAGCTCCAGGAGTTGGTGATGGACAGGAAAGCTTGGCATGCTGCGGTCCATGGGGTTGGAAAGAGTCAGACATGACTGAGTAACTGAACTGAATGATGCTGAGTCGCTTCAGTCATGTCCGACTCTTTGTGACTCCATGGACTGTAGCCCACCAGGCTCCTTTGTCCATGGGATTCTCCAGGCAAGAATACTGGAGTGGGTTGCCATTTCCTCCTCCAGGGGATCTTCCCCACCCAGGGATTGGACTGCATCTCTTACATCTCCTGCATTGGCAAGCAGGTTCTTTATCACTAGTGCCCCCTGGGAAGCCCTTCAGCTCTATTGAGAGCTACCAAATAGGAATGTTGAAATGAGCGTGTGGTGTCTCTGAAGTGCTGAAGAACTGGGGTGACAGGCTAGACCTTCCTGCAGTCACTAGGCATTGAAAAATAATTTCTTTTTGGTTGGCTCATGCGAACTTGGTTACCTACTGGGGAGAATTACGATTCTTGTTCCTATCTAGTTCTGCAGAGCTGATCTTGATAGCCACAAACAACTGAAGAGATTAAAAATCAGTCAAACGGGGCTTTTCAAATTGGAGTGTGTCATGTACATTATATGGAGATTTGTTAAGATGCAGATTTTCATTCAGTGCTGGGGAGGAAATTCTTTTTTTTTTTTTTTTAGTTTTATAATTTATTTATTTTTTTAAATTTTATTTTATTTAACTTTACAATATTGTATTGGTTTTTCCATATATCAAAATGAATCTGCCACAGGTATACATGTGTTCCCCATCCTGAACCCTCCTCCTTCCTCCCTCCCCATACCATCCCTCTGGGTCGTCCCAGTGCACCAGCCCCAAGCATTCAGTATCGTGCATCGGACCTGGACTGGCGACTCGTTTCATATATGATATTATACATATTTCAATGCCATTCTCCCAAATCATCCCACCCTCTCCCTCTCCCACAGAGTCCAAAAGACTGTTCTATACATCAGTGTCTCTTTTGCTGTCTTGTATACAGGGTTATTGTTACGATCTTTCTAAATTCCATATATATGCGTTAGTATACTGTATTGGTGTTTTTCTTTCTGGCTTACTTCACTCTGTATAATAGGCTCCAGTTTCATCCACCTCATTAGAACTGATTCAAATGTATTCTTTTTAATGGCTGAGTAATACTCCATTGTGTATATGTACCACAGCTTTCTTATCCATTCATCTGCTGATGGACATCTAGGTTGCTTCCATGTCCTGGTTATTATAAACAGTGCTGTGATGAACACTTGGGGTACACGTGTCTCTTTTGATTCTGGTTTCCTTGGTGTGTATGCCCAGCAGTGGGATTGCTGGGTCATAAGGCAGTTCTATTTCCAGTTTTTTAAGGAATCGCCACACTGTTCTCCATAGTGGCTGTACTAGTTTGCATTCCCACCAACAGTATAAGAGGGTTCCCTTTTCTCCACACCCTCTCCAGCATGTATTGCTTGTAGACTTTTGGATCACAGCCATTCTGACTGGTGTGAAATGGTACCTCATAGTGGTTTTGATTTGCATTTTTCTGATAATGAGTGATGTTGAGCATCTTTTCATGTGTTTGTTAGCCATCTGTATGTCTTCTTTGGAGAAATGTCTATTTAGTTCTTTGGCCCATTTTTTGATTGGGTCATTTATTTTTCTGGAGTTTAGCTGTAGGAGTTGCTTGTATATTTTTGAGATTAGTTGTTTGTCAGTTGCTTCATTTGCTATTATTTTCTCCCATTCTGAAGGCTCTTTTCACCTTGCTTAGAGTTTCCTTTGTTGTGCAGAAGCTTTTAAGTTTAATTAGGTCCCATTTGTTTATTTTTGCTTTTACTTCCAATATTCTGGGAGGTGGGTCATAGAGGATCCTGCTGTGATGTATGTCAGAGAGTGTTTTTCCTATGTTCTCCTCTAGGAGTTTTATAGTTTCTGGTCTTACATTGAGCTCTTTAATTCATTTTGAGTTTATTTTTGTGTATGGTGTTAGAAAGTGCTCTAGTTTCATTCTTTTACAAGTGGTTGGCCAGTTTTCCCAGCACCACTTGTTAAAGAGATTGTCTTTAATCCATTGTATATTCTTGCCTCCTTTGTCAAAGATAAGGTGTCCATATGTGCGTGGATTTATCTCTGGGCTTTCAATTTTGTTCCATTGATCTATATTTCTGTCTTTGTGCCAGTACCATACTGTCTTGATAACTGTGGCTTTGTAGTAGAGCCTGAAGTCAGGCAGGTTGATTCCTCCAGTTCCATTCTTCTTTCTCAAATAGCTTTGGCTATTCGAGGTTTTTTTGTATTTCCATACAAATTGTTAAATTATTTGTTTTAGCTCTGTGAAGAATACTGTTGGCAGCTTGACAGGGATTGCATTGAATCTATAAATTGCTTTGGGTAGTATACTCATTTTCACTATATTGATTCTTCCAATCCATGAACATGGTATATTTCTCCATCTATTGGTGTCCTCTTTGATTCCTTTTACCAGTGTTTTATAGTTTTCTATATATAGGTCTTTAGTTTCTTTAGGTAGATATATTCCTAAGTATTTTATTCTTTCCGTTGCAATGGTGAATGGAATTGTTTCCTTAATTTCTCTTTCTGTTTTCTATTATTAGTGTATAGGAATGCAAGGGATTTCTGTGTGTTGATTTTATATCTTGCAACTTTACTATATTCATTGATTAGTTCTAGTAATTTTCTGGTGGAGTCTTTAAGGTTTTCTATGTAGAGGATCATGTCATCTGCAAACAGTGAGAGTTTTACTAATTCTTTTCCAATTTGGATTCCTTTTATTTCTTTTTCTGCTCTGATTGCTGTGGCCCAAACTTCCAAAACTATGTTGAATAGTAATGGTGAAAGTGGGCACCCTTGTCTTATTCCTGACTTTAGAGGAAATGCTTTCAATTTTTCACCACTGAGGATAATGTTTGCTGTGGGTTTGTCATATATAGCTTTTATTATGTTGAGGTATGTTCCTTCTATTCCTGCTTTCTGGAGAGTTTTTTATCATAAATGGATGTTGAATTTTGTCAAAGGCTTTCTCTGCATCTATTGAGATAATCATATGGTTTTTATTTTTCAATTTGCTAATGTGGTGTATTACATTGATTTTGCAGATATTGAAGAATCCTTGCATCCCTGGGATAAAGCCCACTTGGTCATGGTGTATGATCTTTTTAATGTGTTGCTGGATTCTGATTGCTAGAATTTTGTTAAGGATTTTTGCATCTATGTTCATCAGTGATATTGGCCTGTAGTTTTCTTTTTTGTGTGGCATCTTTGTCAGGTTTTGGTATTAGGGTGATGGTGGCCTCATAGAATGAGTTTGGAAGTTTACCTTCCTCTGCAATTTTCTGGAAGAGTTTGAGTAGGATAGGTGTTAGCTCTTCTCTAAATTTTTGGTAGAATTTAGCTGTGAAGCCGTCTGGACCTGGGCTTTTGTTTGCTGGAAGATTTCTGATTACAGTTTCAATTTCTGTGCTTGTGATGGGTCTGTTAAGATTTTCTATTTCTTCCTGGTCCAGTTTTGGAAAGTTGTACTTTTCTAAGAATTTGTCCATTTCTTCCACGTTGTCCATTTTATTGCCATATAATTGCTGATAGTAGTCTCTTATGATCCTTTGTATTTCTGTGTTGTCTGTTGTGATCTCTCCATTTTCATTTCTAATTTTATTGATTTGATTTTTCTCCCTTTGTTTCCTGATGAGTCTGGCTAATGGTTTGTCAATTTTATTTATCCTTTCAAAAAACCAGCTTTTGGCTTTGTTGATTTTTGCTATGGTCTCTTTTGTTTCTTTTGCATTTATTTCTACCCTAATTTTTAAGATTTCTTTCCTTCTACTAACCCTGGGGTTCTTCATTCCTTCCTTTTCTAGTTGCTTTAGGTGTAGAGTTAGATTATTTATTTGACTTTTTTCTTGTTTCTTGAGGTGTGCCTGTATTGCTATGAACTTTCCCCTTAGGACTGCTTTTACCGTGTCCCACAGGTTTTGGGTTGTTGTGTTTTCATTTTCATTCATTTCTATGCAAATTTTGATTTCTTTTTTGATTTCTTCTGTGATTTGTTGGTTATTCAGCAGCGTGTTGTTCAGCCTCCATATGTTGGAATTTTTAATAGTTTTTCTCCTGTAATTGAGATCTAATCTTACTGCATTGTGGTCAGAAAAGATGCTTGGAATGATTTCAATTTTTCTGAATTTACCAAGGCTAGATTTATGGCCCAGGATGTGATCTATCCTGGAGAAGGTTCCGTGTGCGCTTGAGAAAAAGGTGAAATTCATTGTTTTGGGATGAAATGTCCTATAGATATCAATTAGGTCTAACTGGTCTATTGTATCGTTTACAGTTTGTGTTTCCTTGTTAATTTTCTGTTTAGTTGATCTATCCATAGGTGTGAGTGGGGTATTAAAGTCTCCCACTATTATTGTATTATTGTTAATTTCTCCTTTCATACTTGATAGTATTTGTCTTACATATTAGTCGGACATGACTGAGTGACTTCACTTTCACTTCTCACTTTCATGCATTGGAGAAGGAAACGGCAACCCACTCTAGTGTTCTTGCCTGGAGAATCCCAGGGACGAGGGAGCCTGGTGGGCTACCGTCTATGGGGTCACACAGAATCAGACACGACTGAAGCGAATTAGCAGCAGCAGCAGCAGTCTTACATATTGCGGTGCTCCTATGTTGGGTGCATGTATATTTATAATTGTTATATCTTCTTCTTGGATTGATCCTTTGATCATTATGTAGTGACCTTCTTTGTCTCTTTTCACAGCCTTTGTTTTAAAGTCTATTTTATCTGATATGAGTATTGCTACTCCTGCTTTCTTCTGGTCCCTATTTGCATGGAAAATCTTTTTCCAGCCCTTCACTTTCAGTCTGTATGTGTCTCCTGTTTTGAGGTGGGTCTCTTGTAGACAACATATGTAGGGGTCTTGTTTTTGTATCCATTCAGCCAGTCTTTGTCTTTTGGTTGGGGCATTCAATGCATTTATGTTTAAGGCAATTACTGATAAGTATGATCCCGTTGCCATTTACTTTATTGTTTTGGGTTCGAATTTATACACCGTTTTTGTGTTTCCTGTCTAGAGAATATCCTTTAGTATTTGTTGGAGAGCTGGTTTGGTGGTGCTGAATTCTCTCAGCTTTTGCTTGTCGGTAAAGCTTGATTTCTCCTTCATATTTGAATCAGATCCTTGCTGGGTACAATAATCTGGGCTGTAGGATATTTTCTTTCATCATTTTAAGTATGTCTTGCCATTCCCTCCTGGCTTGGAGAGTTTCTATTGAAAGATCAGCTGTTATTCTTATGGGAATTCCCTTGTGTGTTATTTGTTGTTTTTCCCTTAATGCTTTTAATATTTGTTTTTTGTGTTTGATCTTTGTTAATTTGATTAATATGTGTCTTGGGGTGTTTCGCCTTGGGTGTATCCTGTTTGGGACTCTCTGGGTTTCTTAGACTTGGGTGATTATTTCCTTCCCCATTTTAGGGAAGTTTTCAACTATTATCTCCTCAAGTATTTTCCCATGGTCTTTCTTTTTGTCTTCTTCTTCTGGGATCCATATGATTCGAATGTTGTAGCGTTTAATATTGTCCTGGAGGTCTCTGAGATTGTCCTCATTTCTTTTAATTCGTTTTTTTTTTTTTTTTTCTCTCTGATTCATTTATTTCTACCATTCTATCTTCTAATTCACTAATCCTATCTTCTGCCTCTGTTATTCTACTATTTGTTGCCTCCAGAGTGTTTTTGACCTCATTTATTGCATTATTCATTATATATTGACTCTTTTTTATTTCTTCTAGGTCCTTGTTAAACCTTTCTTGCATCTTCTCAATCCTTGTCTCCAGGCTATTTATCTGTGATTCCATTTTGATTTCAAGATTTTGGATCAATTTCACTATCATTATTTGGAATTCTTTATCAGGTAGATTCCCTATCTCTTCCTCTTTTGTTTGGTTTGGTGGGCATTTATCCTGTTCCTTTATTTACTGGCTATTCCTCTGTCTCGTCATCTTGTTTAAATTGCTGAGTTTGGGGTGTCCTTTCTGTATTCTGGCAGTTTGTGGAGTTCTCTTTATTGTGGCATTTCCTCACTGTGTGTGGGTTTGTACAGGTGGCTTGTCAAGGTTTCTTGGTTAGGGAAGCTTGTGTCGGTGTTCTGGTGGATGGAGCTGGATTTCTTCTCTCTGGAGTGCAATGAAGTGTCCAGTAATGATTTATGAGATGTCTATGGTTTTGGGGTGACTTTGGGCAGCCTGTATATTGGAGCTCAGGGCTGTGTTCCTGTGTTGCTGGAGAATTTGCTTGGTATGTCTTGCCCTGGAACTTGTTGGCCCTTGTGTGGTGCTTGGTTTCAGTGTCGGTATGGAGGCATTTGATGAGCTCCTGTCAATTAATGTTCCCTGAAGTCAGGGTTTGGACTTAAGCCTCCTACTTCCAGTTATCGGTCTTATTTTTACAGTAGTCTCAAAACTTCTATACAGCACCATTGATAAAACATCTAGGTTAAAGATGAAAAGTTTCTCCACCGTGAGGGTCACCCAGAGAGGTTCACAGCGTTACATGGAGAAGAGAAGAGGGAGGAGGGAGTTAGAGGTGACCCAAATGAGATGAGGTGGAATCAATAGAGGAGACAGTGGGCTAGCCAGTAATCACTTCCTTATGTGCACTCCACAACTGGACTGCTCAGAGATGTTCACAGAGTTATACAGAGAAGAGAAGAGGGAGGAAGGAGACAGAGGTGGCCAGGAGGATAAAAGGAGGGAATGAAAAGGAGGGAGACAGATCCAGCCAGTAATCAGTTCCCTAAGTGTTCTCCACCATCTGAAACACACAGAAATTCACAGAGTTGGGTAGAGTAGAGAAGGGTTAGGGAGGAGACACAGGCGACCTGGTGGAAAAAAAGGAGAGTCCGAAGTGGGAGAGAGCAGTCAAGCCAGTAATCTCGCTCCCTAGTAAAAAATGGGTACTGAAGATTGGGTTCTTAAAGGGACAAAATTGGTAACAAATACCTAAAAGCAAAAATTAAAAATCTAGAGTAGAGTTTGGAATTTCAAAAATACAATGTTAAAAGAAGGAAAAGAAAGAGAGAAAAAGAAAAAGAAAAAAAAAAGTCACAAAAATTATAAAGAAAATATAGGTACAAAATTGATAACAAATACCAAAAAGCAAAAGTTAAAAAATCTAGAGTAGAGTTTGGAATTTCAAAAATACAATGTTAAAGAAAAGAAGAAGAAAAAGAAAGAGAAAAAACAAAGTCACAAAAATTATAAAGAAGATATAGGTACAAAATTGATAACAAATACCAAAAAGCATAAATTAAAAATATAGAGTAGAGTTTGGAATTTCAGGAATACAATGTTAAAGAAAAGATGAAGATAAAGATAGAGAGAGAAAAAAAAGTCACAACAGTTATAAAAAAATATATAGGTACAAAATTGATAACAAATACCAAAAAGCTAAAATTAAAAATCTAGAGCAGAGTTTGGAATTTCAAAAGTACACTGTTAAAGAAAAGAAAAGAAATAAAAAAAAAACAAGGTCACAAAAGTTATAAAAAATATATATATGAAGTTTGCTTTTTTTTAAAAAAAGGGTCTTTTTTTTTTTTTTGCAAAGTAATAGTAGGTTATAAAAGTGAAAATTAAAGGAGTAATAGAGGACTTAAAATTTTTTAAAAAATTTAAAAAGAAAGAATGATCATAAAAATAGTAAAAAAATATATATAGGGCTTTCTCTGATGTTGTTGTGGGTATTGTGGGTTCAGTTCATTTTCGGCTAGTTCCTTGTTCCGGCTTATATTTCTCAAGATCTATAGGCCCCTTCCTATGTAGTCGGTACTAACCACGGGGTTTTAATCTATTGCCTTTCGCTTCCAAGGCGGTTCCCTCTGTTATAGCTTCTTCTGTTTGCTGGTCTCTTCAGTGTCTGATTTCCGCCCTGATACAAAGGGGGCGGTGGTGGACACCTATTTTTTTTTTTTTTTTTTTTTAAGGTTCACTTGTTCAGTCGTGCTGTGGGGAGGGAGGGATGCTGCAAATAAATAAGACTGGTGTGTGCTCGCAGTGCCTCAGCCACACTGGGCCTGTGCCACTCATGGCGTGTGTAGCCTCCCTGCCCACACTGCTCAGGCTCTAGATTGCTCCACAGGGAACCATCTGCGGCCAGCCCTGGGCTGCTTGCACCTCCCAGGTCTAAGCCACTCAGGTTCAGGCACTTGGGTAGTCCTCAGAAGCACAGACTCGGTTGGGCCTGCGTTTTGTGCCCTTCCCAGGTCTGAGCAGCTCAGACAAGAAAGACAAGACATATACTTGTCTTTCAATAATGAGGTGTTTGGCGAGCATGGTTGCTGCAACTTATCACCTCCCCGCTGCTCAGTTATCTGGGTGTACAACCGGCGCACCTTCTCAGGCAGATGTTGACTGTCCAGAACCCCAAGAAGTTTTAGTTAGCAAAGAAGCCTGCTTACAGTTTTGTAGATAATGTCTCTCTGGGGCTGCAATTGCCCCCTTCTGGCTCTGGCTGCCTGTCACCGGAGAGGGACTGTCTGCAGCCGGCTATCTCTGTACAGTCCTTTGTTCCATGTGCGGGCCTGGCGGTGTCTTAGGTTAGGGCTGGCTTTTCGCGTGGTAGATATCCCACAGTCTGCTTTGCTAGCCCTAATTATTTCACTCAGGTAGCGCGTGGGGTATTCAGGCCAGATCCTTACTCTAAGCCATGCAGCCCGCGCCGCGCCTCCCTGCCCAGCCCCCACTTGCTAATGGCATGTGCAGGCGTCTGCGCTGCTTCTCCACTGGGGGAGTTACCGTAGGGCTCCTAATCTGTGGGTTTTAATTGTTTATTTATTTTTCCTCCCTGTTATGTTGCCCTCTGTGCTTCCAAGGCTCGGCACAGACTCGGCAGTGAGAATGTTTTCTGGTGTTTGGAAACTTCTCTCTTTTTAAGACTCCCTTCCCGGGACGGAGCTCTGTCCCTCCCTGTTTTGTCTCTTTTTTTGTCTTTTATATTTTTTCCTACCTCCTTTCGTAGACAATGGGTTGCTTTTCTGGGTGCCTGATGTCTTCTGCCAGCATTCAGAAGTTGTTTTGTGGAATTTACTCGGCATTTAAATGTTCTTTTGATGAATTTGTGGGGGAGAAAGTGTTCTCCCTGTCCTATTCCTCTGCCATCTTAGCTCCTCCTTCCAGGAAATTCTGATTTCTCCAAATTCTGAGATTCTAATGTGCCCACAGGTTGGAACCCACTGCTCTAGAGGAGCTGATGAAATAAATAGCAACATCCAGTAGACTCATCAACATCCCATCTAGCATGGGGGCCAGGTTGCTGGAGAGTGTAGCATTCTTTGAGAGGGTGACTTGCAAAGGAAGTCCATCCCGTGATTCCCAAGCTAGCTGGGCATCCATCTTCTGAATCACCTGGAAGCTTGTTACAAATTTGAAATTTAGAGCATCGTCCCAGATTTACTGCATCTGAGTCTCTGAAGTGGAGTTCTGGAAATGTGTTTTTCTAACAATAATAAGCACCTCACGTTCTTGAGAATGACTAGTCCAGCCCAGGTGTTGGCCCACCTGAACTGAACAGTCTCTCAGGGGCCTTTCACAGGAGTCTTTTATTCCAAGTTACAACGTGTATTTGCTTCTATATATCTTATAAAATCCCTGTGTACTGCTGTTCCTCTCCTGGAACACAGTGCTTCAGGGACTTCCCAGGTGACTCAGTGGTAAAGAATGTGCCTAAATTGCAGGAGACCAGAGTTCAGTCCCTGGTTCAGGAAGATCTCCTGGAAGAGGAAATGACAACCCACTCCCGTATTTTTGCTGGGATAATCCCATGCACAGTTCATGGAGTCACAGAGTTGGACACGACTGAGTATGTACTCACAATGTATCAGAACTCAACCTACCCAGCTATTGCTTCTCCTGGTGCACTCCTAGCATCACGTTGGTCTGACCTCAGCCCTTTATAGAAAGGTCAATGCAGTCTTGGGAGACAAAACTGTGCTCAGAGTGAGGCTCTGGGCTCCTAAGCCTCAGCTCCCAGTGGACTTGTTATGCTCTGAGAGGCCCTCTTTTTTGAGTTACCTTTTCTGGCTTTGAGGGCTAAAGCCCCTAATCACTTTCTGTATTTAGTGAAAGTTTTCTTTCCTCCTTCTGTTCCTTTTACTTTTTGTTCCTGTCAGAGGCAGTTGATGTTTAGAATCAGTATCCCTTGGCTATTGATCAGAATTGTGAAGTTTTAGAGCTGTGTTATGAGGTATACAGGATCTTAGTTCCCCGACTAGGGATTGAACTCATGCCCCCTGCAATGGAAGCACAGAATCATAACCACTGGACTGCCAGGGAAGTCCCCAGATTTGACTGCTTGACACTCTTGGTTGTACCTTCAACCTTTCTAGTCATGTGATTTTTGCCTTTGTCATTCCTTCTCTTCTCCAAGACTCAGCTTCTATGATTGTCTTCCTGTTCAGACTCTTCCCATCTGTCACTATGACACCAATTCCTATTCTCTGTGAAACTTGTCACACTGATGGGTGGGTAGGATCCGGTACTGTAAGATGGATCTGGATGGATCTGGATGGAACTGTAAGATGGATCATGGATGACTGGCTGGGATGTCTGGATTTTTTCTGTTAAGCATTGAACACTAAGGAGTTGGAATATGGTCATGAGGAATATTGAGAAGAAAAAAAAAGCTAAGAAATAGAGACTAGTTATGAGGCTATTATAGAAATCCAAATGTGAGATTTAAAAAAAAGGGTACTACAAATAGAGAAAAGGAAATAAAAATGAAATAATACCCTATAAAAAGATAAGCAACTGTTTAGATTTATTTAGTTGTTGTCTCTCCCAACTTCCTGGGAGATAATGCATGAGAATGTGCTTTCATAAACTGGGAAGTATTGGGTTGGCCAAAAAGTTCATTTGGGTTTTTTTAACTTTTTGGCCAACCCAATACTCTGTAGAAGTAGGATATTGCTACTAGTAGCTCATTGCTCATTAGTTGACCCTAACCTTGGAAAAACTATTAAATGTAGTCATTATCCAAAAAAAGGTAGATTAAAAAGAGAAGCCATGATATCTGTGATGTGATGGCATACATTTCATTCAAAGAAGTTATCCAGATAGCGTATCTACTTAAAAGGCAATCAAATCTTGTTTCAAATTCTGCTTTGAAATGGCAGAAAAGTGGAAATTTCCCAAGTGAGTCAACGGGACAGGCTGCCCATTTTGGCTGTTTAAGCTACTCTCCATTCTCGAAAGTTTAAAAATACTTTTGTTTCCCCTGTGTCCCAGTGGAATCATCATCTATGACTTGGTGCACCAACTTATGGTTTAGATCCAGGAAACAGCTTGACTCACCTATTTCTCCATTGGGTTTTTAATAAAACATTTCTCAACGTAACTTTTTAAAAACGGATGTCCGTGTGTTATTTCCAGTGGAGAGGAGTTGAAACCTAATGGGTTTCTTTCAGATGCTGGATATATTATAAATGTTTTAAAGAAAGGGAATCATGTCTTAATCCTCTTCAGTTCAGTTCAGTTGCTCAGTCGTGTCCAACTCTTTGCGACCCCATGAATCGCAGCACGCCAGGCCTCCCTGTCCATCACCAACTCCCGGAGTTCACTGAGACTCACGTCCATCGAGTTGGTGATGCCATCCAGCCATCTCATCCTCTGTCGTCCCCTTCTCCTCCTGCCCCCAATCCCTCCCAGCATCAGAGTCTTTTCCAATGAATCAACTCTTCACATGAGGTGGCCAAAGGACTGGAGTTTCAGCTTTAGCATCATTCCTTCCAAAGAAATCCCAGGGCTGATCTCCTTCAGAATGGACTGGTTGGATCTCCTTGCAGTCCAAGGGACTCTCAAGAGTCTTCTCCAACACCACAGTTCAAAAGCATCAATTCTTCGGCACTCAGCTTTCTTCACAGTCCAACTCTCACATCCATACATGACCACTGGAAAAACCATAGCCTTGACTAGACGGACCTTTGTTGGCAAAGTAATGTCTCTGCTTTTGAATAGGCTATCTAGGTTGGTCATAACTTTCCTTCCAAGGACTAAGCGTCTTTTAATTTCATGGCTGCAGTCACCATCTGCAGTGATTTTGGATCAAAATCCTTCAAAAATCCCAGCCCAATATCTGGCTCAGTGTAAATGATCAATATGTATCTTTAAAATTAGATGCAATTGTTGAAGGTTAAAAGTATTTGCCTGTTTGCCTGGTAAAGGTACCAACACATTCTGATTAATACATACCTAAAATTTGAATGAATGCCTGTTATGGGTTTAAGGCTTAGTTGCGGCATTTGATTTTAACTGACAGAAATCCAACTCAAAATGACCTAAATATTTTTTTAAATTCCTTGCTCTTTGTAATAAAGAGACCAAGAATATTTTTTGGGGGGGGGGGGGGGGGGGGGAGATTGCTTTTCATCTTTCAGCTCTGCTTGCCTCTCTATGTTGGCTTTATTTTCCTGCAGGATGTCTTCTTGTTACAGAAAGATGGCACCAGCAGCTCCAGGCCTGCGTTCTCTAAGTTTCACTAATTTAGGAGAAAAAGCCCTTTCTTCTGCTTGTTTGGGAGAAAAAGACCTTTATTCTGAATACTGCAGCCCAGTCTCAGACTGACTGGAATTCATAGTCTCTCAAGGACTAGGCTTAGCTCATGGGATTATCTGCTATCCAATCATTGCCCCCAGGGAATGTGAAAGTCACTCCTGGATCTGAGCAACAGAGCTAATGTCACCAGAGTCCAAGTTCACAAGTCAATCCGGGTACTGCTACTAAAAACAGACACACAGATGTAGAAAACAAGCTTATGGATACCAAGGGGATGGTGGGTGGTGGGATAAATCCGGAGATTAGGACCGACATATATACCCTACTCTGTATAAAACAGATAACTAATGAGAACCTACTGTATAGCACAGAGGACTCTACACTGTACTCTGTGTTGACCTAAATGGGAAAGGGATATATATATACATAAAATTGATTCACTTTGCTGGGCAGCACAAATTAATACAACATTGTAAAGCAACTATACTGTAATAAAAATTAATTAAAAAGATAATATTGTTTGGCTTCTCAAAAAAAATGGTAAATAGATTCTAGAGAGGCAAAAAATAGTACGTGCCCATTTCAAGAGCACTGATTTCTTTATTTGAAACAACCTCAGCTTCCAGTACTCTTGCCTGGAAAATCCCATGATGGAGGAGCCTGGTAGGCTGCAGTCCATGGGGTCGCTAAGAGTCGGACACGGCTGAGCGACTTCACTTTCACTTTTCACTTTCATGCATTGGAGAAGGAAATGGCAACCCACTCCAGTGTTCTTGCCTGGAGAATCCCAGGGACGGAGCCTTGTGGGCTGCTGTCTATGGGGTTGCACAGAGTTGGACATGACTGAAGCGACTTAGCAGCAGCAGCCTTCTAGGAGCTTACAGCATGGTACAGAGTTTATAACAAAATTACTTGTATTTCATTCAGGTTCCTGGGTAGGATTCAGACATGGGAATCTATTTTCACAGTGTTCAAATGCAAGGCCCTTAGTATAAAACTTTGAGTCAGGGACTTCTCAATAAATCTTTGATCAAGTTTAAGTACAACTTTGCCAAGAGTTAATACATCTGCCCTAATTTTAACTCCATTCTATCCCCAATTAAACTATTGAAGTAGGTTTTTAATTGAACTCAGTAGTGGCCTCCCCAAAACCTTATGCAAATGCATATATTCCTAAGGCATATTTTCCAGGCAGCCACTCTTTAGGGCATCTTTCTTGCTGGTTATGTGAGTAAGATTCAGGATCTGTGTGTATCAAGACACAAGAGACTTTGAAATCCAGGGATGCTTCTATTTTTTGATGCTGAAATAGCACCACAGAATGAAAATAAGAGATGCGATTGAGACCTACACCTAGTCCTGGGAAAGGGCTACCACCATCGACAGCCAGGTGTGATTTCCTGTGCTCAGCTTTGTTCTGACTTCAGTGCCTTAGGCTGGTATTCCTAGAAGCAGAGCCGAGACAGAATTCCTAGGGAAGGGATTCCCTGAGTGAGTGTTTTAAAGGAGCAAAGGAAGCTGGAGCAGACTATAGAAAACTTGGACAGGGATGAGGGTATTTGGCTTCAGCATGATGGTATAGGGACCTCTGAGCATAAGTAGCACACCCCAGAGTTGTCCGAGGGGGAGGTAAGGAAGCCAGCCTTTAGCACCCCATATTATTCAGCCATTGGATATAGACTTTGTTCTCTCTTCCCTGCAGCACTGTGTCTTAAGTATCCTGCATGTCCTTGCTAATGCTGAAACTCCAGTATTTTGGCCACCTGATATGCAGAGCTGATTCATTGGAAAAGACCCTGATGCTGGGAAAGATTGTGGGCAAGAGGGGAAGGGGGCAGCAGAGGATAAGATGGGTAGATAGCATCACTGACTCAATGGCCATGAGTTTGAGCAAACTCCAGGAGATAGTGAGGGACAGGGAAGCCTGGAGAGCTTCATGGGGTCACAAAGAATCAGACATGACTTGGTGACTAAACAACAAGATCCTTGCCAGGGAAAGTGGTTCCTATTAATGAGCATCACTTTTTACTTTTTTCTTGAAGTGAGATTATTTTACTGAAGGATAATTGCCTTACAGTGTTGTGTTGATTTCTGCCTTACATCAACATGAATCAGCAATAGGTATACACATCAGCCATAGGTATACCCTCTTGAACTTCCCTCCCACCTCCCACCTTATCCCACCCCTCTAGGTTGTCACAGAGCACCAGGTTGAATTCCCTGCATTATATAGAAACTTCCCATTAACTATCTATTTTACATATGGTGCTGTATTTATTTCAATGCTACTCTCTCAATTTGTCCCACCCTCTCCTGTGCCCACTGTATCCATTAGTCTGTTCTCTATGTCTGAGTCTCTCTTCCTGCCCTGAAAATAGGTTCATCAGTACCATTTTTCTAGATTCCATATATATATTTACTGTACAATATTTGTTTTTCTCTTTCTGACTTACTTCACTCTGTGCAACAGGCTCTAGATTCATCCATTTTTTTTCTTTTCTTTTTTTAATGTGTTGCTGTGGGGTTTTTAAAATTGCATTTATAGGGAAGATCCCCTAGAGAAGGAAATGGCAACTCACTCCAATACCCTTGCCTGGAAAATTCTGTGGATGGAGGAGCCTGGTAGGCTACAGTCCATGGGATTGCAAAGAGTTGGACACAACTGAGCAAATTCACTGGTTCACTATACACACACACACACACACACACACACACACACACATATATATATATATATATATATATTGTACCTTGGACTACAAGGAGATCCAACCAGTCCATCCTAAAGGAGATCAGTCCTGGGTGTTCATTGGAAGGACTGATGCTGAAGCTGTAACTCCAATATTTTGGCCACCTGATGTGAAGAGCTGACTCATTGGAAAAGTCCCTGATGCTGGGAGGGATTGGGGGCAGGAGGAGAAGGGGACGACAGAGGATGAAATGCCTGGATGGCATCACCAACTCGATGGACATGAGTTTGAGTGAACTCTGGGAGTTGGTGATGGACAGGGAGGCCTGGCGTGCTGCGATTCATGGGGTTGCAAAGAGTTGGACACGACTGGGCAACTGAACTGAACTGATATAGATAAAAGTCTGGCGTGCTGCAGTCCATGGTGTCACAAAGAGTTGACATGACTTAACGAGTGAACATACACATATATAGACACATTCTTTTTTATTTTCTTTACTATTATGGCTTATCTCAGGATATTGAATATAGTTCCCTGTGCTATACAGTAGAACTTTGTTGTTTATGATGAGGATTACAAGGGAAGGGTGGCAGCTGTCAGTGTTTCACTTGGGGTCTGGAAGAAGGGCGAGTGTACCAGTCTGTAAAAAACATCTGGGTGAATCTCCAATGGCTTCTGCTGTCACAATGGGCAGTTGTAAATGTGGCGATGCTGAAGTCAGTCTGGTAGACCATTCATTTGGTGACAGAGCCACCTTGACAGTGAACAGATTTTGAACACACATACATATTTGTGGATATACTTCCCCTGAAGGAGATTGTAGGACTGCCTGCCTCACTATGGCACATAACTGGCAGTAATGTATAAATTATGATTTCACCAGAAACAATGGAATCATTGCCATAATGCAACAAAAGTGTCTTTTCTTTAGAATGCTAGTAAGACATCCCAAAGATGTGCATAATAGCTCTGTCTTATAAAGGAGAATTTGGCTAAAGTTTATGGTCTTCTGATTTAAGATCGATATGACTAGAGGAAACAATAGAGGTTATAATCCACCCTTAGGTCTTGCCCTGTAGTATGTCGTCTGCATTTCTGAGTGGACAATGCAGGGAAGAAGGTCGGTTCACAGTCCTCATCTAAGTGCAGTCCTCTGGTTAATTAGCTGGATGGCATCATTGTACAGAAGGGCTGCTCCTAAGGAGAACTGATGACATATTTCCTTTACAGGCAGAGAGAATAAACTGGGCTCTAGATGGAAATATAGCCAGGAAATAGAAATGGAACTCTTACAAAGAATCTTAAGCTGGCCCATGTGGGATACACAGCCCTTTCTGTCCCAGAGACCTTTTCCAGCAGGTGAAGCAGGGTTTAAAAGCAGTATTCAGCATCAGGTTAGAGTGCTTGCAATAGACTGCTGTGGGCAGATGATGGAGTGAAGACCAGTCTCTGTTAGTTTGGGGCTACAGGACAGCTTGTGGGTTGTCTACCACTAAAGTTGCTCTCATCTGTAATTACTTTGGGGGAGCAGAATCTGTTTCTGTCTTCCTAAATTAAAAAGAAGCTCAAATGGCCTAATAAAAGCTATTCCTTTCCATTCACAAATGGTTATGGCAAAGAGCCTTGGTTGACTGTAATAAGTGGTAGGGAACGTTTTAGAGCTGTGGAGGCATTTTACCTTGTTTATGTGCAAAGAATAAAACTAAGAAAATGAAAAGTCTTTTTTTAAATTTATTTATTTTAATTGGAGGCTAATTACTTTACAATATTGTTTTTGGTTTTGCCATACATCAACATGAAGCCACCACGGGTGTACACGTGTTCCCAATCCTGAACCCTCCTCCCACCTCCCTCCCCATACCATCCCTCTGGGTTATCCAAGTGCATCAGCCCCAAGCTTCCTGTATCCTGCATCAAACCTGGACTGGTGATTCGTTTCTTATATGATATTAAACATGTGAAAATGCTACTTTTATAAAGGCAAAATATTCCTACTATCCTACACCTATAACATGATAAAATCTTTTGTGGATACAGAGGTCAGCCAGGAGCAGACCTGCCCATGTGTGTGCACACCTTCTAGGTAAATGACTTTGTTTCTCTCCTCTTGTAAATGCTGGGCAGAGCAAACATAGGAAGGGGATTCAGAAGCCAATGTCCCACTGAAGAGACAGACTTCAGCAGGGACAGATGGAGAGAGGCAGGCTAGAGAGACGGGTTGGTTTGATGCTTGCCCGTGATTGTCTGTGTCATGTTTTGAACCCCTACCCTGACCCTAACCTTTGTCTTGAGAAGGCAGCTTGTCTGAGATCTAGCAACTAGATGGTGGGAGTCTGATTTAGGACCTCACTGCTCACTTTCCAATTCCCAGGTCTTCTACCACAGTGGAATTAGAAGATCTGACCCATGGCTATTGCTAAAGAATAGCCAGAGTTGGACAGTTGTTAAAGGGGTAAAAACAGATTTTATTCAGGAACTATTAAGAGACCTCAGTATATAGCTGGGCTCAACTCTGTGTGCAGCATGGGCAGTTGGGAATTTATAGCCAAGGAGCAGGGTGGGGGCCAGTGGAAGGAAAATTTCTGAGAGGACACATTAGGGATAAGGGGGAATTCTAGCTAGAAGGGCCTGACCTGTTTCTTGCTGAAGGCAGGTCAGGGGCATCAGACATCCCTTAGAATATGATGGGGGATGGGGAACTTGATCAGGGATCCAGGATGAGGGATTCTAGCTGAACCAACTGACAGGTTTCAATGAATAAAACTAGATTCTACAAGAATGGAGATGGAAGCCAATTTAGGTGCCTTGTCAAGCAGAGGGCTCAAAGGAGCATAACTACAGTTTGGTCGGGAAGAGAATCTCTGTCACTGTGCAAGCCATCTCTCAAAAGTCTTTTAGTCACTTTCAGATCTTCATCCAGAAATGGAGCTCTTTTACCTTCATCACAGGGACCTGGGGACACATAGGAGACACACACATTATTTAAATATTTAGATATAAGGCTCCTTAAGGATTGATCTCCTCAGAGCGTCACTGCCTCCCAGACTTCTGAAAAAATGCACTCTCTCCCAGGTTCCCAACCCAGTGCCTTCCTGACTGTGACTGATCTTTGAGGAGAAGGTAGCCCTTGTTGATGATGATGGCTTACAATGGAACTCTTTGGAAGTAGTCTTGGCTGAGAAAAAGTGCGTCTCTTCAGGAAGCCAGGTGTTTTTTTAATGATGTATCAAAGATTCTTTTTGAAGCACATGAAACTGTTTGTATTATAGAGAGAGTAAGAAAAACAGTTTTCAGGATCATCTTTCTGGCAGTGAGTAAGATATTGCAAGAAGATGTGAATTGATTACAATGGACCAACATTTTCCTGTGATTTTCCCTGGCAGAGATGCAAGGAGGAGCAGCACTGCCCTACCCATGTCTGATAAGAAATAGGATCAATCACTAAGGTTATGGTTTCTGTTTCCTTCTTGAGCTGTGAGTTAGCCAAAGACCAAAGAACTCCAGCTGCTTCAATCAATACCCCTGCAGGCAGTGACTGTAAGCTTTGAGCAGTGTACTAGGTGCTGCCAAAGGCTGTGCCCAACACAGGGAAGAACGCTGGGGAGAAGAGGAAGCTTCTCAACTGAACCTCTGGGTTTCCCTTTTCCCTTTGACTGCTAGAGAGCTCAGAGCCAAATACATGGCTTGGAATTGGCACTATGCAAAGAATTTTCAAAGGGAGCTTTTCTTATTCTTGAGGTGGTTGCCAGGCCCATATGTCCCTACCCTTGCTTGTCTTTCTGTCTTTGCTTTTAATTTATCCCATTTTACATTTTATAAAAGATCCTGACCAGTTGTCATAAATTCTCTCTGGAACAAGGTGGGTATAGGTCACAGTGGCCATGGGTTTGGGCTGGCCGTTCTTCCTCTGAAGCTGATGATAGCTTGGCAGGGATCCCTTCCTGCCCTAAGATGAAAGGAGGCCCTGAGCTTATGATCAGATTGTAACTGCAAGATGGTGTTAATAGAGTAGACAGCCTGAGAATACATTCACTCTCAAAGGCCGAAAAGTATGACGTGAGCTGAGGACAAAAGAGCAAGACTAAGGTAGAGATAAGACTCAGAATGTTAGTGCTGGAAGGGAATCTGATGACTGAATCTGAGAGTTGTAATTGTTTGTTTTGCAGATGAGGAAACAGGCCCAGAGAGAAGTATGTTGCTTGAACTCCCCAAACTGGTAGCGGTGGTTATAGACCCTAATCTAGGTTTGCGGGTGTGGCAGGACCCTCCCTTTACCCCATCGAATCTTTAGTCAGGGTGGGCAGGGGAGGTCACTTGGCTTAATAATCAAGGTTATACAATAAGAGGTGAGCTATATTAGCAAGAGAAAGAATTATTTCTTTATAGATACTACACTGAGAGCTGTGACTATCCCAGACAAACCGTGATGGCCAGGGCTGATTCTTGGAGTGTTGACATGAAGCAAAAGCCACAATGTGTTAAGAGTCGAGAAGAAAGAAGCTATATGAAAGAGGGGGATAGCCCCCTCTTTGAGCCTTTGACACAGGGGAAAGCTCAATATGACCCTGAGGGGCGGTGGTTAGTAAGGGAAGGAAGATGAAGAGATGGGAGAAGCGTCTCAGGAGACTGATGTGGATGCTTTCTCCAGCTTTGACTGCAAGGATCTCCAGAAGGAATGTTCATTTCACCCTCTGTGTTCCATCTTTGCTCTTCCAGGTTATGAATAAGCCTGGAACTTGGAACTGAGTTTATAAGCCGTTCTGACCATTTCAGGGCATAGGGACCAACGTATCAATAGGTGGCTCCCCTTTTCCCAGGGACTGTGCTGTGTGTGTGCCCCTTGCCTGCACTGGCTTGCATTTTGACAGTGAATCCAATTTGCCAGTGCCAGTTTGAACTCCAGGTCTATCTTCCCTGGTGTAGTAAACCCCATTAGCTTGGGGGTCATCTGAAGAGGTAACGAGTATGCTTTTTATTCAATGAAAATGAAACTCCTTATCCAAGAAGACTTTATAGACAGTATGAGATTTCTGGGAGCCTGAATGAAGCTGGCATAAACAACAAAAGAGAAAACAATACTGTTAGCATTAACAATTACCACCAGCCACCATGCAGAAGTGGCTTCCTGTAATTAATACATTTGGAGACAAATCCCTCGGTTCCAGTGACTTTTCAGTAGAAATGTCAACTTTTGTCATTTCCCCCCTGATGTGTAGCATCTCTAATTACTAAGTATTTTGAAGCTGAAAACTCCAGATGTTCTTACAGTGTACAACTTCAAAGATGATTTTGATGAGATTCCAATGTAGCTCATCCTACATAATTAGCCTTTTCTTCTATAAGCTCAATGAAATTTCCGAGGTGAAGTGGAATCCGAAGTCAGAGAGAGTAAAGCAGCTTGCGCTGACCCAATATTTTTGTCAAGTGGTGGTAGAATGTAATGTTTCTGGTGCTGGTATTTGTACAGAGGCAAGATTCCTAGAGAATTTAAGACATTGTTCACAAAATTCTTCTTTATTTGTACTTTTTCATATTTTAAACGCACGGGAGTGCTTTGATACAGTTGTCAAAGATGTAATTGGTCAGTTTTAAAGTAGACGATTTTTTAACTCCAAATGCTGACAGCTTGCATGGAATCTACAGAGTAAAGGAAGTAGTGAAAAATATCACACAAAAGGTTGAATTTAAATCTCAAAATTTTACTTATATGGGAGCTCTTGTGTTCTGTTTTTGGAGAGGATAATATCAGCACAAATGATATGACCTATAAGTAGGTTTGTCCTAAAAATGAAATTCCCTGTGGTGAGCTGCATCCAGTTAGCAAAATGCTTATCCAGTTGGTTTCTCACTGGTGCTCTTTGTAGCAAGCCGGTGACCTCCAGGTGACATGCTGAAGACGTCCACGAGCGACTGCGGGAGTGTGGAGATCAATGAGGCTAATGCACTTGCCTAGGGACCCCTGAACAGGTGTACTTGGAAAACATCTGAAGGATGCCAACTCCTTACGGGTTACCTTTAATTCTGTCTGAACCACAGAGAGGATTAAGGCCATTGGAAATGGAAATAGTTTCATTTGATGCATTTCTGAAGCTTTGCCTTGTTAGCATTCTGGGTGAACCTTTTAGATAAAAAGCTCTTAGTGGGAAAACAGAAAAGCCGTTATTATGCTACCTTTAAACCTTTCTTCCTTTTCTGTTTCAATTTAGAGATTTAAAATGCCCTCTTGTTTCCACCCCTTGGTTTGTTTTACTTTTATTCTTGCTAAAAGGAATAGCTGTTTAGAAGGTAAGAAATAAATCAATGGATAATTTCTTAAGCATCTGACAGTTTCCTCAGTCCAGATAAGAAATGTACTTTCTTTTTTTTTTTTTTTTAAGAGAAGGTTTTGCTTTGGAATTTGGAGAAGGTTTTAGAAATAATTTAATCAAATTGTTATTTTTCTTTTTTATAGATATGAAACTCAAAAAGGCACAGTATCTTTTCCCAAGGTCACATGATTAGATAGTCACGGTGCTGAATCCGCTCCTGCCCAACCCATAAACCCACTGGCTCATGAATATTAGTCATAAATATTCATGGTTGTATAAATATTCATGATCTGTGGTCCTATTTCCCCCTCCTACCCTCTTTGCCATTCCCTCAGCCTCCTTTACCAATTACTGACCACCTCCCTTCTGTTTCCATCTCTCTCTGGTTCTGAGATCTTCCTGCCCCAGTCCCACCTCTGGCCTCTGATTTGGGGGCACTTTGTCTGGTCTTAGAAATTAGATACTTAGCTTCCCTCAAATTCTCAGTGTCTGTGTTGCCTCCCCTATGGGTGCTCAGTTCCAATCCCAGCCTGCAGAACCTAAGCCTAATCTACATCTTCTCGTTGCCCTATTCCAGTGCTTGATTCCTTCCTTTACCCTCTTTGATTTGGTTGGAGTACGCTTAGTTGGTAGCCACGGAGGCTTTTCAGCCTGCAAAAGACATTTCCCTCCTTCCTTCTCCCATTCTGGCATCCTTCATGACCTGTTATTTCTCTGGAAATTTGATGAAAAGGTGCTGTGAGAGGCCTGTTCTGAGGGGAAAAATCACCTTAAGAGCTGCTAATGTGTTAAAATCCTCCCTGTGAATGTGCAGTTTTAAAGGCCTTCTGAAAATTCCTTTATCCCAAAGAGTGATATTGGTGATGAAAATTTCAGGGAGTAAGGAACATTAGTGATTGAATGTGTCTGATTGGAGCCATCAGAGACACCCACAACACTTAACACAACTCTTCCCTTATCCTTAAGAGCAATGCTTGCTTTAAGAGTTGTGAACTTGTAGTGAGAATACCTGGATTTGGGTCTTGCCTCTGCTCCCTGCAGAGCCTTGGCCTGGTCTCCAAACTCTTCTGAGTGTTTGTCTTCACATTTCTGAAATGGAGGTAACTAATTGCTTTTTGCTCCCCTAAAAGGGTGGTTGAAAAGATAAAATAGTTCTAATTTCTTATCACTTGGCTCCCAAGACAGTAGTTCTTTTGCGTCTCCTTCCCTGGCCATTCTGTCCTTCCTGGTAAGTGTTAGTTTCTCAGTCGTGTCCAACTCTTTACAACACCATAGACTGTAGCCCTCCAGGTTCCTCTGTCCATGGAATTCTCCAGGCAAGAATAGTGGAGTGGGTTGACATTCCTTTCTCCAGGGGATCTTCCTGACCCAGAGATCAAACCTGGATCTCCCACTTTGTGGGCAGATTCTTTACCATCTGAGCCACAAGGAAAGCCCAGCCATGCTTCCTCTTAGTTTTCTATTTCTACTTTTTACATATGGTGTGCTCCAATAATCAAAACTCAAGAATGATCATCTCTCATGGCTTTTGAGAAATTTCCTCTAGCAGATGATAATTCATTTGCATTTCCAGCCCCAACTTCTCTCCTAAGCTTCATATTAATATCTTGACCTTTTGAACTTTGATGTATTACAAGCAGATCTAATTCAACATGTTCTTTTCTGTACTTATATTAATATCATCTCTTCTACCACCAATTTATGCTGCCTTTATATATATGTATATGGAGACAACTTATAGTAACTGGCTCATGTGATTACAGAGACCAAAAAATTCTGCCATCTCCTGTTAGCAAGTAGAGAAGGAGGAAAGCCAATGATATAAATCAGTCTGACTCTGAAGGCCTGAGAACCAGGATTGCTGATCTCTAAGGGCAGGAGATGATGGATGTTTAGCTTAGGCAGAGAGAGCAAATTTGCCTTTCCTGAATGGCCGTCAATCGATGGGATGCCTACCTGTAGTGGTGTGGTGATATTCTTCACTCAGTCTAAAGATTCAAAGGCTAAATCTCCCCTGGAAACACCCTCATAGACACACACAGAAATAATATTCTACCAACTACTTGGGTGTTCCTTAGCCCAGTTAAGATGACACGCAAAATTAATCTTTGCACAGTTCTTAGTAACGCTGCCTTTATAATAGTTATGTCTGATTCTTCTTTATGCTGAATTTTGAGATCCTTGAGAGCAGTGACTTTTCTTTTCATCTTTTTCCCCCAGAACCTGACATAGATAAGGGCTGAGAAAATGTTTTCTGGCTCAGATAATTCATCCCATGGTGCTTTGTAAACCACAGAGTCTACTCTAAATGGAGATCAAAAGCATTCAAAGATGTATCTGAAATGCAAGCAAGTGGGATATCTTAGACGTTCTCTATGAGGACAAAATCAGTGTTACAATTAAGGTTATAATTCACTTGATGAACATTTATAGGAACATTTATGTGTCAAGGTCTTTCTTCCTGGCAATACAAAGATAAAGGAATAACCTGTTCTCTTTTTCCCACTCACTGAGATCAGATCTCAGTCAACTGGAGAAGCCACATTTGGGGGCTGTAAATAAAGTTTAAGCATAACATAATGGGATATACCAAAATCCAACTTCCTTAAAATGTTCTTCTCCTACTTTTTGAAGCCTAGCTTGGAGAATTTTGAGTATTACTTTGCTAGTGTGTGAGATGAGTGGAATTGTGTGGTAGTTTGAACATTTTTTGACATTGCCTTTCTTTGTGATTGGAATGAAAACTGACCTTTTCCAGTCCTGTGGCCACTGCTGAGTTTTCCAAATTTGCTGGCATAGTGAGTGTAGCACTTTCATAGCATCATCTTTTAGGACTTGAAATAGTTCAACTGGAATTCCATCACCTCCACTAGCTTTGTACGTAGTGGTCCTTCCTAAGGCCCACTTGACTTTGCACTCTAGGTTGTCTGCCTCTAGGTGAGTGATCACACCATCGTGATTATCTTGGTCGTAAAGATCTTTTCTGTATAGTTATTCTGTGTATTTTTGCCACCTCTTCTTAATATCTTCTGCTTCTGTTAGGTCCATACCATTTCTGTCCTTTATTGAGCCCATCTTTGCATGAAATGTTCCCTTGGTATCTCTAATCCTCTTGAAGAAATCTCTAATCTTTCCCATTCTATTGCTTTCCGTTATTTCTTTGCATTGTTCACTTCGGAAGGCTTTCTTATCTTTCCTTGCACTTCTTTGGAATTCTGAATTCAGATGGATTATCTTTCCTTTTCTCCATTGCCTTTTGCTTCTCTTCTTTTCTCAGCTATTTGTAAGGCCTCCTCAGACATCTATTTTGCATTTCTTCTTCATAGGGATGGTTTTGATCACCACCTCCTGTACAATGTTATGAACTTCCATCCATAGTTCTTCAGGCACTCTATCAGATCTAATCCCTTGAATCTATTGTTTACTTCCACAGTATAATCATAAGGAAATTTGATTTAGGTCATACCTGAATGGTCTAGTGGTTTTCCCTACTTTCTTCAACTTAAGTCTGAATTTGACAATAAGGAGTTCATGATCTGAGCCACAGTCAGCCCCTGGTCTTGTTTTTGCTGACCGTATAGAGCTTCTCCATCTTTGGCTGCAAAGAATATAATCAACCTGATTTTGGTATTGACCAGCTGGTGATGTCCATGTATAGAGTTATCTCCCGTATTGATATAAGAGGATGTTTGCTATGACCAGTGTGTTCTTTTGGCAAAACTTTGTTAGCCTTTGCCCTGTTTCATTTTGTACTCCAGGACCAAACTTGCCTGTTATTCTAGGTATCTCTTGACTTCCTACTTTTGCATTCCAGTCCCCTAAGATGAAAGGGACTTTTTTTTTTTTTTTTTTTGGTGTTCTAGAATGTCTTGGAGGTTTTCATAGAACCCTTCAACTTCAACTTCCTCAGCATTAGTGGTTGGGGCATAGATTTGGATTACTGTGATATTGAATGGTTTGCCTTGGAAATGAACAGAGATCATTCTGTTGTTTTTGAGATTGCATCTAAGTACAGCATTTTGCACTCTTCTGTTGACTATGATGGCTACTCCATTTCTTCTAAGTTCCAAATTGGGAAAGGAGTATGTCAGGCTGTATATTGTCACCCTGTTTATTTAACTATGTGCAGAGGGCCTCATGTGAAATGCCAGGCTGGATGAAAAATGGAAGCTGGAATCAAGGTTGCCTGAAGAAATATCAATAACCTCAGATATACAGATGACATCACCCTTATAGCAGAAAGAGAAGAGGAACTAAAAAATAGTCTCTTGATGAAAGTAAAAGAAGAGAGTGAAAAAGCTGTCTTAAAACTCAACATTCAAAAAACTCAGATCATGGCATCGAGCCGTATCACCTCATGGTGAATAGATGGGGAAACAGTGGAAACAGGGACAGACTTTATTTTCTTGGGCTCCAAAATTACTGCAGATGGTGACTACAGCCATGAAATTAAAATATGCTTGCTCCTTGGAAGAAAAGTATGACAAATCTAGACAGCATATTGAAAAAAAGACATTATTTTGCCAACAAAGGTCTATCTAGTCAAAGCTATGGTTTTTCCAGTAGTCATGTATGGATGTGAAAGTTGGACCATAAAGAAGGCTGAGCACTAAAGAATTTATGCTTTTGAACTGTGGTGTTGGAGAAGACTCTTGAGAATCCCTTAGACTGCAAGGAGATCCAACCAGTCCATCCTAATGGAAATCAACACTGAATATTCATTGGATGGGCTGATGCTGAATCTGAAACTCCAATACTTTGGCCATCTGATGTGAAGGGATGACTCACTAGAAAATACACTGATGCTGGGAAAGATGGAAGGCAGGAGGAGAAGGGGACGAGATGGTTGGAGGGTATCATCGACTCAATGGGCATGAGTTTGAGCAAGCTCTAGGAGATGGTGAAAGACAGGGAAGGCTGGAGTGCTGCAGGCCATGGGGTTGTGGAGGGTCAGACATGACTGAGTGACTGAACAATAGTCACTACTTTCTGAAAAATCTGAGGATGTCACTGTCAAGTAAAATATATTACAAAATTCATGGGCCCATGTAAACTAGGTGATTTATTGATAAGGATTTAGAGTGGGGTAGAAGATGTACTTACGTATTAGTTCATTGACCAGTTAATGTACAGAGATTCATCATAGTGTCCAAACATCATATCTTCATGTTCAGGTCCATAAACTATTTCTTCATGTTCTGCCAAATGAACCATTTCTGGCAGATTTCACAACTTCTGCTGAGAGAAAAGGGTGGCAAAATTATTACTCAAAATGCCATAGTTCTTTAGAAGCTGTCTGTAGTAAGTCAATATGACCTTCTGACCTCTGCAGCTCCCAAATGCTACTTATTTAATGTTAGTTATATCACCATTCGTGATACTGCTTATTCCATACTGTTTCCTATGACAGCTGGCTTCCAGTGATTTTCTCTGATTATTACTGTGCTTTGTTGATGATGACCACAAATGAAAGTCTTACCCAGAGTGTACTGGAAAATGTCGATGGTCATCCATTTTCTAGTCGTGTTAAGTTCACTTTTCAGAATTGTTTCAGCATAGCATAAACAGAACAACACAACTTGGAGTTTGGGCTTATCTTGAATTCTCTGGAATATTATCACTTCATTCTTGGAGTGTGTTCTTTTTCAATGTTAACTGTGTCTTGGGAAGGATAGGTGAGGGACCATTAGTGGACTGAAAGAATCGGTCCCATTTGTGCATGAAATTTCCATTCCTTATCTGGCATGACTTCAGAAAAACTCAAGAGAGTGTACAACATCATTCTATCAATAAGAGCAGGAGCTCGGTGTGTGGCTGGCTGGGTGGTGAGGGAGAGGGAGAGAAGGGTCCCAGAGGAACAGCGTTTAGCTTGGGCGACAGAGTTTGTGGTGCTGCAGAAGCACAGAAAGATGAATGGCTTCTAGAGGGCTTTCCTGAGGTGGTGGCAGGATTTTCAGTTGGTTTCTAAATCGACCTTCAAATGTAGGCTATGGCATGTGGGGAAGGAATGGTAATCGGAACTTCAATCCTGTGATTTCACAGCTCTCTCAAACTCAGCTACTGCTGAGAAATTTGTTTCCTGAAAGGATTTTTTTTTTCCATTAAATTTCTCAGCACAGAGGAAAAAAAAAAAAAACCCACCTCACAGTTAGCTCTAATCATGCTCTTGTGGCTAATCCAAGGTTAAGAATTTTCTTTCCTTCTACCCACCTGTGCACATTTTTTGAATTTTTATTTTTAAATAGGGAAATGTGACGCTAAAGCCAATTTAGTCCCTTAGAACTCCTCAGTATTTTCATTACAAAATGGGAAATTCTACTTTTTGCCACAGGCAATTACTTTAAATTCCCGAAAGCATAATCATTTTGCCTGTTACACTGAGGATGGAATTACTGATGAAAAGGCTGAGTTCCTATTCTGCTTCCATCGACATGTTACTTCTTCTCAACAGATCACATAACTCAGGGTGGAAGGGAAAAGGATTAGTTTGGGCTGCATCAACATATCAAAAGAGAAATCATCATTAAGTAAAAAAAAAAAAAAAGATAAGTATGAAACAGAAGGCTTTTACTAAAATCACATACACACAACATGTTTTTGCTTTCAAATAAAAGTAAAAAAGGAACATCTGCTCTCGCAGAAGTAGAGATGGAAAAATGTAAAATCTGTTAGAGTGCAAAAGATAAAGGACAAATTGAAACTCAAGGGAGGCAAATAAGAATGTTACACTTGGATTTCTCTGGTGGTCAAGCGGTTAAGACGGTGCTTTCACAGCACGGGGCAGGAGTTAGATCCCGGTCAGGGAATTTCCACAGGCCACGAGGTGTGGCCAGAAAGAAAAAAAAAAAAACAAGGGTTGCCTAGGTAAACATGTGTTGACCACACTGTGGATAAGGTAGTGTAGTTACTGAGGAGCAGTGAGGCCGCATCTTGGGACAGGGTCCCCTCACCATGGGTTGTACTTTGTCTTGGTCACAGCTGTTTGCATCCCATGTTCATATCTTTGCCTATTTTATTTTACATTTGGGTGTTTATCATTTTTATCAACTTGTAAGAGCTCTTTCTGTATTGTTGTGGTTTAGTTGCTCAGTTGTATCTGACTCTTTGCAACCCCATGGACTGTAGCCCATCAGGCTCCTCTGCCCATGGGATTTTCCAGGCAAGAATACTGGAGTGGGTTGCCATTTCCTTCTCCAGGAGAGCTTCCAGACCCAGATCAAACCCAGTCTCCTGCACTGGCAGGCAGATTCTTTACATGGAGACACCAGATAAGCCCTCTTTTTTTATATTAGGAATAGTAAATCCTTGATAGTTAATAAATTATGTATTATAGATTTATGTATAGTAAATATTATCTGGTCTTTTAAATAATTATGATGTCATTTACTGACAGGAAAATCTGATTTGTTATGTATGGATAGTAAAATATGACATGTCAGTTTTTTTCTTTTATGGCTTTTGGTGCTTTGTCAGGAAGGGTCTGCCCATCCAAGTATTATAAAGACTATTTTCCTGCCGTGTCTCCTAAGACTTTAATAGATCTCTCTTTATCCAGTTAGCTTTTTGAAAATAACTCTGTTATTGAGATGTAATATACACAGAGAATATAAAAATCCTAAGTATAAGCTTTATGAATTGTCTCTGGTTAGCTTTTTTCCAGAAGTTCTAAAAATAATACTTAAAAAACATAAAAAAAGATACAATGCACTTATTATATAACTTATTAAAGTATGCCATCCAATGGTTTTAACATATTTAATGGTTTTATTGAGGCTTCCCAGGTGGCACAGTGGTAAAAGAATCCACCTGCCAATGTATGCTATGCGGGTTTGATTCCTGGGTAAGGAAGATCCCTTGGAGGAAGAAATGGCAAACCACTCCAGAATCCTTGCTGGGATAATCCCATGGACAGAGGAGCCTGGTGGGCTACAGTCCATGGGGTCACAAAAAGTTAGACACGACTGAGCATTAGCTCATTAGCCAATGGTTTAGTATGATTTACTCATTAAAGTGTACCATTCAATGTTTTAAAATATTTATACGTTTGCAAAACCCATCACACAATCAAACTTAAGAACGTTTTTTTCATCCCAAAGAGAAAATCCTGACCCCTTAACAGTCATTCCCCATTTCCCACCAACCCCAAGGCCCTGGCAACCACTGATCTATTTTCCATCTCTCTAGAACTGCCTATTCACTCCAGTTAGCTTTTTAATCCATTTGGAATCTATTTTTATGTGTGATGTAGAGTTCTGGCTTTTTTCCCCTCAAAAGAAAAAAAAATGGTCAATAATAGTTTGAGTAAATAAATGAATTAATAAACAGCCCAGAGCACTACAGGAATTCAGAAACAAGAGCAACCGCTCTTGAGTACGTGATCAGAGAAGACTGGATGGAACAGATGGAGTTGAGACATGAGCGGAATTTGAAAATACTGAAGCTGGAAAGGAGGGAAGAAGAGTGGCAGAGGGGAGGAGATGCAGACGAGACCAGCATGAGCTCAGAATAAGGCAAGGAGTTCAGTCTCTCAAAAGCAGTTACTATAGGAAATAATCACCTGGATGCTGGGAAAGGTGGCCTGGCCACAGGCCTGGCAAGTCCTTAAACACTAGTTTGAGAATTTTGCATTCAATTAAAGAACAGTGTGACGATGTTTATGATGTGAATGAAGCAGCGGATGAGCTAGAGAATATGAAGTTTTGACCTTCATAGTTCAATAGTTCATATTTGAATTCTGTATTTGAACTCTGTACAGATGAAGAATCTGCAGCAGCGTCTCCTGGTCCCCTGGCCTCTCCTTGTGTGGTTGAGGAGCCTTTATTTACTGAATCTGTATTACTTTGTTCCTCATCTTTGTTTGGGGGACAGGGAGGACTTGCTCCATTTGGCTCTGTGATTCAGGAGTTTCTGTCATAGGAGGTGAATCACATAGTGAATGGCAGAATCACGAACCCAGAGTAACAGCTGATGGTTGTCGAGCGCTGGTTCTGTGCCAAGTCCTGTTGTAAGCACTGTCCATGTCCAGTTACATTGTCGCATCAGTTCTAAGAGGTAGTTGCAGCAGTCAGCCCCTTCTACGAATGAGGGAACCCAGGTCCAGCCATTCAGTGACGTGTCCACAGTCCCACAGCCATAAGGGAGAAGCCAGGATAGGAACCCACCGGGATCTCTCTGTCTTTCTCTCTCCCTCTGGGAGAACCAGCCAGGAAGGAGTTGAGACCTACCAAAAGCCAAACGAGTGAGTCAAGAAGTGGATTCCCCAGTTCAGTCAAGCCAGTAAGTGACTGGAGACCCCACCAGCAGCCCAGCTGGCCTGCAGCCCGGGAGATGGCCTGAGTCAGAACCACCCAGCTAAATTGTTCCTATACTTCTGACCCTCTAAAACTGCGTGAAATAAGCAATCTGATAGTTTTAACCTTCTACATTTGGGAGATAGTTTGTTACACAGCAATAGGTAACTCATTCAGGCATGTTGATGTTGTTTAGTCAGTAAATTGTGTCTGACTCTCTTGCACCCCCACGGACTATGAGGCTTTCCAGATGGAGCAGTGGTAAAGATTCCATCTACCATTGCAGGGGACAGGGATTTGATCCCTGGTCTGGGAAAAATTCCACGTGCCATGGGGCAGCTAAGCCTGTGTGCTACAATTCAGGCATACCTCATTTTTTGGTGCTTTGCAGATTTTGTGCTTTTTGCACATTAAAAGTTTATGGGAACCCTGCATCCAGCAAAACTGTGGGCTACATTTTTCCAACAGAATTTGCTCACTTTGTGTCTTTGTGTCAGATTTTGGTAATTCTCACAAAGTTCTATACTTTTTCGTAACTGTATTTGTATGATGATCTGTGATCAGTGATCTTTGTTACTGTTACAAAAATAATATGAAGGCTTAGATGATTTAGCTTTTTTTTAGCAATAAAATACTTTTTTAGTTACAGTATGTACATTGCTTTTTTAAGACATAGCACTATTGCATACTTAAGAGACTACGGTATGGTATAAACAAAGCTTTTATACACACTGGGAAGGCAAAAAATTTGTGTCTGAGATATTCATTTTATTGCTGTGGTCTGGAACTGAATCCATAGTATATCCAAGGTTTGCCTGTACACTCCAAGGAAATAGCTTAAATAAAGGGAAATTTAATATGATATATTGGGCTTCCCTCATAGCTCAGTTGGTAAAGAATCTGCCTGTAATACAGGAGACCTGGGTTCAATTCCTGGATTGGGAAGATACCCTGTAGAAGAAAATGGCACCCCACTCCAGTATTCTTGCCTGGAGATCCCCATTTACAGAGAAGCCTGACAGGCTACAGTCCATGGAGTTATGAGTCGGATGTGACTTAGCGACTCAACCACCACCACCACCAGTATGATATATCAGGTTTCCCAGGTGGCACAAGTGGTTAAGAATCTGCCTGCCAATGCAGGAGATGCAAGAGATGTGGGTTTGATCCCTGGGGTCAGGAAGATCCCCTGGAGTAGGAAATGGTACCCCACTCCAGTATTCTTGCCTGGAAAATTCCGTGGGCAGAGGATTCTGGTGGGCTTCAGTCCATGGGGCTGCAGAGTTGGACACAACTGAGCATAGTATGAGATATCAGGGGAATCTCAGAACCTAACTTCAGGAGACAGTTTGGCCTCCTCAGAAGTGGAAAGTTGTCACTCCATAGTGTCAGTCAGCCATTCTCTCTGGCTCTTTGGTGTAGTCTGGCTTCTCTCCTTCTGTATATTGACTTCTCTTTGCTCTTGCTCCCCAAGAACATTGGTTTGTGTTCTATGGACTGTAGCTGCTTTGATGCCTTGTATTCATACGTCATGCCCGACACATTCTTTGTAGAAAATCTAATCAGCCCAGCTTGAGTCAGACTGTCTATCATGACAATCAGCTGAGACCAGGGTCCAGGTCACGTAGTACTGAAGGTTTCCTTTGCCCAGGCTGAGGAATGAGCAGATTATACGAAAACTAGAAATTGCATGACAGGCAAATTGATGACCATTTTCCCAAACACCTACTGCATTCTTTATTAGCAACAATGAAATGCATTAGGACATTGATTTCAGTCTTTTCTAAAGAGCCGAATCCTCTTAAGAGGTAGATAGTTGCCCTTGATTTATCTGATTGCTCAGTTTATTTTCTCATTTTTGACATTCGTGAAGGAGGAACACACCTATAATTTCATGCACCGATTGCTATGTTGGGTAATGTGCTGTCAAAGGGAACTGGTTTCCTGGGGGAGGAGCCCCATTTCTGTGTGGGAGTTTAATTTAGGAAAATATGAAGAAGTTGGTAAAAAGTTTATGTCTTGGAAGGCAAAGTAACCCAGATGACAAAGCAATGATATTACAGTCAGATAGATCTAAATCTGCACCCTGATTTTATAACCAGAAGATGATGGACCTCTTGAGCCTCAGTCTCTTTTTAGTAAAATGGACATAACCAATATCGCATGGGTTCCTGTAAGAGCAAGATGCCTTGTCACATGGAACATGTCTAACAGTTCCTGACATATATTAGGTGCTCAATAAAAGTTAGATCATTACTATGTTTAGCAAACGTTTTTCAGTCAAAAATAAGATGTATAGATATAGATAGACCTATTTAAGAATTCATTGCATCCAGGGGGGAATGATAAGAGTATTCAGTGCCTGCTATTTTTGCTTTCAAGATTTAGAGCTGGCTTTGAGAAGAATAAATGAGTCACACATTCCACCTCCAGCTTGGTAATTAATTTTTATGACTGTGAAATAGCTGGTCAGGTTGGAACACTTTCCAATGGCAGGCTGTGCCCTGGGTCAGACACAGTGAGATGGAGTGCACAAGGAGACATGGGGCTGAGGAAGTCCCAGAGAGGATGCGAAGGCCTTTTCTCCTCTTGCTTATGTAAATGCTATTTGTCCTTTGCGGGGACTTTTAAATGGCCACCTCTAGCATAAGCAGTCTCAGATTTGCCCCAGCTTCCAGTGCGCCCTTCCTCCTCTGGTGATTGCATTTCCTCCATGCCCCTAAGGCACTTCTGTTCAATGCACATTCAGTCTCAGCTGTGTGTCAGGCACAGCTGGCTGCTGAGGTCACAGTGGTGAGCTGGGGTGGCCACCTTCTGGCTCTAGTAGACCCCCAGTTGCTGGGATTCTCACCATCACTTCTGGGGACAGCTGGAAGGTGCCTTATGTTATCCCTGCAGGTTCTCCCTCAGATCCTTGCTCCTGGTGCCAAAAAGAAGTGGTGCTCTAGGACTTCTGTCTTCTTTTCTTGCAGACAATCGCATGGCAGCAGTAATAAAGGTTTAAGAGGGAATTTGCTATATTATAGCAAAAAAATATAAGGGTGCAGGGATCAATCTGAATCCTAGCCTGAGCACATCATAGCTATAAAAATGTGGACATTTTAGTGAATCTTCGTAATTCAGTGTTCTCATTTGACAAAGGAGACGATAATCCCTACCTTAACAGTTAATTGTGAGGCTTAGAAATCAGCACAGAACAATTATCTAGTAAGCATTCAATAATTACCACTAGCAGATTTCACTTTACTCTCTTTCTTCAGGTCATTTTATTGAGCCAGGTATTTACTGACAGCTGACTTTGTCTCATTCCAGGCCATGTTCCAGGCATTAAAGGCACAGCAATGTACAAAGAAGGCACAGTCTCTGGTCATGGGGAGTTTATAGCCTAAGTGCTAGGAGACAGGCAATAAATAAATCTATATCAGGTGGAGATAAACACAAGGAAGAAAGAAAAAAGGCAGTATGGGATTAAGCAGAAAAGAGAGAGATGGAGTTGGTACTTTGTAGAGGGCTATCAGGCCTCTTGGATAGGCTAGCATTTGAACACTGGGACAAAGTGAGAGAGTAACCCAGGTAGGTTATACCTGTTTCACGGTTAAATGCCAAGACTCTGGAATGGAAACATGTTTGGAGTTTGAGGAAGGTAGTGGGGATAGGGTGGAGTGGGAGAGAGCAGATATGGAAGTGGGAACTGGAGGAGAGGGAGATGGAGAGATGATCGGTGACCATATCAACCATCTCATCTAGAGCCTGTCAAAGAAAAAACAATCCAGACTCAGTAAGGAGAGATTTATTTCAAAGGAATATTACAAAGCAGACAGGGACTATTTCAAGAGGGAAAATGTAACTATAAAGCCAAGTGTATCAGAAATTAGCCAAAAGGAGATTTTCCTTTTTTGTTATTTATATATTGACTGCACTGGGTCTTCCTTGCTGAGTGCGGACTTTCTCTAAGTGTGGCAAGTGGGGGCTGTTCTCTAGTTGTGGTGTGTGGGCTTCTTGTTGCAGTGCCTCGTTGCAGAGCATGGCCTCTAGGGTGCACAGGCTCAACAGTTGTGGTGCATGGGCTTCGTTGCTCCATGGCAGCAGATTCTAACCACTGGACCAGCAGGGAAGTGGGACTTTTGCTTTATAGAGGAGTAAGCAAGGCTACAAAGAGCCAGGTGTGGAGGGGTGGAAGGAAAAGATGGTGTGAGTAGAGGATGTGACCCTGAGGCCAACCTATTCTCTGAGGGGTGGGGGCACTGTGTGTCAATTCGGGTTGAGGGTGGGCCAGATTTCAGGGGCCTGGATTAGGAAGGGAAGCAGAACTAAAACTTGGTTAATAAGTATTTTTTGCCCTGATCAGTGGAGATAAGCAGTTCAGTTAGTTCTTTATGGGGCAAAAAATGGAAACTTGGAGGGTTTGTGCCTGTTTTTGCCACTGGCAGCCACCCATGAGTCTTTTCTAAGTCTCAGGGGGAAGGATGCTTCTCGGCAGTAAGCTGATTTCTGAAACACAAACCTTCACTGTTCTGTAGGATCACAGGACTCAGATAAAACCCAACAATATCAGGCCTTCAGATTGTTTTTGAGTGAGAGATGAAGGTCACATGGCTAATTAAAGCACGGCCTGTTGTTTTGGAGTTCCAGCCTAAAAGACTCCACTCAGGCAAAGCTCACTTGTCACTCCTGGGTCTCCAATCTCTGGCTCCTCTTCCCACCAGTCCCTGGCGCTCTCTCCACTAGGGTAACCAGTAAGCTTCACATCACCAGAGGCAGACTGCATGTTGATCAGCCTGTGTCACCGGTAGATTGGCGAGCTCCTTGCAGAAGGCCTCCCTCTGTACCTGCTGTCCATTCAGTTACCAAAGCGCTGTAAAATGAACGTGCTTTCTGATTTACCTCCATCTCACCCAGCTCTTTCCCCAAATAATCACATAATTTACGCAATTCAAACTCTGGTGCCTTAATACAAGGAAGCATGACCAGTGGGAAAAGCCAGAATAGAAAGCTTTCACTGCTGTGCTTAAAGTCTTAAGGGATCAGCAAGCTGTGGCCAGAGGGACAGCCTAGCCCAATGAGTGTTTCTATAAATTCAGGTTTTTTGGAATGCAGCCACACCCATTTATTTATGCCTTGTCTCCCGGCAGTATTCATACTACGATGGCAGAGTTGAGTAACTATATGGCCTGCAAAGGCTAAAATATTTACTATCTGGCTCTTTGTAGAAATAAGTCAGTATAAGAGTTGGCCTGAGGTGCTGTTGCTCGCCTGCATTGTATAGTAGCAGGAAGCACTTTTATTATAGACGTGTCGAGGGGCTCCTCCTTTTAACATCACCAGGGACTGCAATAATCTCCTCCCCCTGAGGGAAAGGCTGCTTTACAAATTGTTTACACTGTCCAGGGCCAGCCTGGCTTCTTCTAGCCACTTAGCTTTCACCTACTTGCATATTTCTTGGTAAACCCTGGTCTTTTCTTAGGACTTCAGATCCCTGTCATTCTCTTTTCTGAGCTCCCTCTTGATGGACACTTTGTGAGTCTTGTGTGTGTCTCTGACACACCACAGGTAAGGCTGGTTTGGCTGGGGGCGGGGGGTGGGTGTTCTCATGGAGTTATGTTGCAGAGTAAGACTTCTTTGTCGAAGGTCTTTCAAATAGACTTTGCTGTTGCCCAGCCCAGTCATCATTTAGGAACTTTTTTCCCAAGTTATTGCAAGGTCATCTTGGTTTTCATTTTGTTTACAATTATAAATGCAAGGTCTAGATTTTGTAGAAAAAATTTAAAATATAGAAAGATGTTTAAAAGAAAAAATTAATAATAATATTTTGGCATATTTTATTGCCATCTTTTTTCTTATATACTAAAAACATTGGCATCACAGTGAAGATGTAATTGTATAATCCTATTTTAATATTTTAAGCACTTTCCCATAGTAAGTATTTTGGTACAATAATCTTTAGTAAATACATGCAATTCTATTTTATGGATATGCTAAAATTAATTTCCTTATAGCAGATTTCTCTTTTTTTGTATAATAAATGACCCCCATAATACTTGGGAATAAATCTCTACCTTCATTCATCTTTAGACTAAGATAATAGAAATAGAATTACTTGATGAAATAGTAGGAATCTCACTAGCTGTCTTTATATTTATTGACAAATTGCCTTCCTGGAAGTATTTCAAGTTATACTACTTAAACCCTTATGATTTTTTACACCTACTAATAGATTTTTAAATGTTTTAATTCACTTTATTTAGATTGATAATATTGAACATCTATTTATGTGCTAGGTACTCATTTCTATTCCACATGTCATGATATTTCCATGATAATTTGTTCCCCTGTCCTTAAAGTCAAGGTGACCAGGTTCTAAGCCTGAAACAAATGTTTTCCACCTATGTAACCTAGAGAAGTAACTTTGTCTTTTCAAGTCTGTTTTCTCATCACTAAAGTGGAAATAGTCACCTGTATGTCACCATCTTGCCCTGAAGATCCAGAGTGCCACGCACCATGTCTGGCATATGTGGGTGCTTGAAAATTTTGGCATGGGGATTGTGAGACTCGAGAGAAGCTGACTAACCCTGTATGTAGATTCTTCTCATGCCTTTGGTCAATTTAAGGCTGTATTTTTGTTTTTTAATCACAAATTAAAAAGTAACACAAAAGACAAATAACAACAACTGAAATAAACTACCACAATTGAACGTAGGAGTGAAAACTCTAGCCTCATATGCATGGGTACAGATGGCGTGTGAGGTACTGGAAGACAGAGATGAACAGGCTGTGATACCCACCAGATCTGTGTGCTCTGGCCAGCCTTGGCTATATCTACTCACCCTGCAGCAAGCAAGTTTATTACACTGAGGGGGCTTCCCAGGTGCTCAGTGGTAGGGGATCCGCCTGCCAATTCAGGAGATGCAGGTTCTATCCCTGTGTTGGGAGTATCCCCTGGAGGAGGAAATGGCAATCCACTCTGGTACTGTTGCCTGGAAAATCCCATGGACAGAGGAGCCTGGTGGGCTATAGTCCATGGGGTCGCAAAGAGTCTGACGTGATTGAATGACTGAGTATGAGCCTCCTTATCTGTGTCACCATCTCCCCAAGCCTTCTTGCCACATCCTGGCGGAACTTCCACCCCTTCCCCCACAGTCTGGGAGACTGCCGACGTAAAGACATGGCAGCCTGCCCTGCTGGTTTGGCTGGTTCAAGCATCACCATTGGTCTCTGCTGCAGCACCTTGCTCTCCTATCTCCCTGCCCTCTGCTGATTGCAGTTCTTCTTTCCTATTCTCCAAGACATCTCTACCACAAGGCTATCATGTTGTAGAATTTAATGTAGAGAAAATGGAAAGAGACATCTTGGTACTTCTAAGCACACAAAAGAAAGTTGAAAAGGTATTATGAAAACTTCCTGGTCCATCCCTGATCCCAGGGAATTTCTCCTCTATCTGTCCCCTATTAGTCTGTTTGATTCCTGATGTTTCAAGTTGTTAATGCTGCTGCTACTGCTAAGTCGCTTCAGTCGTGTCCGACTCTGTGAGACCCCGTAGATGGAAGCCCACCAGGCTCCCCCGTCCCTGGGATTCTCCAGGAAAGAACACTGGAGTGAGTTGCCATTTCCTTTTCCAATGCATGAAAGTGAAAAGTGAAAGTGAAGTCGCTCAGTCGTGTCCAACTCTTAGCGACCCCATGGACTACAGCCTACCAGGCTCCTCCATCCATGGGATTTTCCAGGCAGGAGTACTGGAGTGGGGTGCCATTGCCTTCTCTGTCAAGTTGTTAATAGACTCCTTTTATTTTTCTGTTGTTGTTCAGTTGCTAAGTTGTGTCTGACTCTTTGCGATCTCAGGGACTGTGGCACATCAGACTTCCTCATCCTTCACTATCTCCTAGAGTTTGCTCAAACTCATGTCCACTGAGTCGGTGATGCTATCCAACCATCTCATCCTCTGCCACCCCATTCTCCTCCTGCCCTCAATCTTTCTCAGCATCAGGGTCTTTTCCAATGAGTCGGCATCTTTGCATCGGGTGACCAAAGTATTAGAGCTTCAGCTTCAGTATCAGTCCTTCCAATGAATATTTATGCTTGATTATTTCCTTTAGGATTGACTGGTTTGATGATCTTGCAGTTCAAGAGACTCTCAAGAGTCTTCTCTAGCACCACAATTCAAAGCCGTCATTTCTTAAACTAGGCCCTATTGAAATTTTGTGAGGGATAGTTCCTTGTAGCGGGAGCTGATGTGTGCACTGTTGGGTGTTTGGCAGTGCCCTGACTTCTCTCCACTAGACACCAGTTGTGTTTCTCCCTCAAGCTGTGGAGGGAGACTAAAAACGTCTCCAGCTATTGCCAAATGTCCCCTGGGAGCCAAAGCGTACCTGGTTGAGAGCTACAGTTCTAGAATTACTTTCCCCTCATCTCCCTTTTTGTCATTCTCTGGTCCCTAGACTCCTTACTTCCTCAAGCACCGAGAGAAGACTCAAAACATTCTTTATACGTCATTCCTTAGAGCAATTTAATTTCTAACCTTGATCTCATATTAGGTTCCTGCCGTGACTTTGTGGATCTAAAGAAACTTCACTGAAGTGTTTACTTTGGCTAAACACAAAAGCCATCTGTTGAGTGTCTATTCTTAGCAATGCAAAAAGTGTGCAGCCTTCAAAATCATAGTTATTTAATTTATCTTAGATCTAATTAATGATGAAAGGTCCTTATCTATCCTGCCAAGGTCATGGATGTGTATTTGTGTGTGTTTCTATTCCTCCTCCTCTTTCTAGATATCTAGATATAAATGGAAAGGTTGACTTAGAGGTATATGAGAGTCTTTCCAGTAACTCTGTGCTCTAACTGAAATTCAAACTTTGGCTTGGATATTTGCTACTTTTAGGAACACTTACTAACTATATGAAAGTTTCCTATACCTAAAATCCCACGCTTTTATTATCTGGCTATTTCTGTTTCTGAAAGTTCCAGCTCCATTCAATATACTTCTGCTCCAGGTCTCTGTGGATCTTCCTTCCACAGGCCCTGCAGCAGAGAATGGTGTCAGTAGTTGCCCTGCTTGGGATCATTTAATCATTTCTCCATGCATGTTTCTGTGTTTGATTAATGTGTTTCTGTGTTTGATTAGTGTATTTCTGCTAGCAGGAACGATGAAACCTTTAAACTCCTGAGCTTTAAAAAGTGTATTTTCAGAGTCAGCTGCATGAAAGACAGGGAAGACTGGATCTTACTGAATCAAGCTGCAGGATGCCTCTTCACAAGGAGCTGTCTCCTTCCTCTCTCCTGTTGTGAGTTTTGGGAGCTGGAGCAGGGCTGTGCCTGTGCAGTTCCCTGGGAGAGGCCTTGCAGCAGTTGAGTACATGACAGGATCTGGGTGGCATTTTCTAATTCACTTGGATTTGTTCTTTCCCTTACTTTCACACCATTATTCCTACTTAGGGAGCTTTCTCTTACATCATTATCACTCCATTTTTTAGAAAGTGAATCTATGCATTACCAACTCAATTCTGCCATCTTCCCCCAGATTCACTTAGAAGCAATAGGCTGTCTGACAGTTGGGGTGATGCTGTTTAGGAGGTGCTACATTTTGTGAGCTGTCTGTGCCAAAGCACCCCTCCCCATTCCACCCAGAGGTTCTCGGGGGTGCCCGAGGCACTCATTTAGCTTTTGTTCTCCTTTCCTTTTCTATTAAAATGCAAGCCAACGTACCTTCCTTTTCTTCCCTGAATAGTAAGTAGGAGGAAGGTAATGTCTGTAAGTCAGAATTGTGAATGGTTGAAATAGCAATGCTTTCTTTATGTTACTACTGTAGCTCCTTGAAATTAATTATGCATATTTTGTGTGCCTGCTGCTACGCTACAGTCTTAATATGCACTATTTCATTTATCACATGTATTTAATGCTGTCGAATTGGTTTTATTATTCTTATCCTTATTTTACGGACGAGGAAACTGAGGCTTAAGAAAATAAGTCTCATACTGACAGTGAACTACTCTTCAGCAAAATGGGGGTAAACTTCTGACATTTGTTATGCAAATGGTGATGGGTGAGTCTCAAAAACATTACATTAAATAAGAGAGGCCAGACACAAGAGACCTCATATCATGTGATTCCACTTATGTGAGGTGTCCAGAAAGGGCAAATTTATAGAGGCAGAAAGTAAATTTATTTTTAGAGACTCAATATAGTGGTGGTTCTGGAGCTGAGAATGGGGATGGAGATTAACTGTGAGAATGAAGGTGCTTACTGGAGACATGACAGTGTTCTAGAACTGATTGAGGGTGAAGGCTGCATAACTTGGTAAAGTTACTAGGTCATTGATTTGTGTATTTGAAATGTGCAATTTTATAACATGTATGCTATAATTCAATAAAATTGTTAAAGACAAAAGAAAGGAAGAAAAGGAAGGGAGGAAGGAAAAAAAGAAGTCTCAAAAGAAGGAGCAGAACTCATATCTGAACCCAGGTCTGTCTGTTTTCAGAGGCTCTGGTCTTCTTTTCTGGCTGTGCCTGGTCTTAGTTGGGGCATGCAGGGTCTTCTCTGAGGCCTGTGGGATCTTAGAGTTGTGACATGAAAACTCTTGGTTGTGGCATGTGGGATCTATTAATAGTTCTCTGACTCAGGGTTGAATCCGAGCTTGCTCCATTGGGAGCATGGTATCTTAACCACTTCCCTGGACTACCAGGGAAGTCTGAGGCTCTGGTCTTAACCACCATACTTCATTTCTCTTGTTCTATGTTCATTTCTCCTCTTCCAGTCCCCTTTTCCACTTTTCTTTCTTTCTTCTAAACCTAAAGGCAGGCTACCTTTTGTCCACCTTGAATCTCTTCCCAGGCTGACCCTGTGTGCCATGACACTGGAATCCAGGTGTAATGAGGTCAGCATACGCAGTCCTAGTTTGCATTATTACAATGGCGCCCCACTCCAGTACTCTTGCCTGGAAAATCCCATGGACCGAGGAGCCTGGTGGGCTGCAGTCCATGGGGTCACTAAGAGTCGGACACGACTGAGCAACTTCACTTTCACTTTTCACTTTCATGCATTGGAGAAGGAAATGGCAACCCACTCCAGTGTTCTTGCCTGCAGAATCCCAGGGACGGAGGAGCCTGGTGGGCTTCTGTCTATGGGGTCGCACAGAGTCGGACACGACTGAAGTGACTTAGCAGTAGCAGTAGCACTGGACTTCTCGATTCTATCACTCCCTTTGAATTACATTTTGCTGTGACTCTACCTGGTCTCATTCCCTGGACCTGCAAGTGTATTTTGGCTTCCCAGGTTTGTCATTTGGCAATCTGTGAGGTGCGGTGCAGTGCGGGGCGGGGGGTGGGGGGTGTTCTTGTTTTTTTTCCCATCTACTCTTGGTTATTTTGTACACCCACGACCAAATGTGGCCTCAGCAATCATGACCAGTGCCTCTGTGTGGCCAGTTCAAGACTTCTAGAGAGAGAGGAGAAAAAGTGAAAGTCATTCAGTTGTGTCCAACTGTTTGCGACCCCTTGGTCTATACAGTCCATGGAATTCTCCAGTCTGGAATACTGGAGTGGGTAGCCTTTCCCTTCTCCAGGGGACCTTCCTAACCCAGGGATTGAACCCAGGTCTCCCTCATTGCAGGCAGATCCTTTACCAGCTGAGGCACAAGGGAAGGCCTAGAGAGAGGCTAGGCATTCACTAATTCATCTCTAGAGTTAACTCTCACTTCTCTTTACATTCTCCACTTTCTTTTAGTGGAGCCTATAAGAATTTCTTTCCACTGGATTACAGACTAAGCCAGACGAATACTGATTTCAGTATAAGAAGATGGGTCACAAAGTCCATTTCTTCTTTACAGATCAAGTTACTGAGGTTGAAGTATATTTGATCTGGTACTCAAAGTAATGAGATCAATTAAAGTACTGAATGCTCTTCAGGGGTCCTAAAGATTCCTCCATCTATTAGTTAGGAATCATCTTGATTTGAATTGACCAGAAGCTCAACTTGTGAGTGAAGTGAAGTCACTCAGTCATGTCCGACTCTTTACGACCCCATGGACTATAGCCCACCGTGCTCCTCTGTCCATGGGATTTTCCAGGCAAGAGTACTGGAGTGGGTTGCCATTCCCTTCTCCAGAGGATCTTCCCCACCCAGGGATCGAATCCAGGTCTCCTGCATTGTAAGCAAGACGCTTTACGGTCTGAGCCACTAGAAGCTTAAACGTAAAAGGAAATGTATTGACTCACATAATTGAATGGTTCCTGAAGCACTTCTGCTTCAGGAATGGCTGCATCTAGGGGCTTGAATAACATTATTGTGGCTGGTCCCTGTCCTTCTGTGCCCTCTTTTCTTTGATGTTGCCTTTATTCAAAGATAGGCATTTCCTGCATTGTTGAAAAGTCAGAAATTTGTTACTCAACTCAGCATTTAAAGACGTTTTGAAATATTGTGAGGTAAAATTATATCTTAAGATATATATATTTCCCTTTTTATTGCCAGTTCCTAAGCACAGACTCTGAAAATAGACATCTCAGACATTACTGAGCTTAATCCCCTCAGAAGATCTAAATGTAGATATGGTATTGACTGCTCAGAGTAATAGTTCAAATCAGTAGCAGACTCCAGAGCTTTTATTTTGGTGATGTTTGCTTCTGATGGCCAGTGTGGGCAACAGATGTGCTCATGTTACAGCATAAGAAAATGTGTGACTGAGTCTGATGGCACCTGATTTTAGTTTTTTAACTTGCTGCTGCTGCTGCTAAGTCGCTTCAGTCGTGTCGGACTCTGTGTGACCCCCATAGACGGCAGCCCACCAGGCTCCCCCGTCCCTGGGATTCTGCAGGCAAGAACACTGGAGTGGGTTGCCATTTCCTTCTCCAATGCATGAAAGTGAAAAGTGAAAGTGAAGTCGCTCAGTCGTGTCCGACTCCTAGCGACCCCATGGACTGCAGCCTACCAGGCTCCTCCGTCCATGGGATTTTCCAGGCAAGAACACTGGAGTGGGTTGCCATTTCCTTCTCCAGTGCATGAAAGTGAAAAGTGAAAGTGAAGTTGCTCAGTCGTGTCTGACTCCTAGCGACCCTGTGGACTGCAGTCTACCCGGCTCCTCCGTCCATAGGATTTTCCAGGCAAGAATGCTGGAGTGGGGTGCCATTGCCTTCTCCATTTTTAACTTGAGCTAAGACTAAATCAGTGTGTGGGAATCAAAAATAGTTGTGTATGTGAGCTTTGAAACTGCCACATGGAGCTGAATCTGGGCCCTGAGAGTGGGTTCAGTCACCTTCGGAGACATTCATCACGTCAGCCTTCAACCCTGGAGCTCAGCCTTGAAAAGACTTCTGGTTTTGCCAACACTGTCACTTTCTCAGGCAACACCCTCAGATTGAAGAGCATTTGCGGAAAGTGGCTGATGGCCCTAGCAGATGTAATGTTCCCTAACGTGACTGAAATTGTCAAACCTAGTCCACATGACAGATGACAAGTCACGTTTCATACAGAGAAAGGAGCAAGCTGAGTCGTGTGGCACTCACGATCAACACCAGTGATCGAACTGTGTCTGCAGCATTGATTTTTTTGACAGCACTTATTATCATTTTAATTCCTGAACTCTCCATTTCTAAAGGGAAGGGGTGTTCCGCCCTTCAGATCTCCATTTGTCAATCTCTTTCCAGGAAATTTGAAAGGATTTTTCATGTTCAATAGCGGGAGAATCCTGATAGTTTTTTGGAACTGTCGAACATAGGTTTTCAGTGTTATAGACTAATTTTTTTGTCTTGGAGACAGTTTTTATTTTCTATACCACCTGTATTGCATTTGGACTTATTGTTGGTCTCTCTCTCACAGGAGTGAAACCAGGTCAAATTGAAGTGAGATGAGATGAGGGAGTCTGATTTTGTTAGCGATGTGTATGATGACAGTAATCTCCTGATGGGCAGAGAGCACTGCTGCAGGACACTGCATGTATTATCAAACCAATTTTCCTCCTAGAATGCATGCAGCTGGGCTTTGGAAAAAGTCCCTTTGATTATCCTTCACCCTGGCCCCTTCTGAATTTTGCTGGTTGCTCCAGCAAGACTATTTTCTCTTAGTGGTATATACAAGAATGAAAGTAGAATTGGTACTTGATGTTTTTGTGTGTGTGTATGCAAGTACCTTTTAGTTACTCCATTTCCCTGGTGGATCAGACGGTAAAGAATCTGCCTGCAATGCAGGAGACGCAGGTTTCATCCCTGGGTTGGGAAGATCCCCTGGAGAAGAGAGTGGCTACCCTCTCCAGTATTCTTGCCTGGAAAATTCCATGGACAGAGGAGCCTGGCAGGCTTCAGTCCATGGAGTCACAAAAAGTTGGACACAACTGAGTGACTGACTTTCACTTAAGCGCTTTGGTGATGTTACTTTTTACTATGGCTAAAATCAATGCACATTCTGCCACCAAGCGCCATTATCCTATATTCTTGTCTCTTAGCCAAGCTGGTCTTCTTTCCTATGGAATGGTCTTTTCTCTCTTGGCTTCCATCCTAGAGGCCAATGCATCTGGAAGGTACAGAATACAGTCTGCCAGTGAATGGGGCTATGACTGGCCTATTTTCACTTTGATTTATGGCCTTTGTAATCTACCATGGTGGTTGAATGCTGGAGATAATGAAAGATTTCCTTATATCTTGTGGAGACTGAATTTTCAGGTGGTTCACAAGCTCACTGCTCCTCTGTCAAGGCTACTGAGCTTGGCCTGTTGCCAAGTGGAACCAGAGGCTGGGAACACATCTGATGAAAGTGTCTCTAAAAAAAAAAAAGTCGTGGCTTTCTTTCAGTGGTGCTTGGAGAATGAGTGCATCTAGTTTTGCTCACTGAGGAGACAGCTGTGGCCCTACGCCTGGTGCTGACATGGAGAGGGCTGGAGGCACAGTCAGCCTACTCCCAGAACAGGAGATTTCTCTTTGGAATCTCAGAACCAAAGGCAAATTGCTGATGTATGGCCTGTTGATATGCTAAGCTTTGCAGTGTTTAACACCATGTGCTAAAAGGGTGTTCTTTCAAGTAATAACCTTTTAAAATTAATAGTGTTATCCCTGAGCGGCAGGCATTTTCTTAGAAATGTCACTCTTCACTTTTATTTAAATGATACTGTATTTTTAATGATAAAAGGCACAAAGCCGTCAAAGCAAAAAATAATATAATAATAAAGCAATTTTAATAGCGACCAACTTAAGTCTTTGTCCCTTGAGGTGAAAGCTTTTCCAGGAATCTGGGGAAGATATAATTTGGAAGAAGGGTAGAGTTCCAGGTGAGGCACTCCCTAGATAGAACCCTCATCTGAGCAGAAGGCCCAAGGCTTCTGAGAGATAAGAAGTAGGATCTGTGTCTTGAGGATGGTGTGAACTCGTGTTGTTAGGTAGACAAGGGTCTGTTTGTTACCAGGGGACTTGGAGATCACCCTGAAGGGCTGCAGAAGTGATTTCACTTGTCTCTAAATCCCTCCTGGGCTTCTGTCTTAGGGGTATGCATGGCTAAGGATTAGGGAGACTTTCTTTTTGCCAAGTCCTAGGTTAGTGAATGGCTTCCCTGGTGGCTTAGATGGTACAGAATCTGCCTGGAGTGTGGCAGACCTGGGTTCGATCCCTGGGTTGGGAAGATCCCCTGGAGGATTGCATGGCATCCCACTCGAGTATTCTTGCCTGGAGAATCCCCATGGACAGAGGAGCTTTGGCGTCCATGGGGTTGCAAAGAGTCAAGACACAACTGAGTGACTCAGTGCAGCACAGGTTAATGAATGTGTTCTCTTAAAAAGACAGTGAGTGAAAGGTTCACAACTGAGAGACATAGGAGGATGTTTTTTATTGAAATGTGTTCATTTTAATGAAATATAGTTGATTTAAAGTGTTGTGTTAATTCCTGCTGTATAGCAAAGTGATTCAGTTACATGTACGTATACATACTTTTTCATATTCTTTTCCATTATGGTTGATCACAGGATATTGAATATACTTCCCTGTGCTATACAGTAGGGCTTTGTTGTTCATCCGTTCTATATACACTGGTTTGTATCTGATAATTCCAAACTTCCAATCCATCCCTTCCCCACCCGCTCCCTCCTTGGCAGCCACGTGTTTGTGCTCTATGTCCGTAAGTCTGTTTCACAGATAAGTTCTTTTGAGTTACATTTTAGGTTCCACATATAAGTGATACCATATGGTATTTGTCTTTCTCTTGAAGTCAGGAGGGTTTTTAAACCAATTTTGTGTGTTTGTTTTTTTACTCAAAATATCATTAAATATCAATTTAGCTATTCCTTGTTCTGTTTCTTCAACCCTTGGCCGAAAAGTGAATAACTACTAGTCATTAGTTATTTCTGGAATCTGAGTAGAACCAGTGACGCATGCTATCTTAGGAAGATTGACAAAAATAGATTCATCCAAAATTGAGCTCTGTGTCCATGAACCTGGCTCCTGTTCCTTCCCCTTGAGGTGGCAGTCTACTCTTTTGAATAGGGGATGAGCACCCAGGACGACATTTGAGGCATCAAGAGGTGGCTTTTCTTGATAGTCTAATAGAAATATTTCTGAGGGCAATCATGAGTACTCTCTTGATCTAGATAGATATAAAGAGCAAAGAACACCTCATGCTTTTGTTCCTTGCCCTTGTTGTCACATCCATAAACCACTTCTTGGGAGTGGAATGGCCTCAGCCTTGAGAACCCACACTCTCCTGGAGGTCTTTACAAAATATGTATTTCCTTCAACTTGAGGGCAGGACATTTAAGTGGCAATTGACTAAGATGGTCAGCCTGTCTCCTGGATCAGTATCTCTGAAGAACAACATCTGGAAGCTGGGTGTTTAAAACCTTTTAAAAATACAAATGTCAGTGCTTGGTACTTGTATTAATGAATTTGCTTGTGTTTTTTTTAGCCCAATCCTATGACTTCTCATCTGCTTCCAAACTATGTACCTTTGCCCCTCAGTAATTCTTTTTTTTTTAAATTTTATTTTATTTTTAAACTTTACAATATTGTATTAGTAATTCTTGTACAGGCGTCCCTAGTGGTTCAGTGGTAAAGAATCCCCCTGCCAATGCAGGAGACACAGGAGATGCAGGTTTGATGCAAGAGATCCCTGGGTCAGGGGGATCCTCTGGAGAAGGAAATGACAACTCACTCCAGTATTCTTGCCTGGAAAATTCCATGGACAGAGGAGCCTGGCGGGCTACAGTCCAAGGGGTTGCAAAGAGCCAGACACGACTGATCTACTGAACAACAGTTCTTGTATAAGTTCACTCCTTTCTCCCTTGTGATCATATCTTTCTTTGAATGGCATCCTTTTCTAATGCTGCCTGAATTGTGTCTTGTTTCACAGGAGGTTTACCCCCATTTTCTTTAACTCTTCATAGAGTAGGGAGGGATTTCATAATAAGCTTATGAGAGAAATTAACTGATTTAGAAATATCCAAGACAACAAAGCCAACCTAAAAAAAGGAAAAAATGAATTTGATTTGCTTGTTGCCACCCCTCTGTAACTCTGATTTATAATCTCAGATCTCCTGTGATGGGGCTGTCTCGTATATCATCTACCCTTGGGGTCTAGCACAGTGCCTAGATAATAGACATTCACGTTTGGTGTATGAAAAATGAACATTTTCAGTGGAGTGAAGGTGGCTGGCCTAAGATAGTGAACAGTTCCTAATCTCTAGCTGCTCCACCAAGATCAAGTCAACTCAGGTGAGTGAGGAATATGGTCCTGGATGGGAAGTGAATCACTTATGTATCAATATTAACCACAAATGAGACCACTCCACACTTAGTGTTATAGCACAACAGCTATTTACTTGATTCGGAGGGCTGAAAGTTCAAGTTGGCCTCAGCTGAGCAGGTCATGTGATCTTGACTGGCCCATCCTCTAATACACTCAGTTTCCTTGACCGCAGGCTAGGTAGGCGGTTCTGCCTCTGGGGGTGACTGGGTGCTAAAAAGGAGAGGAGTGGCTGGGCCATGTGGCTTCCATCCTCTGTCTTACTTCCCTGTTCATAGGGTCACAGCAGGGTTCTGAGGGAGGGCGGGTGCTAGAGTCTGAATGTTTGTGTCCCCCCAGAATTCATATGTTGAAACCCTAATCCCTGGAATGATGGTATTAGAAGGTGGGAGCCTTTGGTTGGTAATTAGGTCTGGAGGGCAGAGTCTTCCAGGATGGAATCAGTGTCCTCACAGAAGAGACTCCTAAGAGCACCTGTGCCCCTTTTTGTCATGTGAGGACCCAGTGAGAAGTCAGTCCTCCATGAACAAGAAGTGAGCTCTCACCAGACACTGAACCTGTGGGCACCTTGGTCTCAGAATTCTCTGCCTCCAAAACTGTGGGAAATAACTGTTTGCTGAACCACCCTGTTGATGGTTTTGTTATTGCAACCCAAATTGCAAGTCAGTAGGGAATGAACAAGTATTTTAAGACCTAGGCTTCAGAACAGGCAACAACATCACTTCTAGCACATTCTGTTAGCCATCCCAGGTTCAAAGGATGGAGAAGGACTCTTCCTCTTGACGGAAGTAGCTGCAAAATTACATTGCAAGGGATATGGATATACAAAGGAAAAGAGTTTTGATTATTGTCTTTAAAAACAGCTTTGTTGTTGTTTAGTTGCTAAGTCATGCCTGACTCTTGCGACCCCATGGACTGTGGCCCGCCAGGCTCCTCTGTCCATGGGATTTCCCAGTAAGAATACTGGAGTAGATGACCATTTCCTCCTCCAGGGGATCTTCCTGATCCAGGGATTGAACCCACATCTTCTGCATTGGCAGGCAGATTCTTTACCTCAGAGCCACCAGGGAAGACCCAAAACAGCTTTATGGAGGTATAATTAACATACCAACAAACAGTCCATATTTAAAGTGTATGCTGCTGCTGCTGCTAAGTCGCTTCAGTCGTGTCCGACTCTGTGCAATGCCATGGATGGCAGCCCACCAGCGCCCCCGTCCCTGGGATTCTCCAGGCAAGAACACTGGAGTGGGTTGCCATTTCCTTGGTACATATTGACACTCCCATATGCCTGTGAGACCAGCCTCATAATCAAGATTATGAACATGCCTGTGACCTGAAAAGTTTCCTGTGCCCCTTGGTGACCCTTTCCTCCTGTCCCTTCCCTCAGCCAGGTGACCACTGATCTGCTTTCGATTAGTTTGTGTTCTCTAGAATTTTATATAAACAGAACCATATTCTTTTTGCCAGCCGTTTCCTGTTAACACAATTACTTTGAGATTTATCCATGTTGAACCATTTGCCCATGGTGTATCCCTTTTTATTTGTGAGTATTCATTTGTGTCTGACAGTTTATCTAGTTATCACCAGTTGATGGACTGGGGTTGGTTCTGGATTTTTGGCCAGTACACACAAAGCTGCTGTGAATATTCACATGTAAGTCTCTGTAGGGAGATACACTTGCATTTCTCTTGGGTAAATAGCTAGAAGTGGAACGACTGAATCATAAAGTAGTTTTATGTTCATTTTTTTGTGAACCTGCCACACTTTTCCAAAGTGACTGCTGCACCATTTTACATTTCCACCAGCAGTGTGTGAAGGTTCTAGTTCTCTAAGTCATAACTGTCCCCTGGGATTGGTAACCTTTCAAAGTTTGCTACTCTAATAGGTATGCCCGGGTACCATATTGAGGTTTTAATTTGAATTTCCCTAATGATTAATACGTGAGCATGTTTTCATGTGCCTATTTGCCACAGATGTGTCTTCTTTAGTGAAGTATCTGTTCAGATCTTATGCTTGTTTTAAAAGCTAGTCTGTTTTCTTATTGTGGACTTTTAAGAGTTATTTTTTCTGGATATAAGTTCCTTTTCAGAAGTATAATTTATGAATATTTTCTCCCTTTTTGTGGCTTTTCACTCTTTCAACTGTGTCTTTAAAGAGCAAAAGCTTAAAATCTTGAAGTTCAATTTATCAGTTTTTTTTTTCTTTTATGAATTGTGCTTTTGATGTTTTATCTAAAAACTCTTAATCCAAAGTCACTAAGGCTTTCTCATATGTGTTCTTCTAGAAGCTGTATAGTTTATTTTATAAAGTTTGTTTTAGGTCCCACAAGTATATTGAATTTTTGTATGCGATGTGGAAGTATAGATTTCCAATTGTTTCCTTAATAGTTGTTGCAAGTATTATACTTTATCAGTTGAATTACCTTTGCATCTGTGCCAGAATATCAGTTGGGTCTGCTTCAGAACTCTGTTTTGTCCCATTGAAGTACTTGTTGATCTTAATGCTAGGATAACATGATCTTGCCCTCAATTTTATAGTAAGACTTGCAATCCAGTCCCTTTACTTCCAAGGGAAACTGAAATGGAAACAAGAATGGGAAAGGATGCTGAGCAGGCAAAAACAAATGATATCTTCCATAATTTACCTCTAGCTCTAGAGCAGCAGCTGTGCACTTGCTAAATGAAACTGTAAATTCAGCCACCCTCGAGATATTGTCTCAAAGCTTTCTCCATCATAGTAACTTTTTCCGTGTCACTGGGCACTGAGACTTCTTCAGAGAGGGCAGATTGATTGTGTACATTGGTACCATGCCTCCCTGCAGTGGAGCGGGGCTCCATTGATTTTCAAACAGCCAAAGAGAGAATCCACACTATGAATGCAGGTAGTCTGCATTCATAGTATGAACTCAATGTGACTAATAAAACGCCTCGGGAATCACAATGCCATACTGGCAATTACATTTATGTGGTGTACATGTGTTCACTGAAACATGGGAAGTTAGAACTGGCAGCCACCTGAGGCATCATCTAACCCAATGTTTCTTATGCTTTGAATGCTAGGACTACTTTTAATGTTGTTTTTTCTATCTCTGTATGTTTGCATTTTATTCAGATAATACCTGATTCTTGAGTGTATTCAGGAACCTTTGATTTTCTGACAGTTTGGAAACCCCTAGTTTAGCAATCCGGAGAAAGCAATGGCATCCCACTCCAGTACTCTTGCCTGGAAAATCCCATGGATGGAGGAGCCTGGTAGGCTGCAGTCCATGGGGTTGCGAAGAGTGGGACATGACTGAGCAACTTCACTTTCACTTTTCACTATCATGCATTGAAAAAGGAAATGGCAACCCACTCCAGTGTTCTTGCCTGGAGAATCCCAGGGACGGGGGAGCCTGGTGAGCTGCTGTCTATGGGGTTGCACAGAGTCAGACACGACTGAAGTGACTTAGCAGCAGCAGCAGCATCAGTTTAGCCATCATCATTTTAACAATTGAGGAAATTAAAGAAATTTATAATAAAGAGAAGTGACTTACACAACACTCCACAACTGAGCTAGAACAACAACCTGGGTCACCTGGGCCCTTTTCCTAATATTGACATTTTTCCCCACTGCATCAGGCTGAACTTATTGCATATTCCATTGGAAGAGAAAAACTTGGAGTTCTTTAAAATAATACTGACATTTCAAGAGGAATTACTAGACAAGATTTTGTAGGCAAGTTGAATTTTTTGATTCTGTTCCTTTGATTTCACTTTTCAGAAGGAATTCATCCTTTTCCTCTGTGTCTAATACAAAGAGAAAGGGACCTGCCACTTATTCAGCACTTACTCTGAAGTTCTTTAATCCTCATGACAACCCCGCAGAGAAGCTATTATGATTCCCATTTTACAGATGATGAAAGAGGCTCAGAGAGAGGAAGAAAATTGCCCATGTTCCGCACAGCTAATGATGGCTGTTGTTGTTCAGTTGCTAAGTTGTGTCTGATTCTTTGTGACCCCATGGACCATAGCACTCCCAATTTCCCTGTCCTTCACCATCTCCTGGAGTTTGCTCAAACTCATATCCATTGAGTCAATGTTGCCACCCAACCATCTTGTCCTTTGTTGTCCCCTTCTCCTCCTGCCCTCAATCTTTCCCAGCATCAAGGCCTTTTCCAATGAGTCAGCTCTTTGCATCAGGTGGCCAAAGTTTTGGAGCTTCAGCTTAAGCATCAGTCCTTCCAATGAATATTCAGGATTGATTTCCTTTAGGATTGACTAGTTTGGGCTCCTTGCTGTCCAAAGGACTCTTAAGAGTCTTCTTCAGCACCACAATTCAGAAGCATCAATTCTTTGGAACTCAGCTTTCTTCATGGTCCAACTCCCACATCCGTACATGACTACTGGAAAAGCTATAGACCTTTGTCGGAACAGTGATATCTTTGCTTTTTAATATGCTGTCTAGGTTTGTCATAGCTTTTCTTCCAAGGAGCAAGCATTTTTAAATTTCATGACTGCAGTCACCATCCTGTGATTTTGGAGCCCAAGAAAACAAAATCTGGAAAAGTTTCCACTTTTCCCCATATATTTGCCATGAAGTGATGAGACAAGATGCCATGAGCTTAGTTTCTTGAATGTTGAGTTTTAAGCCAGCTTTTTCACTCTCCTCTTTCACCTTCACCTTCAAGAGACTCTTTATTTCCTCTTTGCTTTCTGCCATGAGAGTGGTATCATCTGCATAGCTGTTGTTCAGTTGCTCAGTCATGTATGACTCTGTATGAACCCATGGACTGCAGAATGCCAGGCTTCCCTGTCCTTCACTATCTCTGGAAGTTCACTCAAACTCATGTCCATTGAGTTGGTGATGCCATCCAATCATATCATCCTCTATCTCCCCCGTCTCCTCCTGTCTCAGTCTTTCCTAGCATCAGGGTGTTTTCCAGGATATTTCTCCTGGCAATCTTGATTCTAGCTTATAGTTTATCCAAGCCAGCATTTTGTATGATGTACTCTGCATATAAGTTAAATAAGCAGGGTGACAATATATAACCTTAACATACTCCTTTCCCAATTTTGAACCTGTCCTTTGTTCCTTGTCCAGTCCTAACTTGCTTCTTGATCTGCATACAGGTTTCTCAGAAGGCAGGTAAGGTGGTCTGGTATTCCCATCTCTTTAAGAATTTTCCACAGTTTGTTGTAATCCACATGGTCAAAAGCTTTAGCGTAGTCAATGAAGCAGAATTAGATGTTTTTCTGGAATTCCCTTGCTTTTTATATGATCTAATAGATGTTGGCAGTTTGATCTCTAGCTCCTCTGCTTTTTTAAAAAATCTATCTTGTACATCTGGAATTCTGAATTCAGGTACTGTTGAAGCCTAGCTTGAAGAATTTTGAGTGTTACCTTGCTAGCATGTGAAATAAGCACAATGGTATGGTAGTTTGAACATTCCAGTAGTGGTTGTACTTGCCAATCATTATTGCTGTGCCCTCTCTATTATTTTTTAAATAAAGATTTTCTACAGATAAGAATGACTTCCCTGGTGGCTCAGTTTGTATAGAGTCTTCCTGCAATGCAGGAGACTTGGGTTCAGTCCCTGAATCAGGAAGATCCCCTGGAGAAGGAAATAGCAGCTCACTCCAGTATGCTTGCTTGGGAAATCCCATGGACAGGGGACCAGCAGGCTACAGTCCATGGGGTTGCAAGAGTCAGACATGACTTAGTGACTTAACTACCACCACGGGTAAGAAAGGACACTTCAAAGATGCTGAGAATGTCAGTGGCTATTTTCTTAACACATTGTCCAGGCAAAGTGTAACCAATGACAAAAACAATGACAAAGTAAGGAAAGGGTAAGTGCCTAACCTTCAGAGCTTCAAAAAGAACATGTGCTGACATCTAGGACTTGCTCTGGCTTTTTCAGGATCTCTCTCCCTTACAGCTAAGGCAGGGATTGGCTCTAGTACCTGTGGGCCGGATTCCGGCTACCACCTATTTTTATAAATAACGATTTATTGAAACACACTCAAATCCATCCATTACCTGTTGTCCTTGTTGACTGTTTTTGTTACGATGGTAAATTTGAGTCTTTGTGATGGACACTGTATGGGTCACAGAGCCTACATATTTACTCTTTGGCCCTTTGTAGAGGTTTGCTGACCCATGATCTAAAGGAAGAGTTTGCAAACCATATTCTCCAGAGACCTATTAAGTTCACTGAAGTGGAACTCAAAAGCCTCTTTCACCTGGGTGTGAGTGTCAGTTGACAAGATTCTCGTGGCCTAATTTACTTCAAACAGAGCAGTTCTGCTTTCATCTTGACTATATATTGGGTTTTCACAGTTTAAATATGTGTTAGGTCAGGGTGATGGATGGACTGGGGACATTAGGTCAGATTCCTAGAGAGCGCTATAAATGTTTGTCTGACTGCTGACCATGGCAGCAAAATCCAGGTACCCATGAAAAGTAATTTGGAGCTTTTGGCACTTTATCTTCATAACTATGGGAAACAGGAATTCTCCTCCCTACCACAAAATTATACTTGAAGAGTTAGAAGCGTTCGAGTAAAACTGTGCTGGATATTTCACTTAGGACATATGTTCTCTGATGGCCTTAAAGTTTGGGTGGAAAATAAGAGAAGTCTATAAAATAACCTATCAGAACTGATATTTCGGTTGTGGAATTTTTTGACTGGTTTAAGAAGTGCCTGAGGCATATCACCACCTACAAGGCAGTACCTTCTTACCAGGTAAAACAAACTGTATTTTTGTGCCACTATTTCCCTGTTACTGAAACAACTGTACCGCCTTGAATAGCTGGTCTGACACGACTTTAATGTCCTAGGTGAGAAAAAGAAAATTAATTATTTGATCTTTTGGAGCATATTTTTAATTCATAAAAATGTCATTTTTGATCCAGTTCAATAACAGCAGAGTGTCTTGTATCAACTAATGTTTCTACTGACAATAATCATAAACTCTGAACAAAATACTGAAGAAAAGACATCTGAAGGCACTGGAGAGTGACCCACAGCAGGCAGAAACTGGAAGCGGTTAATACTTGAAAGAAGGAAACAGCACTGGATGTAATACACATTTATATGGTTTTCTCATTGGGGTTACCTAGTCTAGTCTATGTTATAAGATGACTAGATCTGAGCCAGAAAGACGCAGTATCACTAACTTGGCATGATACAAGGCGGAATTCAAAGCTGCCAAAGAAGCTGGAAAGTGAGGGAGATTTTTCAGAATGGAGAGGGAAGACTCTCAACAGGTATATAAACTCTCCTTGAATCCTTGGCTGACCCTAAACTGCATACGCATTGGGGAGATTTCAAGAAGCTCAGCAGAAAACAATAGCTGAAAGGCTGAAAGATTTAAGCAGTGCTTTCAACTTCTACCTAGTAAAGAGGAGACAAAATTAAGAATTTTAGTTCTTCCACGTTAGTAGGTCTTGGTAAATGCTTTGGGCTTTCCATTGAAATCTCATCATATCTCTTGTCTAAGGGATTTGCCTTAGAATAAAGGACCAAATACAAAAACAGATGCACCAAAATAAAGGGTAAAAATCAGGCTTTCACAAGATAAAAATGTCAATCAATAATTTAATGGTGTTTTGAAACAACATCTGTCAGAAGAATATGACAGAGTCCATAACTGGCCACATATCATGTAGTATATCCAATATACTAAAAATACTGGACATGCAGAAAATTTAAAATAAGAAACAGGAGAATGTGATTCATAATCAAGAGGAAAAGTAATCAATAGAAAAGGCATAAAATGAATCCAATTTTAAAACTAACAGACAAGCACTTTAAAGAAGTCATTGCAAACATTTAAAAGAAAATGTAGCATATTGTTGAATAGATAGGACGTTGAAATAAAAATAGGGACTTCCCTGGTGGTACAGTGGATAAGAATCTGCCTGCTAATGCAGGGGCATGGGCTCGATCTCTGGTCCAGGAAGATTCCATATGTTGCCGAGCAACTAAGCCCGAGTGCCACAACTACTGAGTCTGCACACTATAACTACTGAAGCCATGTACCTACAGCCTGTGATGAGCAATGAAAGAAGCCCTCGCAGGGAGAAGCCCTCGCGGTGAGAAACCACTGCAGTGAGAAGCCCTCGCACGGCAACTAGTAGCTCCTGCTCTCTGCAACTAGAGAAAATCTGAGCACAACAACGGAGACCCAGTGCAACCCCTCAAAATGATGATAATCATTAACTTTGAAAATGAAACCATAAAAAGATAACCAAATGAAATTTTAGAACTGATAGTTAAATCTAAATGAAGCACTCAATGGGTATTTGGCTTTCCCTCCTGATATAGTCCATATTTCCCTCATGGAACCAACCATAGATCCATTTGGTTAAAAAAAAAACAAACAACTAGATATGTTTTACTCTTTACAGAAATAATATAAATGTTCTCTACTTGCTTCAAGAGTGCACATCTGCCTGTATATTGGAAAAGTATAAAGAAGTGCAAGGGAGTGAGGAGCAGCAAATTCAAAATGGTGGTTGCTGCTGGGAAGACTGAGGGTAGCGTGAGGCAAGGAATACACTGGGAGCTTCAATTGGCAATATTTTACATCTTAAACTGGGTGCTGGTATTCCAGGTCTTCATTGTATTATTCTTTATTCCTTTCTGTAGATCTTAACTATTATGTGCTTATTTAAATGAAAAAATACATCATGAAAATGCAAATGGAGCTATCCTTAATCTCTATTTTATTTATATCAATTATCTTTTTTCATAGTAACAGTAATAAAGATGGACCAGGAATAACTGAGAATTTTGGCAGGAATTAAAGGTGTCATAGTGGAAAGTATAAAGTTGGAACTTAAGGGAAGATGTTTCTTGATTATTAGATGTTATAGGTTCTCTGGAGGTCTGGTATGGAATGGACAAAGTTCACAGGAAATTAGGAGGAAATTCTGGTAATAACAGTGCCTGCTTGGCTACTTTTGTGTTTTGATACAAGAAGCTGCTTCCAGACACAGAAGGTCTACCTGTTACCTTGTAGGAGCAATGCTGCATATGGCTAGGGAGGTTCAACAGAATGCTCGGGACAGCAGTGGAACCTCTGCACCCATGAGTTGGAAAGGAGCTGTCCATGTCCATTCCTAGGGAGTTTCCCTTGTAAGCTCAAGTTCCAAACCAAAGACTGAGGCTAGGACAGAACCAACAAAGGTGATACAGTCAGTAAGTTGTTCAAAGTGGGGAGCTAAGTAAGTCCAGGCAAAGAAACATGGGGATAGGAACTGAGACACAGGAAGTCTGAGATCAAGTCTATAATAAAAATATTAATAGTGACTAACATTCATGTAGCACTTCACTACATAAAGAGTTCTAGATCATCACATTAAATCCTCAAAACAAACCTAAGAATTAAGGACTAATATTATGTCCATTTAATACATGAGAAATCTGAGGCTCTAAGGCACATGGTAATAATAGGAGAAGCTGGGAATATAATTGAGGCTGTCCGACCCTAGAGTATGTACTTAACCACATGCTGCTTCCTCAGTAAAATGTTGAGGAATAGGATGACCATAGCCAGGAGCTGATTCTAGTCCAGGATCAGAGTATCTAGAACTCAAGAATCTAGAGAAACAGATAAAGATCTTTTATCAAATGCAGTATCTGCTTCTGTACAGACTGAGCCTGTAACCGTCTATTCTGAAATATTTGCAGTAGGAGCAGATGGAGATTTTCTGGGCTTCAGGTATATGCAAATTAAGAAACCTCTTCAAGAAAAGTAATACAAAAATGTTTCTTTGGAAAATTCTACCCCAAAATATGACCATATAAACATATAGCTAGGGTTTCTCTGAGGGCCTTAGAAAAGCCCATGAAGGTGGGGAACCCTGAGGATTAAGCTTATTCAGTGGCAGTTGACAGCTGGCTTTGTATCTGGGGATCACATAATTTTGCTTTTTGTGAGTCTTTATTAACATCCACCTCTTTACCTAGAAAGAACATGGGGTTCCTATTTGTTACTTTATTTTATTGTCACATAGTAGGCATTCCTGAGTATTCTAAGATTCTAGGCTGAACTTTGTTTTTTTGTTTGTTTTTTTGTCTTCTGTTAGAATTATCTTTCGGAGATTGGGAATGTAGCATTTGGTCTAGCAGGGAAACAAAAGACATTCTAAGTCTATAATAACAGAGGAAAGTCAGTATAGGGAATTGGTTAGCCAGATGATAGAAGAGCTGAGAAGCCAGAGGATGTGGAAGCACCTTGGAGATTAGAAATTGCAGAAATCTGCTTCTACCCTTAGGGATGGGAGGATAAAGGAAGGAAGTGGAATTACCAGTGCCAGAAGCCTAGGACTATCTGACAGCTATGGTAAGGACTGCCCAACAGCATAGGAATCTTGATAGAGGAGCTTTCTACCAGATTCTGGGATAATGGAGGAAAGTCATCCACTGTCAGAGAGGCTGCTTGAGGCAGAGGGAGAACTCTGCTGGCTCCTTCCTTCCCTTGCTATTCAGGATTCCCACAATGCCTTCTGTTTATACTTAGCCAGAGCCATTTGGCAAGGGAGACTGGGAAATGTAGTTTTATTCACTACAGAGCAAAGATTGGAAATCATTTCAGTTCAGTTGCTCAGTTGTGTCTGACTCTTTGTGACCCCATGGACTGTGGTGTGACAGGCTTCCCTTCCATCACCAACTCCTGGAGCTTGCTCAAACTCATGTCCATCGAGTTGGTGATGCCGTCCAACCATCTCATCTAATACTTTGGCCATCTGATGCGAAGAACTGACTCATTGGAAAAGACCCTGATGCTGGGAAAGATTGAGGGCAGGAGGAGAAGGAGATGACAGAGGATGAGATGGTTGGATGGCATCTCATCTCAGATTGGAAAGAGATGAGAGCAACAAGTCCCAGCATAAGACACAAGACAGTAAGGGATGTTTTAGACTGAATTATATCATGCCCTAAACTCATCCACTGTAGACCTAATCCCAGTTTCTCACATGTGACTGTATTTGGAGATGGGTTTTTTTAAACAGTGAATTAAGTTAAAATGAGATCAATCAGATGGCCCTAGCGCAATACGACAGGTGTCCTTATAAGAAGAGAACATTTAGACACAGATAAGCACAGAGAGAAGACCTTGAGGAGGACATGGATGGATGGCATAGGCCATCTACAAAATAAAAAGAGAGGCCTTAGAAGAAACCAACCCTGCTGAATCCTTGAGCTTGGACTTCTAGCTTACAGAATCATGAGAACGTACATTTTTGTTGTTTAAGCCTCCTAGTCTGTGGTAGTTTGTCATGGAAGCCCTAGCAAACTAATACAGGAAAGGTGTATCATCCTGAGACATGATGTTCCGTTGTCTTTCCTGGAGATTGTCTCTAACACTCAATGGTTAAACCTGACTGTCCCCATGTTTCTTCAGCTTCCTATTTGCAGATATCAGTTGGATCATTGCTGCCAATGGAAATCTCTTCCATCACCATTTACTTCTCTTCCTCTTTCTTGAGGTTCTAGGAGATTCTTGCTGGCTTGCTTGTGCATGGGATGTATCAGTTAGTTGTCTAATTTCAGAAAGCGAGAACTTTGCTTTTAGGAAACAAAGAGGTGGTAAAATATGCTTCTGAAACTATCCAACTCCTCAAGGCAGAACAGAAACTTTGGAGCTGTCTCAAATCCTGCATGGGAATAGTTAAAATAATAATTTCCTTAAGGCCAGATGGCAATTTGATGCTTTATAGGCAAACTGCTACCTTTTCATTTTTCCCTTTGCTGCACCACAATTCATGTGGATCAGGACAACGGGAGCAGGAGGAAGAACATTCTGCATTTTCTCCCCATCTGTTCCTGTGAGGCCAGGGTGATAACAATATGGCATTCACCGTGGGATGCCAACATGGGGCTCTAGACTTGGACCGGCAGAATCCTATTTTATTATAGGAATTTGTACTAATCAACCCTAGAGGCAAATGTGGCAAATTTTAGAACCTGAAAATACGATCACTTTTTTTCCAATTAGGAGTGAAAAGAACATTGTATTTGGTAACAACATACCAGGACTCTGGATCTGGCTATGGGACTTCCCATCTGTGTGACCTTGGGCAAGGGTCCTCTTCTCTTAGGACATGCTCATCTCATCCATCAAGTGTGATCAATATCGGACATAGCGAGCCATGTGAACTGATCAAATTAGACAATGTGTGAAGGTGGGTCTTTAGCCCTGATTTAGGGCTCTGCACACAGAAGTAGTGTTTATTATTTTCTTACAAATCAAATTTTTAGAGACCGACGACTCTCTTTTCTGTCCTCCTTTGTTGAATACGTATAAGAGCAACCACCACCCTGAAGCTCCACAACCTCAACCCAAACTGAGTTGTTTATGATTCAGAGCCTTGCTTTCTTCTCTTGGTAGAGACACAGGCTACAATGGTAATTCCCCTAAATAAAAATCCATACCCAAGTTATTTTTCCCCAAAATAATTTCTTTGAATATGGTATTATGCATGTACCAGGGTAACTTTTTGTCAGTTTTATTAAAATGTAATTTGCATGCAGTTCAGTTCAGTCACCCAGTCATGTCCAACTCTTTGCAACCCCATGGACTGCAGCACGCCAGGCCTCCCTGTCCATCACCAACTCCTGGAGTTTACTCAAACTCATCTCCATTGAGTTGGTGATGCCATCCAGCTATCTCATCCTGTGTTGTCCCCTTCTCTTCCTGCCTTCAAGCTTTCCCAGAATCAGGGTCTTTTCAAATGAGTCAGCTCTTCACATCAGGTGGCCAAAGTATTGGAGTTTCAGCTTCAACATCTGTCCCTCCAATGAACACTCAGGACCCATCTCTTTAGGATGGACTGGTTAGATCTCTCTTCTGTCCAAAGGACTCTCAAAAGTCTTCAACACCACAGTTCAAAAGCATCAGTTTTTTGGTGTTCAGCTTACTTTAT